>NC_058518.1:301346573-301666851 GCF_904849725.1 Hordeum vulgare subsp. vulgare | reverse complement strand
TACTCTATGTGCTTCACTTATATCTTTTGAGTTAGTAGTTGTTGTAGTACTTCACTTATATCTTTTTGAGCACGGTGGCTTGTAGATTTTATAGAAATATTATGTTCTAGTTCTTGACTTATATTTGTTTGAGATCTCAACAAATACTTACTCTAATTTGCATGGGTCATAAGACTGGATCAAAAAAATAATGGGTATTCAATGAGTGATAGTTAAAACCATCATGTAGCACATATAGAGAAATTGTGGGTTAATGATATTGATGTCGTGATATGAAAAAGGTGTGAGTGCATTATTATTAATTTAGAAAGGTGTCAATATTAAGAAATGTTAAACTTCTTGTTCATCTAGAAAATTCAAAGGGCATGGTCATGATGTGTGAGCATTCATATTCCTCGTTGAAATCCTAGTGCTGTTTTGAGTCGGAGTCGCACGATGGTGAATTCCCAACCCTCTCCCTCAGGGCATGCGAGTAGTACTTTGATCAGTGATAAAACTAATAAAACTTTGCAATAAGTACATGAGTTCTTCATGACTAATGTGACACCATGGACATACACAATCTCACCTCCCTATATTCTCTAGCCTCTTCGGTACCGTACATCGCTCGTTCTCACCTTCAGGTTTGGTGCAACTCTCGTGGTGCATACAAACCCCGTGACATGACACACTCTATTGCACATAAATATTTTTATATCCTCCTCAAGACAGCCGGCATAACTATCTATCATGAAATTTTCATAGCCATTTCGAGATATATTGCCATGTGAATGCCATCTTCACTTCGCATGACTAGTCCGTTCATCATCATAATGCTTTTCGTGATCATATAGAGCTAACATAGTATTTGTGTCAAAGCCAATGTTCATCATATTTTTGACACATGTCACGCTAGATCTTTGCACATCCTCGTACACTACCAGAGGCATTCATTCTGAGTCATATCATCCTACCAGTTTTCATATTGAGTTGTAAGTAAATAAAAGTTTGATGATCATCATTATTAGAGCATTGTCCGAGTGAGGAAATAAAAATGAGGGAGGCCAAATGAGCCCATCATAATAAAAAAATTGAATGAGAGAAAAAGATAGAAGGGACTCTGTTACTATACTTTACCACACTTGTGCCTCAAAGTGTGACCTTGTTCTTCATATAGAGAGTCTCATGCTATATCATTCATATGCTAGTGGAAATCACTTTTTCATAAACTTGGCTTGTATATTCCAATGACGGGGTTCCTCAAATGCCTGAGGTCTTCATGAGCAAGCAAGTTGGATGCACACCCCACTTAGCTTCATTGGAGCTTGCATACACTTATAGCTCTTGTGCATCATTTGCCTGGCAATCCCTACTCCTTGCATCGATATCTATCGACGGGCATCTCGATAGCCCGTTGGTACGCCTAGTTGATGTGAGACCATCTTCTCCACTTTTACCCCTTTGAAACCTACCACCATATTATATTCCACCTTTATGCTATGTCCAATGATTTACGCTCATGTATTGCATGAAGAATAAAAGGTTGATGCATATTCAAAAAGTACAATCCAATTGCCTGAATTGGACACTGTGGTGCTTAACATTTGTATTAATGTGGTGAAGATGGAGTCGTGTCTTCCTAACATAATAAAGATGGATAAGGTGTAAAACAATATTTGAGGATCGTATACTTTGAAAGATTAATGATTTGCTGCTTATACCTATAAGTATTGTTGTGTTAATATTTGTTAATTCGTCGTTTCTCATGAGCATACATGCATAAGGTTACATTATGGATAGCATGTCACATCAAAAATTCTGTTTTTATCATTCACCTACTCGAGGATGAGTAGGAATTAAGCTTGGGGATGCTTGATACGTCTCCAATGTATATATAATTTTTGATTGTTCCATGCTGATATATTATCATTCCAGAATAGTTTTGGGGTATTTATTTACCAATTTATATCATTTTTGAGCACCAACCTATTGACCCAGTGCCTAGTGTCAGCTGTTATTTTGTGCGTGTTTTTCAGTTTTCAGGTTTTCCATACCAAACGAAGTCCGTTTGCCCTGAAACTTTTTGGTGATTTTTTCTGGACCAAAAGAAGACCAACAAGCATTGGAAGAAGGTTGGAGGCCTCATGAGGGGCCCACAAGCAAATGGGGTGTGGCCTAGGGGGGCGCGCCCTCATGGCGTGTGCCTCCCTCGTGTCTCCCAACTATGTTCTCTATCTTATAAATTCTCTTCTACCCTAAGAACATTACGGAGAGTACTGAAACACTTTTTACTCTGCCACATGTCTCTGTTCTGACGAGAGGCCATCTGGAGCTCCGTTCTCACACCTTCATCAACCTTGCTGCCCTCGCGATGATGCGTGAGTAGTTCACCACAGGCCTATGGGTCCATGTCCAGTACCTAGATGGGAATCTCTCCCACTTTGATGTTCAATACAATGATCATCGCATCTTCACTTCGATCCACATGATGTAAATCCTTTTGTGCAGTGCATTTGTTGGGGTCCGATGAATTGTGGGTTTATGTTCAGATTATTCATTATAAATATTTGAGTCTCCTTTGAATATTTATATGATTCTTATGTGCATGATTATCATAGCTTCGTAATTCCCTCCGATCTACCGAAATAGTTTGGCCAACTAGATTGATATTTCTTCGGTGAGAGAGTTGCGTTGTGATAGGTTCAACCTGGCGAATTTCTATATCCCAGTGATAGAAGGGGACAAGATGTGTCTTTGTGTTCCTTCTACTAAATATAAAACGATGGGGTTTATTCGTATTGCTTGAGTTTACTTTGTCTACATCATGTCATTGTTCTCCATGCATTACTCCGTTTTACTTAATACTCTAGATACATGATGAATATCGGTCGATGAGTGGAGTAATAGTAATAGGTGCAGGCAAGAGTCGACCTATTTGTTTATGGACGTGATGCCTATATACACATGATCATCGCCATGAATATCCCATAAATATCCGCTTTTCTGTCAATTTCCCAACAGTTATTTGTTTACCCACTGTATGCTATTTTTCATGAGAGATGCCATTAGGGAAAGTTATGCCCCCCGGGTTTATTCACAACATATTGATAAAACCTCCAATACCTTGCTCCCAGTTACTTGTTTTTATTTTGTCTTGCTATCTACGATTATCTACACACCTCACTTGCTTGCAAATAACAAGAGCAAGAGGACTAACACCCTCTTGCCTGCGTTGGGTGCAATTTGTTTGTTCTTTTGTGTGCAACCACTGAAGACGGGTGTGGTTGATATTCCTATTGGTTCGATAAACCTTGGTTTCATAACTCAGGGAAATACTTACCACATTGTGTTGCAATAACTCGTTCCTCTTCATGGAAAACCCAATGCAGATCACAAGTAGCACCATGCAAAAAGAGTTGAATAGTTTTGAACGCAACACCGTGTGGACACTGGTTAAAAGGCCAACCAAAGAGCACAATGTCATTGGAACAAAATGGATCTTCAAGAACAAGGAAGATGAACATGGTACCATCTACATCATCCTTGTTGCTCCCATGGTGATGTGTCAGAAGTTCACCATAGACCTAAGGGTTCGTAGTTAGTACCTAGATGACTATCTATCTCTCTCTATGCTCTTCATTGCCACGATCATCGCGATTCTCACGGTGATCTATCTTATTTAAACCATCTTCGTGGTGTACTTGTTTGGATCCAATGAATTGTTGGTTTATGTTCACATTATTCATGATAAAAGAATTGGTTCGCCACTTAATTATTTTTGCACAATCATTATAGCTTCATAATTCTCTCCGATCTCTGAGTTTAGTTTGGCCAACTAGATTTGTATTTCTTTAGTGGGAGGGGTGCGTTGTAGTGGGTTCAATCTGGTGGTGCTCTATATCGAAGTGACATAGTAGGGGACAAGACAAGTATTTGTATTGCTACCACTAAGGATAAAACGATGGGGTTTATTCATATTAATTGAGCTTACTTTGGCGACATCATGTCACCATTCTCCAAGCATTACTCTGTTTCACTTAATACTCTAGATGCATGTTGGATAGCGATTAATGGGTGGAGTAATAGTAGTAGATGCAGGCAGGACTCGATATACTTGTTTATGGACGTGATGCCTACATACACATGATCATTTCCATGAATAAATATTACATAACTATGCGCTTTTCTATCAATTTCCCAACAGTAATTTGTTGACCCACCATATGCTTTCTTCGAGAGACAAGCCTCTAACAAACACTATAGCTCCCGGGTCTATACACACATGTATTTACAAACATTATTATTTCCTCATTGTTTTTATTTAAGTTTTGTTTATTTACTTGTTGCAATTACCAAACTATCTATCTATCACTATTTATCGCTTGCGAGTAACAAGTTCAAGGGGGTTGACAACACTCTTGCTCACGTTGGGTGCAAGTGTTTGCTCTTTTGTGTGTTGGAGCTGAAGACAGGAAGTTGCATGGTTCTCCTACTGGTTCGAGAAACTTGGTTATCACTGAGGAAAATACTTATGATAGTGTGATGTATCATCCCCTCCTCTACGGGCAAAAATCCAACGCAGATCACAAGTATCACTAAGCCAATAAATTTTTTCAAGTTCGATTAATGTCAGGTTTAACTTGAACAGTGATGAGCTGAATCATAATAAAATAACACAATGAAATAACGATGCATATGAGCATGATGTCAACATGAACATGGATGGGTAACATAACCATTTAACATATTAATCTTAATAATATATCATTTAGTCCACATAATGCACCTGAGCATGGCATGGTGGTGATCATGAATATCACAAGTATTTCTGTGCGAACGTTAACTACTCATGTGAGCATATCGTCACCACTAACATCAAAAATGATTACAAGAATAAAACATGATAACAATAACTTGAGCAAGTAATCAAGTAGCTAACTAGATGCACATGAACATGGTAGAAGGATAAGCATATATTTACAAGCATATTAATAACACTCGCAAAATAATTACAAGAGCACACGAGAATTGAATGTTCAAGTGAAAACCATAGTTGTTGATATGCCATCATGCAAGTGGTTGTTGTGGCTTGCCTGGGGTGAAGGAATCATTAGGAAGGAGTGCAACGAATTCGCGAAAAGTTTTATCGGAAGTGTTTCCCTCCTGGTGGAGCTGATTAGAGGGCAAGCGAAAATAGTCATTTTTAGAGTTTGACGACATCATGAAAATGGTACCAACAGAACAGGCTTTACGGATAGAGAACATGGGATTTTGAATCACCTGAATCGGAGTTATGGTTGCAGAGTTACGGTCGTTCATTCATTAGGGAGAAAAACAAATAAAAAGTGTGATTTTCTGCTACTAATCGATGAACGTGCTAACTTAAGGGTTTTGGCTGCAGATGAAAAAATGAAGGAGTATTTTCATAAATATGTCTTCAGGGAAACTTTAGCGAACTCCTGGGAGTACGTCTCCACTTAGCCACATCGGCGGGCCGGGGTCAACACCCTGAGTGGCTGGCGGGAGGGGTCCGCGGGGAGGTGGGGCCCGCATGGCGAGGTCTTCTTCTTCCTCCCAATCGGGGCAGAGGCACAAGAGGCCATGGGTTCCGGCGACGAGCCCCGGCGGCACGAGTCATCTCTCGTGGAATTCTAGCCACCGACGAGCTCGAGATGATGAGGCACACGTGACTGACCGCATCACGCTCGACGGTGAGCGTTGAGGCAAGCGAAGCTTTGGCCGCGGCGGACGGCGGCCTTCGGGCGATGGTGGTCTAGGTGTTGAAAGCACAACTTCTCCATAGGTGAGAAGATCCCCTATATGCAAGGAAATTTTGTTTGCCAACAAGCTTGAAGGCTCTACTTTTTATTTTTTGTGAGAAATCACAATTGAGTCCATAGGAAAGCCAATACCTTTAAAAGGGGATGGGGGTATCTATGATGATCTGGTTGCCCAAGTGCTTAGAGGTAGGCACCAAAAATACTCATCCATTCTCCCACAAAATTATGTGTCCAAAGCCTAAATACTGAAAATCGGTGCCACCAAGATTTTCCACTCGTTCATACCGATTTTCCTTCTAGACAGGACCTAAGCCAAACCCTAGCATCTCGGTACTACCAAGTTTGCTTTCAGTCGGACCAAAAAACATTGACCAACTCCCTGGTTAACATTTTCTAAAATCATAATTTTCAAGTTTAGTGAATTGGTCTCACCGAGATGAGGAACTATCCTGAGCAAACCGAAATCAAAAGTACCAAGATGTATATATCGGTTTCACCAAAAAGTCCAAAGTTGCCGCATTTTGCACTAGTTGGTAGGACCGAGTTTTGCATCGGTCTCACCGAGTTGGGCAATAAATTTGTAACGGTTGGATTATTGGAGATGCCTATATATACCTCTCCACCACCTCTCACTCATAGAAAAAGCACTCAGAACATACAAACACTAGTCCCATACATTTTTCTGAGAGAGAGCCACCTACTCATGTGTTGAGATCAAGATCTTCCACTCCAACCATATGAATCTTGATTTCTAGCCTCCCCAAGTTGCTTTCCACCCAATCAACCTCTTCTACCAAGTAAAATTTGTGAGAGAGTGATTGAATGTTGAGGAGACTATCTTTTGAAGCACAAGAGCAAGGAGTTCATCATTGTTACGAGATCAATTACCTTTTTGAGGGTGGTGGCTCCTATATTGGTTAGGTGTCGCTTGGGAGCCTCCTACTTCATGTTGTGGAGTTGAACCAAGAAGTTTGTAAGGGCTTGGATATCGCCTACTTCGTGAAGATCTATTCCGAATGAGGCTAGTACTTCGTGGACGTAAGCCGTGATGGAATAGACAATGTTGCTTCTTCGTGGACCCTTCGTGGGTGGAGCCCTCTATGGACTCGCGTTAGGGCTGGACGAAAAGCTCGAAGCTCGCGAGCATAATGAGCGCTCGATTATTTGGCTCATTTTAGCTCATGCTCGTTAGTGAATGAACCAAGCTGAGCAGTATTTTTTGCTCGTTAAGATTAAGGATCTTAACGATCGACCAAACGAGTTTTGCGAGCTAACTCGTTTAGCTCGATATAAATTCTAATGGTTTTTTAGGAAAACTAAAAGGTACCAGCCAAGAGGCCCAGCTTCCTAGCCCACTTCAGCCAACAACCCCGCACTTGACACCAGCCACCAGGACTAGGTCAACCATGACTCGTCTCTATTTCCATGAGAGCCAGCCGCTAGGATTCATCCAGTCACCGCTAGGTCATTGATTGCCCGTCCACGACCCATCGGCCTTAGCTCACCCCACCCTGCACGGCCGCCAGCTTGCCCCCGTGTGGTGCTCGTACCCTGGAGGCCTCCGCCAGGAACCTCGAGGCTCGAAGGAAGCGAGGGCCGAGCCGTGAGGGCATTAGTGATTTTGCGGGCATAATCCTAGAACGGTGGCGGCCTTCGACCTTCTGGCGTTTGTACCCCTGGTATCCTTGTTGTGACGTCTCCATTCCCTAGTCCCAACCTCTTCCGTCCCAGCATCCACCGTCTCTAACTAGTAATCGCCCATACACATAAGAATGGATCAACACCGACAAACATCACCCTCTATTACAGCTGCAAGCATGGAGTCGCGAAAGAAACAGGCTGCCTCTCATTGTGCGTCACGGGATGTGTGTGTAAAAACCGGAGGATCTCGGGGAGGGCTCCCTGATATGTCTCCAACGTATCTATAATTTTTGATCGTTTCATGCTATTATATTATCTGTTTTGGATGTTTTATATGCATTAATATGTTGTTTTATATTATTTTTGGGACTATCCTATTAATCTAGAGCCTAGTGCCAGTATCTGTTTTTTCATTGTTTTTGAGTATTGCAGATAAGAAATATTAAACAGAGTCCAAACAGAATAAAATCTTCGGAATGATTTTCTTGGACCAAAAGAAACCCAAAAGACTTGGAGTAGGGGGCAGGGCACCTGCCGGGAGGCCACAAGCCTGCAGGGCGCGCTCTAGGGGGGCACGCCCACTGGCTTGTGGGTCCCATGCGGGTCTCCTAACTCTATTCTTTGGCCTATAAATTCCCAAATATTCCCGTATCGCAAAAGAGAGCCACAAAAATACTTTTCCGCAGCCGGGAGCCTCTCTACATGTGGGATCCAATCTGGGAGCCTTTCCTGGTAATCTGCTGGAGAGAGAATTGATCACGGAGGGCATCTACATCAATTCCATTTCCCCTCAGATGATGCATAAGTAGTTCACCACAGACCTACGAGCCCATAGCTAGTAGTTAGATGGCTGCTTCCCTCTCTTTGATCTTCAATACCATGTTCTTCATGATCTTCATGGAGATCTATCCGATGTAATACTCTTGTGTGATGTGTTTATCGAGATCCGATGAAATGTGAGTTTATGTTCAGATTATCTACTAATATTATTTGAGTCTCTTCTGAATTCTTATATGCATGATTTCATATCTTTGCAAGTCTCTTCGAGTTATTGGTTTGGTTTGGCCAACTAGATTGGTAATTCTTGCAATGGGAGAAGTGCTTGGTTTTGGGGTCAATCTTGCGGTGTCCTCACCAGTAACAAAGTAGGGGTAGCGGGGCACGTATTCTATTGTTGCCATCGAGGATAAAAAGATGGGGTTTTCATCATATTGCTTGAGTTTATCCCTCTACATCATGTCATATTACTTAATGCGTTACTCTGTTCTTCTTGAACTTAATACTCTAGATGCGGGCACGAGTCGATCGATGTGTGGAGTAATAGTAGTAGATGCAAAATCGTTTTGGTCTACTTGACACGGACGTGATGCCTACATGCATAATGATTGCCTTGGATATCTTCATAATCATTCGTTTTTCTATCAATTGCTCCACAATAATTTGTTCACCCACCGTATTATTTTCCTTTATGAGAGAAGCCTCTAGTTAAACCTATGGCCCCGGGGTCTATTTTCCATATTATACTTTTAGATATATAAACCAAAAATACCAAAAATAGTTTGATGCAATTTATTTACTTTTGGTTCCGCAATCTTTTATATCTATGTCTATCAGATCTCATCCTTGCAAATAACTTTGAAGGGGTTGACAACCCCTTTTTTAGCGTTGGGTGAAAGTGTCTGATTGTTTGTGTAGGTACTACGATTGGGGCCTTGCTTGTTCTTCCTACTGGATTGATACCTTGGTTCTCAACAAAGTGAGGGAAACACTTATCTACTTTGCTGCATCACCCTTTCCTCTTCAAGGGAAAGCCAACGCAAGCTCTAGAGGTAGAAAGAAGGATTTCTGGCGCCGTTGCCGGGGATGATACATAGCAAGATCAAGCCTACCAAGTACCCATCACAAACTCATCTCTTGCATTTACTTTATTTGCCATTTGCGTCTTTTTTTCTCCCCCACTTCTAAAACGATTTTTAGAAAATACCAAAAAAGTTTTGCCTTTTTTATTCGCCCTTTTTCCTTTCATCTTTTTGTTTGCTTTCTTGTGTCCTAGATTGCTTGTATTGTCATAATGGCTCAAGAGAACACCAAGTTATGTGATTTTCCACTACTAACAATAATGATTTTATTAGTACTCCGAGTTCTCCCACCACTAGTGTGGAATCTTATGAAATTAATGCCGCTTTGCTCAATCTTGTTATGAAAGAACAATTTTCTGGCCTTCCTAGTGAAGATGTTGCATCCCATCTAAATACTTTCGTTGAGTTGCGTTGTATGCAAAAGAAGAAAGATGTGGATAATGAAATTGTTAAATTGAAACTATTTCCTTTCTCACTACGAGATCGTGCCAAAACTTGGTTTTCATCTTTATCTAAGAATAGTATTGATTCATGGAATAAGTGTAAAGATGCTTTTATTTCCAAGTACTTTCCGCCCGCTAAGATTATCTCCCTTAGGAACGATATAATGAATTTTAAGCAACTTGATCACGAGTATGTTGCACAATCTTGGGAGAGGATGAAACTAATGATTAGGAATTGCCCCGCGCATGGTTTGAGTTTATGGATGATCATACAATTTTTTTATGCGGTATTGAATTTTCCTTCTAGAAATCTTTTAGATTCCGCCACGGGTAATACCTTTATGGAAATCACATTAGCAGAAGCTACTAAACTCCTAGATAATATTATGGCAAATTACTCTCAATGGCATACCAAAAGATCTCCTAATAGTAAAAAAGTGCATGTTATTGAAGAAATAAATACTTTGAGTGGAAAGATGGATGAATTGATGAAATTATTTGCTAGTAAGAGCGCTCCTATTGATCCCAATGATATACCTTTGTCTTCTTTGATTGGAAATAATAATGAATCTATGGATGTGAATTTTGTTGGTAGGAACACTTTTGGCAATAACACATAAAGATAATTTCAATCCTAGGACGTTTCCTAGTAATTCCTCTAACAATTGTTGTAATTCCTACAACAATTCTTATGGAAATTATAATAAGATGCCCTCTGATCTTGAGAATGATATTAAATAATTCATTAGCTCTCAAAAAGGTTTCAATGCTATGATTGAAGAAAAATTGCTCAAGATTGATGATTTGGCTAGGAACGTTGACAGAATTTCTCTTGAGATTGATTCTTTGAAAATTAGATCTATTCCAATCAAGCATGATATTAATGAGTCTTTAAAAGCTATAAGAATTTCTATTGATGAGTGTAAGGAAAGAACCGCAAGAATATGTGCTAAGCGTGAATGGCTGGAAAAGGTGTGTTCTAGTGATAATAATGATGAAGATCTTAAAGTAATTGATGTGTCTCCTATTTAATCTTTGTTTTCTAATATAAATCTTGAAAAAGATGGGACTGGAGATGAGTCAACTTTACTTAAAAGGCATCCCAATGATTCGTAGTTTATAGATCTTAATGATAAGATCGATAAAAGTGGGATGGAAGAGGTCAAAACTTTAAATAGCAATGAGCCCACTCTTTTGGATTTCAAGGACTTTAATTATGATAGTTTCTCTTTGATTGATTGTGTTTCCTTGTTGCAATCCATGTTGAACTCTTTGCATGCTTATAGTCAAAATAAAGCTTTTACTAAACATATTGTGGATGCTATGATGAAATCTTTTGAAGAAAAACTTGAGTTGGAAGTTTCTGTATCTGGAAAGCTTTATGATGAGTGTGAACCTACTATTAAGATTAAAATTAAAGATTATGAGTGCCATGCTTTGTGTGATTTGGGTGCTAGCGTTTCCATGATTCCAAAAACTTTATGTGATGTGCTAGGATTCTGTGAATTTGTTGATTGCTCTTTAAATTTGTATCTAGCGGATTATACAATTAAGAAACCTACGGGGAGGATTAATGATATTATTATTGTAGAAAATAGGAATTATGTGCCCGTAGATTTTATTGTTCTTGATATAGATTGCAATCCTACAGGTCCTATTATTCTTGGTAGACTTTTCCTTAGAACGATTGGTGCAATTATTGATACAAAAGAAGGTAATATTATATTCCACTTTCCATAAAGAAAGGCACGGAGCACTTTCCTAGAAAGAAAATAAAATTACCTTATGAATCTATTGTGATATCTACTTATGGATTGCATGCCAAAGATGACAATATCTAGATCTATTGCATTATGCCAAGCTAGGGGCGTTAAACAATAGCGCTTGTTGGGAGGCAACCCAAATTTATTTTTATGCTTTTGTTTTTCTTCTGTTTTTGAGTACTTCACACATTATTACCTCTATAAAAATTTTGTTTTCTTGTTTTAATTATTGTTTGAGCCAAGTAAGATCTTTGTGGTGGTCTATGGTGTTTGCAAGTTGATTTTGCTGAAAAACAGAAACTTTTGCTCTGAGACCAGGAATTTTGTAAATTCACAAGAACGTGACTTTGATTTGAATTGTTTACACAAGATTTATTTACAAATTTCCTAGACTGTCCTTATTTTTCAGAATTTTTGGAGTTATAGAAGTATTCCAAGTAAACATATTTGTTCTTTCTATTCTGTTTTTGACACATTTTGTTTCTTTGTCTTGTTTGCTTATATTGATGAATCTATGGGTTATATCGGGGGTATGAACCATGGAGAAGTTGGAATACAGTAAATGTTACATCAATATAAATAAAGAATGAGTTCACAACAGTACCTAAAGTGGTGATTTATTTTTCTTATACTAACGGATCTCATGAGTTTTCTGTTGAGTTTTGTGTTGTGAAGTTTTCAAGTTTTGGGTAAAGATTTGATGGACCATGGAATAAGGAGTGGCAAGATCCTAATATTGGGGATGACCAAGGCACCCCAAGTCATATTCAAGGATACCAAAGAGCCTAAGCTTGGGGATGCCCCTAAAGGCATCCCCTCTTTCATCTTCAATCCATCGGTAAATTTACTTGAGGCTATATTTTTATTCACCAGATGATATGTGTTTTGCTTGGAGCGTATTGTAAATTATGAGTCTTTACTTTTTAGTTTGACACAATCATCCTTGATGCACACATCTTTTGAGAGATACACGCTGAATTGTGAATTTATTAGAATACTCTTTATGCCTCACTTATATCTTTTGAGCTAGGCAATGTTGCTCTAGTGCTTCACTTATATCTTTTAGAGCACGGCGGTGTTGCGTTTTACAGAAATTATTAAACTCTCGTACCTCACTTATATTATTTTGGGAGTGCTTTAAACAGCATGGTAATTGGTTTAGGTTATGAATTTAGTCCTAATATAATTGGCATCCAAGAGGGATATGATAAAAACTTTCATATTAAGTGCATTGAGTATGATGAGAAGTTTGATTCCTTGCATATAGTTTTGAGATATGAAGATAGTAATATGAGAGTCATGCTAGTAAGTAATTGTGAATTGGAAGGAATACTTGTGTTAAAGCATGTGATTCTCGTAGCATGCACGTATGGTGAACCGTTATGTGATGAAGTCGGAGCATGATTTGTTTAATGATTGTCAACCTTTGTGTGGAGCTCGGGATCACGCGATGGTTAACTCCTACCAACCCTTCCCCTAAGA
Source organism: Hordeum vulgare subsp. vulgare (assembly GCF_904849725.1). Lineage (NCBI taxonomy): Eukaryota > Viridiplantae > Streptophyta > Magnoliopsida > Poales > Poaceae > Hordeum > Hordeum vulgare. The sequence continues at coordinate 301,653,904 of NC_058518.1, read as the reverse complement.
GCATGTGTCTAATACTTTGCTTTGATAACTAATAGGATTTTGCAAAAAGTTTGTGAGTTATTTATGACTACTGTTGAGTTCATCGATTATACGCACTCTCACCCTTCCACCTTTGCTAGCCTCTCTAGTACCGCGGAACTCTCGCCGGTACATTAAACCCACCTTCCTCAAAATAGCCACCATATACTTTCCTCGAAACAGCCATCATACCTACCTATTATGGCATTTTCATATCCATTCCGAGATATATTGCCATGCCACACCACCATCCCGGTTTTTTTTATGACACGCACAATCACTTCCATATTGCTTATAGAGTCATATTTTGTTCTAGATATCGAGTTGTAATCTTTTGAGTTGTAAGTAAATAAAAGTGTGATGATTTGTATTATTAGAGCATTGTCATGTGTGAGAAAAGGATGATGGAAGCTATGATTCCCTCACAAGTTGGGATGAGTCTCCTGACTTTACAAAAAAAATAAAAGAGGCCAACGAAGCCCATAAAAAATAAAAGAGGCCAAAGAAGCCCACACAAAAATAAAAAAAGAAAAAAAAGGGAAAATGAGAGAAAGAGAGAAGGGACAGTGCTACTAACTTTCTCTGCACTTGTGCTTCAAAGTAGCACCATGTTCTTCATAGAGAGTCTCCTATTTTGTCACTTTCATATAACTACTGGAGTTTGATCTTTTGCACAACCACTTAGTTTTATTTTTGAGCTTTCATACACTTATAGCTCTACTACATTTGTTGCATGGCAATCCTTACTCACTCACATTGATATATATTGATGGGCATCTACATAGCCCATTGATGTGAGACTATCTTCTCCTTTTTTTGCAACCTCCACTACACCCTATTCCACCTATAGCGTTACATCCATGGCTCACGCTCATGTATTGCGTGAGAGTTGAAAAGGTTTGAGAACATAAAAAGTGTGAAACAATTTCTTGATTTTCATCGGGGTTGTGCATGATTTATATACTTTGTGTGGTGAAGATGGAGCATGGCCAGACCATATGATTTTGTAGGGATAACTTTCTAAGACCATGTTATTTCGAAAGGAAGCAATTGCCTTATTAGTATGCTTGAAGTATTATTGTTTTTATGTCAAAATTAGACTATTGTTTTGAATCTTATGGATCTGAATATTCATGCCACAATAGAGAATATTACATGGATAAGTATGTTAGGTAGCATTCCACATCAAAAATTCTATTTTTATCATTTACCTACTCGAAGACGAGAAGGAATTAAGCTTGGGGATGCTTGATACGTCTCCAGCGTATCTATAATTTTTTATTGTTGCATGCTGTAATATTATCTATTTTGGATCTTTTGTATGCATTAATATGTTGTTTTATATTATTTTTGGGACTAACCTATTAATCTAGAGCCTAGTGTCAGTTTCTGTTTTTTCCATGTTTTTGAGTATTGCAGATAAGGAATATTAAACGGAGTCCAAACGGAATAAAATCTCCGGAATGATTTTTCTTGGACCAGAAGAAACCCAGAAGACATGGAGTAGGGGGCACGGCACCTGCCGGGAGGCCACAAGCCTGCAGGGTGCGTCCTAGGGGGACATGTCCCCGTGGCTTGTGGATCCCCTGTAGGTCTCCTAGCCCAACTCTTTGGCCTATAAATTCCCAAATATTTCCGTATCGCAAAAGAGAGCCAACAAAATACTTTTTTGCCTCCGGGAGCCTCTCTTCCCGTGAGACCCAATCTGGGAGCCTTTTATGGTAATCTATTGGAGAGGGAACTGATCAAGGAGGGCATCTACATCAACTCCATTGCCCCTCCGGTGATGCATGAGTAGTTCACCATACACCTACGGGTCCATAGCTAGTAGCTAGATGGCTTCTTCTCTCTCTTTGATCTTCAATACCATGTACTTCATGATCTTCATGGAGATCTATCCAATGTAATGCGCTTTTGCGGTGTGTTTGTTGAGATCCGATGAACTGTGAGTTTATGTTCAAATTATCTATGAATATTATTTGAGTCTCTTTTGAATTCTTATATCCATGATTTCATATCTTTGCAAGTCTCTTCGAGTTATTGGTTTGGTTTGGCCAACTGGATTGGTAATTCTTGCAATGGGAGAAGTATTTTGTTTTGGGTTCAATCTTGCGGTGTCCTCACCCAGCGACAAACTAGGGGTAGCGAGGCACGTGTTGTATTGTTCCCATCGAGGATAAAAAGATGGGGTTTTCATCATATTGCTTGAGTTTATCCCTCTACATCATGTCATCTTACTTAATGCGTTACTCTGTTCTTCATGAACTTAATACTCTAGACGCAGGCAAGAGTCGGTCGATGTGTGGAGTAATAGTAGTAGATGCAAAATCATTTCGATCTACTTGGCACAGATGTGATGCCTATATGCATAATCATTTCCTTGGATATCTTCATAATTATTCACTTTTTTATCAATTGATCGACAGTAATTTGTTCACCCACCATATTATTTTCCTTTATGAGAGAAGCCTCTAGTGAAACCTATGGCCCCGGGGTGCAAGTGTTCGATTGTTTGTGTAGGTACTATGATTGGGGCCTTGCTTGTTCCTCCTACTGGATTGATACCTTGGTTCTCAATAAACCGAGGGAAATACTTATCTACTTCGTTGCATCACCCTTTCCTCTTCAAGGGAAAACCAACGCAAGCTCAAGAGGTAGCACGCCCCGAACTGTGGACCTAGGATCGATGTGTTGCAGGAAGAAGGGGACATGGTGGTCTTACCCAGGTTCGGGCCCTCCTGTGGAGGTAATACCCTATGTCCTGCTAGATTATATTGATGAACATGGTTACAGAGTAGATCTACCTCTAGATCGTATATGCTAAACCCTAGATGATTCAGCCTCTTCTACACACATAAGGGCCCCTGGTTTATATAGACACCAGGGACCCTAGGGTTTACAAGTTACCGACTACCACCATGGGGTAGATGAGCCGATCTTGTCCTTCCAAGATTGGGGTATCCGCAAGTACTCGGGATATTCCTTTCCAAGTAAAGGTCGTCATAAGGCCCAGTCTTCTAGAATGCGACCTAGTGGGCCCACCCGATATTGATTAACCGGTCGCCCGAGGACCCCAGATTCCTGGACTCCCTTAGAAGCCCCCGAACTAGCCTTCAACGCCAGTGTATTCAGTCTTCGGTTGCTCCTTATATCGATAGTGGTTGGCTTGCAAGGTGAGTTCCACCCATGTTCGGCTGACTCCAACTTGTCGCTTCAGTAACCTGCACACCTTAAATACTGGCATCTTTTTCTTCTCAATGAAGGCATTTAAACACCCATGTGTGAATAGCCCCTCAATCGGCAGGCTTTGTGACAAAAGGTCGCCTTGAACCGTGGCTCGGGGCCATGTTTCAAGGGTCACGTTCTATCGAGGAGATCATGCCTTCGTATTTACTGGGATACGAATAACTACATAGGCTTACTGATATGGGGCACACCCGCGGTGGTCGGTCTTTTCACACTTGGAGGGGGGAAGAGAGGCAAAAATCAATAGAAACACAAGAACTCAAGAACAATCCTCAAATCACACATCCACTAAATCCACATAAACACATGGGGATACAAGATCCAAAGTCAATGGAAGGATACACGTAACGATAGTCTTCCCTACGAGAGGGGCCTTGCATCCACGATGGGATCTTCCCTAGAGTAGGGGCCTTGGCATCACTATGGATCTTCTTCACCTGGAGGGCGTCTCCATGGGGAGGAAGGGATAGTGATGGATCTAAGTTCAACAACAAGTTGTCCAAACATTAGCTAACCCTAGAGCGAAGGTAGGGGGAGGGTATTTATAGTCCAGGTCGAAAAAGAGGGCCGAAGGGGTACATGGACTGTTGGGTCGAGTGTGTGCACGCAGGCAGGACGATAGTTCCGGGTAGGCCGGAAGTTCCAGGCAACTTCCGGGCAAGTTTCGGGGCGGGCAGAGTGTTGGCGCAGGTTGAGGCGCCGAAGATGAGCAGGGGGGGCGAAACTTCAGGGCGGGTCGGAGCTTCCGGGGGCCAAAACTTCCGGGCTGTGTCCGGGCAGGTTCCGGGCTGAACCAAAGGTTGTTGCCGGGGCGTCTGCGGTGGCTGAGCTTGGGCAGAAAGTTCTGGGCCAGCTAGAAGTTCCGGGCAGTCCAGAGATTCCTGACTCATGGGGGTTTCTCCTTCCTCGAGTGATCTTGCCCGTTCGTCCTCATGTCCAGTCCTGCAGTGCCTTCAAGGTCTTGAACCTGATTCCTGAGTATGCACATAGTCTCTTCTTTAGATAGCACACACGTTCCATTTTTATCGAAGGGATATTCGTTAAGGACAGATGTCACGTGGGTTTCCAAGGCACGTGTGCGGACTCTTGTCATGGGACCACTTGTACCTTGATGTGTATCCATCGGGATGATCGAAGGATGATCCGCATCATCTCTCCCCCCCTTGGGGAAGATCCGTCCTTGTATCAAGTTCTTCATCACCATGGAAAGGAGCTAGATCCTTGACGTTTAATGTGTCACTCACATTGTACTTGTCGTGCGGAATGTTGATCTTGTAGGCATTGTTTTTGTAGCGTGCCAACACCTTGAAAGGACCATCCGCTCGAGGTAGCAGCTTGTACTTGCATTCATTGGGGAAGCGTTCCTTGCGAAGGTGTAGCCACACAAGATCACCGGGTTCGAACACCATGGGGTGTTTGTTGATGTTGCGCTTGTTGGTGATGCATTCCACGTGATGTTCGATCGCGTGCTTCGTTTCTTCATGCAACTTCTTGATATAGCTGGCATGTGCACTTGCATCCATGTTCACTCGCTCTTGAAGTGGTAGAGCAAGGATGTCCAATGGGGACAATGGGTTGAAACCGTAGACCACTTCAAAAGGAGACTTATTGGTGGTGAAGTGTCATGTACGGTTGTAGGCGTACTTAGTGATGGGGATGCAATCTTCCCATTCCTTGAGTTTCTTCTTGATCAACACGCGTAGGAGAGTTGATAATGTCATGTTTGTCACCTCCGTTTGGCCATCGGTTTGTGGATGATAAGCCGAGGAGAATAGGAGCTTGATTTCAAGCTTGGCACACAAATTCTTCCAAAAGTAGCTAAGGAACTTCACGTCACAGTCCGACACAATGGTCTTGGGGACGCCATGTAGTCTCAAGATGCCCCTGCAAAATATATTTGCAACATGTGAAGGATCGTATATCTTGTGACATGGAATGAAATGGTCCATCTTGGGAAAATGGTCCACAACGAAAAACACGAAATCATGACCATTTTTAGATCTAGGCAAACCGAGCACAAAGTACATGCTTATATCTTCCCACGGTTGGAAAGGGATAGAAGAGGCATGTAAAGACCATGAGATTGAGTTGGACTTAGGTTTGCGGCATGTCGAGCAACGGTTGGTGAAGTGTGCAACATCACGAAACATCTTCGGCCAAAAGTACTTGTTGGATACTGTGGCATATGTCTTGTCGCGTCCAAAGTGATCCATTGGTCCTCCATCGTGAGCTTCTTGCAAAAGTAACCAACGAAGAGAAGACTTGGGAATACACAATTTGTTAGCATGCATAAGATAGCCATCTTTCATGTAATATTTTATCCAACAAGGTTTAGTATGACATTTAGCATATGGGGCAGCAAAGAAAGTATCATGCTCATATAAATCTTTGATATACTCAAAACCAATCACATTCAATTCAAGTTGCATAACAAGCATGCATTTGCGTGAAAGCGTGTCGGCTACTACATTCTCTTTACCCTTACTGTATTTAATAACATAAGGAAAAGACTCAATGAATTCAGTTCATTTAGCATGTCTCTTGTTCAACTTAGTTGACCCTTAAAGTATTTCAATGTTTCATGATCGATATGAATGACAAATTCATGAGGTCTTAAATAGTGCTCCCAAACATGCAAGACTCTCACTAAAGCATACAATTATTTGTCATAGATGGGATAATTATGTTGAGCACCCGAGAGTTTTTCACTAAAATAAGCAATTGGGTGTTTATCTTGCATGAGCACACCGCCTATGCCGTTACCACTAGCGTCACAAGGCAGTTCAAAAGTTTTGTCAAAGTTGGGTAAGGCAAGCAATGGTGTGTGAATAAGCATGTTTTTAAGCTCATTAAAAGTGGTGTCTTGCGATGGTCCCCAAAGAAATGGAGAATTTTTCTTGCTCAAAGCATGGAGAGGATACGACACGGTGCTAAAAATCCTTAACAAATATACGGTAAAAACCGGGTAGGCCAAGGAAACTACGCACTTGTTGCAAATTTGTGAGTGTGGGCCAAGTTTTAATAGCATCAATTTTAACGTTATCAACGTGCACACCCTTAGAAGAAACTACAAATCCAAGAAAAACAATTTTGTCAACACCAAAGGTGCATTTGTCCATGTTTGCATAAAGCTGTTCATTTCTTAGGACTTGCAATACTTCCCTAACATGTTTAGCATGATCCTCTAGATTATTGCTAAAAACAAGAATGTCATTAAAGTATACCACAACACAATCACCAATGAGATGATGTAAGACATAGTACATAACACGCATCAAAGTACTTGGTGCTTCAGATAAGCCCATAGGCATCACTAGACATTCATATAGGCCAAATTTTGTTTTAAATGCAGTTTTCCACTCATCACCTTCCTGTATGCGTATTTGGTAGTAGCCACTCTTCAAATCTATTTTAGAAAATATAGTGGCACCACTAAGTTCATCAAGCATATCATCAAGTCAAGGTCTATGATATCTATAACGAACGGTGATAGCATTTATAGGGTGGCAATCTGAACACATGCGCATACTTCCATATTTCTTAGGAACTAGAATTACCGGAACCGCACAAGGGCTTAGGCTTTCGCGAACATGCTCGTTATCTAGGAGTTTTTGGACTTGCCTTTGTATCTCCTTAGTTTCTTCGGGGTTGACGCGGTAAGGTGCCTTGTTATTAAGTGGTGCTCCGGGTATGAGATCGATGCAATGTTCAATCCCTTGCTTTGGAGGTAGTCCCGGAGGTAATCATCAGGAAAGACAACTTGGAATTCCTTTATAAGACGAGACAACACAAGAGGTAGATGTTGTGAAGCATTAGTCCTTACGACCTTATCTTTGCACTGAAGTACAAAGCGAAAACTGTTGATGAGCTCTCACTCACATCCCTCAAGTCTCTTTTGGTGGCTAGAAGAACTAGATATCTCTTGTCTCTCATCATGGAGTCGCTCAATTTTGGCTTTTGGCTCTCACTATCTTTTAGGTGGATTGCTCTCTCACTTTCATCTCCATGCTGGTTTGTGTTTTCTTTATCGGAGATGACTTGGCTTGGTGTCATTGGTCGGAGCACATATTCCTTGCCTTTCATCTTGAAGCTATAGTGGTTGGTCCCTCCATTGTGGATGGCACCACGGTCGAATTGCCAAGGTCTTCCAAGTAGAAGATGGCAAACGGACATGAGAACCACATCACACTCCAATGTATCTTTTGTATGCTCCAATCTTGAAAGATACTTGCACGGTGTGGTCAACTTGGAGTGTGCCGGAGTCACTAATCCATTGTACTTTGTAGGGTCGTGGATGTTTATGCTTGACCAATTGTAGCTTGGAGCAAAGTTCCTCACTCGTCAAATTGTGGCAGCTCCCATCGTCAATGATGACCTTGACGGATTTTTCTTGAACGCCCGCCTTGTTGTGGAAGATGTGGCAACGTTGGTCTTCATCATGATGTTGTTTAAGAGTCAACACTCATCAGACAATGAGAGCGGGCTCGAATCATCGTAAAAATATATTTGTGCATCTTCATCTTCATTCAGTTGTCGGTGTATGGCCACATTATCCAAAGCTTCCATCTTGTCATCGCTCATAGAATCATAGGAGATGTCATCTAGGAAAATCATGGTGCATTTTGTAGGGCACTCGTAGGTTTTGTGGCCTTGACCTTGACACGTGAAGCACTTAATGGACCTTGTCTTAACGTTGGCATTCGGTGTTGTAGTAGAGGATGAAGCTTGCTGCTTGTAGTTGCTTGTTGTAGATGTCATGTTTGACGAAGGCATCTTGTCTTTGAAACTGGACTTGTCGCCGGTTGTTGTGGAAGATTTCGTAGTTGTAGAAACTTGGGCACTTGAACCGAAAGTCTTGGAAGAGAATTTGGACTACTTGTAATCATCTTGCACTTGACGTTCCGCCTTGCATGCTTGATGTACCATCTCGAGTAAGGTGGTGTAGTGTTGGAAATCTGTGATTTTCTTGACTTGGTAGTAGAGACCATTCAAGAAACGTTCCATTGTTTGTTCCTCATCTTCCTTAACAATGGTTTGTATCATGGCCATTTCCATCTCTTGATAGTATTCTTCTATCGACTTGGTGCCTTTCTTGAGTATTTGAAGCTTCTTGAAGAGGTCACGGTTATAGTGAGTAGGCACAAAGCGGGATCGCATGAGGTCCTTCATTTGGGTCCAAGTGGTGAGAGGAGGATCACCCTTTTCTCTTGTTCTTTCAATTACTTGCTCCCACCAAATGAGAACATAATCTTGGAACTCAAGAGATGCCATGGCAATCTTCTTCTCTTCATCAAAGTTGTGGAGACGGAATATCTTGTCAACCTTGAGTGCCCATGAAAGATAGTCTTCAAGGTCATTGCTTCCGGAGAACTTAGGCATGGTGAATTTGAGATTGCCCATGCGATGCTCGTCTTGGTTGTTGTTTCGGCGCTGCCCTTGTCTTGGCGGAGGGTCGTTGAAGTTTTTGTCAACTTGGTGTTATTGGTCATGCCTTGGAGCTTGCTCAACCACTTGCTCATCTTGACATGCTTGCGGTTGTTGTCGAGGTCTTCTTACGCGATGGCGTAGCTCTTGGTGTGTGTATTCTTCTTGACGGGCACGCCGTAGTGCATCATGTGTTTCGCGCTCTTGGCGGTTGTGTTCTTGTACAGCGTGTGTGGCTTCGCGTAGAGCACGCTGAGCTTTCAGCGCTTGTTCTTCACGTCACTGGTCATCTTCATAGCGTTGTTGAAGACATGCTTGTTCCAAAGCTTCTTGTTCTTGTTGGTGACGTCGATCACGCTCGTGAAGTCGATCTTCACATCCATTGTCATGGAATGGATTGTCTGAAGCTTGGTTGTGATGACGGTTGTCACATTGATGATGTCGAGCTCGTGGAGAACTTGCGTTGGAAGAGTACTCGGCGGAGTGGAGACTTGAGTGGCGCCACCTTGATGAAGTAGAGGTAGAGGATGTGCGGTTCACCATCAATGCACGGATCTCGTCCATTTGGCTTGAAAGCTTGTCGTCGAAGTAGTCCCTTGTGTGCATCTCAGATTCCCACACGTCGGTTGTGAGCCGCTCGATGCGGTCATTCATGGCGTTATGAATTTGGCGAAGTTCCTTTTGGGCGGCCAAGAAGTGAAGTTTGGTGACGTTGTTGTTCTCGTCGTCGTCTTGCTCCTCAAAGGTCGGGTTTGACAATATAGACCTATCCATAGCAATCAAGGAAAATATAAGTGGAAGAGTGGGAGGACAATATCAACTAGTGATCCAAAAGTTGAAAATCGATCAAGATCACCCAATGTGCAATTATGGAAATAGTAGAATTGGTACCGAGGATTGTCCTTCTCACACCTACACAAATAAAGATTTTGGAGGAGCTTGGTTAGGTTGGTGTCAAAAAATTCAAGAAAATCGACGGTGAAAATCAATAATGTTGAAAGAAATTTGCAAATTTGCAAGTAAGACAAGGTAGATCAATAGCAAAGAGTATACACGGAAACACACACACTGATAGAAAAAGTGGGGTCGTGCAACCAAAAGATGAGCAGAAAATGTCGTTTTCCACAAAAATGCTCATGTTGCACAACACGAGAGAGATGCTAGCACAATTGCTCAAATGGGCGTGATGCGAACTTGTGCACAACCTATAAAAAACAAAATGTGTTGTCTTCCTATTCCCGACTTTTGCTATATGTATAAGGCACAATGTCTCTCGCTCAAGTGATCCAAGATGATCAAATTTGATATGCAAGATGGCGATGTTATTTCTCTTTGCACTTGCTTAAAAGGTTTGCTTCTCTTTCTTTTGGTGGTGATATTTTGTGTGGCCACTATGCGGGACGTGCACAAACAAGATAGCAATTTTGTACGTGGGTACAAATGAAACACAAAAGATACTAGTATGACACCATAATATGATGGTTATGGTGGTGGCATGCAATTGTAGCTATGCGGCTTATGTATCACTAATGTGCACAAGTAGCATGGCCCGCAATACTCAATGGCTAGTCTCGATAGGCAAGTTACGCAAGTAGGCCCAGGGTAACAATGTAATGGCAAGGGTATATATCGAATGTGTCGTCGCGGTTACCATCCTTGCTTACGGTGAGGTGTCAATGAAGAGTTGGTGGTGATAATGAACGGCGATGTCGGTGTAGTACCACTCCTAAGTAGCTGAAACACCTTAGGAAGTGGCGGTGCTCACAACTCAAAAACTCAAATGCAAAACGGTTGCGGAAGAAAAGTGGCGGAAAGAAAGAGGAATGGAAAAGGTGCAGTTTAACAAAGCATAAAGAATCTGCTTAGGCCGAAAGTTTGGGGGACGCTCGAGGTTCCGGGGGCCGGAAGTTCCGGGCATCGGGATGAACCCTAGATTGCATATCTGGGATTGGGGCAGAAAAACATGGAGACAAACCCAAATCTCATTGAGGAAAAAGAAAAATTGATGAAGGGGGCTGGAAGGAAAGCTAGATCCACTCGTCTACAATGAAATCTACGGATTCAAATCAACAAAATCTCTTCAAATCCAACGAATTCAAGAAATTTTGGTGTGGCTATTTTTGTGGGGAAATTTTCTAAATTAGGTCAAATCAAACGAAAAATGGCTAGAAGGTGGGGAATGAGACTCCAAGGTGTAAATGAATGTGGCTCATGATACCATTATGATACGGGGCACACCCGCGGTGGTCAATCTTTTCACACTTGGAGGGGGAAAGAGAGGCAAAAATCAAGAGAAACACAAGAACTCAAGAACAATCCTCAAAGCACACATCCACTAGATCCACATAAACACATGGTGATAAAAGATCAAAAGTCAACGGAAGGATACATGTAACGATTGTCTTCCCTATGAGAGGGGCCTTGCATCCATGATGGGATCTTCCCTAGAGTAGGGGCCTTGGCATCACTATCGATCTTCTTCACATGGAGGGTATATCCATGGGGAGGGAGGGGTGGTGATGGAGTTAAGCTCAACAACGAGTTTTCTAAACATTAGATAACCCTAGAATGAAGGTAGGGGAAGGGTATTTATAGTCTAGGTCGGAAAAGAGGGCCGAAGGGGTACATGAGCTGTTGGGCCCAAGTGTCTGCTCACAGGCAGGCCGGAAGTTCCTCGCGACTTGCAGATAGGTTTCGGGGTGGACAGAGTGTTGGCGCGGGTTGAGGCGCCAAAGATGAGCAGGGGCTGGAACTTCCGGGTTGTGTCCGCGCACGTTCCTGGCTGAACCGAAGTTTTTCGCGGGGGTGGCTGCGGTGGCTGAGCTTGGACCGGAACTTCCGGGCAGTCCAGAGGTTCCTGGCCCCTCGGGGCTTCTCCTTCCTCAAGTCATCTTGCCCGTTCGTCCTCGTGTCCAGTCCTGTGGTGCCTTTAAGGTCTTGAACCTGATGCCTGAGTATGCACAGAGTCTCTGCTTTAGGTAGCACACATGTTCCATTTGTATCAAAGGGGTATTTGTTAAGGAGAGATGTCACGTGGGTTTCCAACGCACGTGTGCGGGCTCTTGTCATGGAACCACTTGTAGCTTCATGTCTATCTTTGGGGATGGTCGAATGATGCTCCACATCACTTACCCACGCGCACAACGACTCGATAATTTTTCGGAGGTGGGTGGCGGAGCAACCGGTGTAGTAAAAGGGACCCTTGGTATTACAGTCCCTTATAAAAGGGGACAAATATCTAAAGATCTTTACCACATGCATCCTTGGCTTCTCTCTTGCCTCCTCTAAGCTCGAGCGCACACCATGGCCGGATCTCATGCCAATTGGGAGGTGTCGACCGTCTCCGATGCCGACATCCATGAGCTGAAGCCCTCTAGATACCTTTCCTCCGACATTGCCCATCGGGCGGCGGAAGTGGGCTAGATGATCCCCACTCCAAGGCCGGGTGAGCGGGCTGTGTTCATTCCCCATTTCGTCCGGGGTCTAGGCTTCCCCCTTCACCCATTCGTCACGAGCCTCATTTTTTATTACAGGTTGGATTTTCATGACCTCCCTTCCAACTCCATTATGCATATTACCTCCTTCATCATCGTGTGTGAAGCATTCTTGCAGGTTCACCCGCATTTCGGGCTATGGCTCAAGACATTTAACGTCAAGCCAAAGGCCGTAAGCAGCCAGCACGCTGATTACGGCAGGGCGATGAAAAGTAAGCTTTGAAAGGTGATATGGCCGGAGGGCACCCTGATAGATACTATCGAGGGCTGGCAGAAGGAATGGTTCTACATCACCAAACCACGGGAGGCGAACTGGGCCGCACCTGCCGATTTCAAGTCCGGCCCTCTAGAAAGGCTAACCTCCTTGGTCAATAAAAACATGGATTGAGGGTTTGCCATGGACGTGAAGATGATGCAAACACTCATCAAACAAAGGGTGGATGCACACATCCAATTGACCAATGTGATCCAAGTCGCTCTGCATCGGCGCATCCTACGGTGCCAGCATCGGGCGAGTCCGATATGGGTTTACAAGCCTGATGACCCCAAGGTCATCCAGGTGTTCTTCCGCACAACCCACAAGGACGTGTGGAGGATTTTTTTTTCAAGCCCCAACCAGCGTGGCAAGCCGAGGACGAAGACAGAGGTCTCTATGACAAAACACCTCCAGTCGAGGTATGTTTGAATATTATTTCTGTCCCAAAGTTCTGATTTCCTTTTTAAAGATCTCACTCCTCCCCAAATGGTATTGACAGGAGTGGCTGACCATAGCCAAGGACATCGACGAGCCAGCCCCTCTCCCTGAAGGGCAGAGGTCAGACTTGCTGGCAGCGATGTTGGTCCGAAGCCGTATAAGGCACCGGGGCCGAAGAAGAAGGAGACCCACGAATCTTCGTCTCGCAATCCCTAGTTCATCTCTTGTAACCAATCTTCGTCTCGCAACTCCGATTGGTACTTGTAAGGTTGCTAGTAGTGTTGATTACTCTTTGTAGTTGATGCTAGTTGGATTATTTGGTGGAAGAGTTTATGTTCAGATCCTTGATGCTATTCATTACACCTCTGGTCATGATTATGATCATGTCTTGTGAGTAGTTACTTTTGTTCCTGAGGGCATGGGATAAGTCATGTTAATAATAGTCATGTGAATTTGATATTCGTTCGGTACTTTGATATGATGTATGTTGTTTTTCCTCTAGTGGTGTTATGTGAATGTTGACTACATAACACTTCAGCATATTTGGGCCTAGAGGAAGGCATTGGGAAGTAGTAAGTAGATGATGGGTTGCTGGAGTGAAACAAGCTTAAACCCCAGTCTATGCGTTGCTTCATGAGGGGCTCATTTGGATCCACTAGTTTAATGCTATGGTTAGACTTTGTCTTAATTCTTCTTTTGTAGTTGCGGATGCTTGCGAGAGAGGTTAATCATAAGTGGGATGCTTGTCCAAGTAAGGGCAGTACCCAAGCGCCAGTCCACCCACATATCAAACTATCAAAGTAACAAACGTGAATCATATGAACATGATGAAACTAGCATGACAGAAATTCCCGTGTGTCCTTGGGAGCGTTTTTCCTCCTATAAGACTTCGTTCAGGCTTGTCCCTTGCTACAAAAGGGATTGGGCCACTTGCTGCACCATTGCTACTACTTGTTACTTGTTACTCTTTGCTTGCTATGTTTCACCTCGCTACACAATCACTTGTTACCGCTACTTTCAGTGCTTGCAGTTATTACCTTGCTGAAATCCGTTTATCACAGCCTTCTGCTCCTCGTTGGGTTTGACACTCTTACTTATCGAAAGGACGACGATTGATCCCCTATACTTGTGGGTCATCAAGACTCTTTTTTGGCATCGTTGCCGGGGAGTGAAGCGCCTTTGGTAAGTGGAAATTGGTAAGGAAATATTTTTATACTGTGCTGAAATTTTTTGTCACTTGTCACTATGGAAACTCTTCCTTTGAGGAGTTTGTTCGGGGTATCTTCACCACGAACGGAAGCACGAGGATATGCTCCTCAACCTGAGGTACCTACTGAAAATATCCTTTATGAAATTCCTTTGGGTATGCTTGAGAAACTGCTGGCTAATCCTTCTACAGGAAATGGATCTTCACATCCAGACTTTCGTCTAATCTATGTAGATGAAGTTTGTGGTTTATTTAAGCTTGCAGGTTTGCCCGAGGATGAGGTAAATAAGAAAGTCTTTCCTTTATCTTTGAAGGATAAGGCGTTGACATGGTATAGGCTATGTGCTGATGTTGGATCATGGGGCTACAATCGGTTGAAATTGGAATTTCATCAAAAGTTCTATCCTATGCATTTAGTACATCGTGATCGGAACTTTATTATTAAATTTTGGCCTCGTGACAGGGAAAGCATAGCTCAAGCTTGGGGGAGGCTTAAATCAATGCTATATTCATGCCCCAATCATGAGCTCTCGAGAGAAATCATCACTCAAAACTTTTATGCTCGGCTTTCTCATGAAGATCGTACCATGCTTGACACTTCTTGTGCCGGTTCTTTTATGAAGAAGGATATTGATCACAAGTGGAATTTATTGGAGAGAATCAAACGCAACTCTGAAGATTGGGAGCTGGAGGAAGGAAGGACTCAGGTATGAATTTCCAGTTTGATTGAGTTAAATCTTTTGTTGAGACAAACACTTCTAGAGATTTTAGCGCTAAGTATGGACTTGACTCTGAGATAGTAGCTTCTCTATGTGAATATTTTGCTGCTCATGTTGATCTTCCCAAAGAGAAGTGGCTTAAATATCATCCTCCTGTAGAAAGCAACATAGCCAAAACCAATCTAGTTGAGGAGAAAATCATAGCTTTTAGTGATCCTGTTGTTCCTTGTGCTTACACTGAGAAACCACCATACCCTGCTAGGATAAAGGATTATTCTAAAGCTCCAACTGTGATACGTAGGGGTTACATTAGACCACTTGCACCCCCTGAGGAGATTAGAGTTGAACCTAGTGTTGCTGTTATCAAAGATCTCTTAGCCAAAGACATAGACGGGCATGTTATCAAATTCTGTGAGGACTTCGCTAGAATTGCTAAACCTCACGCGAAAGACAAACACAGACCTGTAGTTGGCCTGCCCGTTGTTTCTGTTAAGATAGGAAATCATTGTTACCATGGTTTATGTGATATGGGAGCTAGTGTTGGTGCAATACCCCGTTCTCTATATGATGAAATCAAAGATGAGATTGCACCTGCTAAGTTAGAACCCATTGATGTCACTATTACGTTAGCTAATAGAGACACTATCTGCCCTCTGGGAATTGTGAGAGACGTAGGAGTCCTGTGTGGTAAGACGAAGTATCCTACTGATTTCCTCGTCCTTGGTACTGCACAAGATAGTTTTTGTCCCATCATATTTGGTAGACCCTTTCTCAACACTGTCAATGCTCACATTGATTGCATTAAGGAGACTGTCACCGTAAGTTTCGAGGGTGTGTCTCATGAATCTAACTTCTCCAAGTTTGGAAGACAAACCCATGAAAGAGAGTCGTCTGGTAGAGATGAAATCATTGCTCTTGCCTCTATTGTCGTACCTCCTACAGATCCTTTAGAGCAATATCTGGTTGAGCATGAAAATGATATGCATATGGAGGAGAGAGATGAGATAGATAAAATTGTCTTAGAACAATATCCTATTCTCAAGAATAATCTGCCTGTTGAACTGCTTGGGGATCCTCCCCCACCAAAGGGTGATCCTGTGTTCGAGCTTAAACAGTTGCCTGATACTCTTAAGTATGCCTATCTTGATGAGAAGGAGATATATCCTGTCATTATTAGTGCTCTCCTCTCAGAGCGTGAAGA
This sequence comes from Hordeum vulgare subsp. vulgare, assembly GCF_904849725.1. Classification (NCBI taxonomy): domain Eukaryota; kingdom Viridiplantae; phylum Streptophyta; class Magnoliopsida; order Poales; family Poaceae; genus Hordeum; species Hordeum vulgare. Next base: position 301,637,901 of record NC_058518.1, on the reverse strand, counting down.
GAAGAAGTTACTAAAAACTCTGAGGAAGCACCACGGTGCTATTGGATATACTCTTGATGATCTTAAGGGTATTAGTCCTACTCTATGTCAGCACAAGATTAAAACTGATCCTGACTTTAAACCAGTTGTTGATCATCAAAGGAGATTAAATCCTAAGATGAAAGAGGTCGTTAGAAGAGAAATATTAAAGCTTCTGGAAGCAGGAATCATTTATCCTGTTGCTCATAGTGATTGGGTAAGTCTAGTACATTGCGTACCCAAGAAGGGAGGTATCACCGTCGTTCCTAATGATAAGGCTGAACTAATCCCACAAAGGATTATTACCGGCTATAGAATGGTGATAGATTTCCAGAAACTGAACAAGGCAACCAGGAAAGATCATTATCCTTTGCCGTTCATTGACCAAATGCTAGAAAGGCTATCAAAAAACACACACTTTTGCTTTGTTGATGGTTATTCAGGTTTCTCGCAAATACCTGTTGCACAATCTGATCAAGAGAAAACCACTTTCACCTGCCCTTTCGGTACCTTTGCCTATAGACGTATGCCTTTTGGCTTATGTAATGCACCTGCCACCTTCCAAAGATGTATGATGGCTATATTCTCTGACTTTTGTGAAAAGATTGTCGAGGTTTTCATGGATGACTTCTCCATTTACGGGTCTTCCTTTGATGATTGCCTCAGCAACCTTGATCCAGTCTTACAGAGATGCGAAGAAACCAACCTCGTCTTGAATTGGGAGAAGTGCCACTTTATGGTTAATAAAGGTATCGTCTTAGGACACAAAATCTCTGAGAGAGGCATTGAAGTTGATAAGGCTAAGGTTGATGCAATTGAGAAAATGCCTTGCCCCACAGATATCAGAGGTATACGAAGTTTTCTAGGTCATGCTGGTTTCTATAGAAGGTTCATTAAAGACTTCTCTAAGATTTCTAGGCCTCTTACCAACCTCTTCCAGAAGGATGTTCCTTTTGTTTTTGATGAGGATTGTGAGGAAGCTTTCGAAATACTTAAGAAGGCTTTGATAACCGCACCTATTGTTCAACCACCTGACTGGAACTTGCCCTTTGAAATCATGTGTGACGCTAGTGATTACGCTCTTGGTGTTGTTCTAGGACAAAGAGTTGACAAGAAGTTGAATGTCATTCACTACGCTAGTAAAACTCTAGACAGTGGCCAAAGAAACTATGCCACTACGGAGAAGGAATTTTTAGCAGTCGTGTTTGCATGTGAAAAGTTCAGATCTTACATACTTGACTCCAAAGTCACTATTCACTCTGATCATGCTGCTGTTAAGTACCTCATGGAGAAGAAGGACGCTAAGCCTAGGCTGATTAGATGGGTTCTCCTGCTACAGGAATTTGATTTGCACGTCGTTGACCGAAAGGGTGCTCATAACCATGTAGCAAATAACTTGTCTAGGCTAGAGAATGTCCTTGATGACCCACTACCTATTGATGACAGCTTTCCCGATGAGCAACTAAGTGTCATCCGCACTTCACATAGTGCACCGTGGTATGCCGATTATGCAAACTATATCGTAGCCAAATACATACCACCCAGTTTCACCTATCAACAAAAGAAGAAATTCTTCTTTGATTTGAGACACTACTTTTGGGATGATCCTCACCTTTATAAGGAAGGAGTATATGGTGTTATTAGACGTTGTGTGCCTGAACATGAACAGGGACAGTTCCTACAGAAGTGTCATTCCGAAGCCTACGGAGGACACCATGCTGGAGATAGAACTGCCCATAAGGTATTGCAATCAGGTTTCTATTGGCCCACTCTCTTCAAGGATGCCCGTAAGTTTGTCTTGTCTTGTGACGAATGCCAAAGGATAGGGAACATCAATAAGCGTCAGGAAATGCCTATGAACTATTCACTTGTCATTGAACCATTTGATGTCTGGGGCTTTGATTATATGGGACCCTTCCCGAGTTCCAATGGGTACACTCACATCTTAGTTGCTGTGGATTACGTTACTAAGAGGGTAGAAGCTATCCCCACTAAAAATGCTGATCACCACACCTCTATTAAGATGCTTAAAGAAGTCATATTCCCAAGATTTGGAAACCCTAGATACTTGATGACTGATGGCGGTTCACACTTCATTCATGGTGTTTTCTGCAAGATGCTAGCTAAGTATGATGTCAACCATAGAGTTGCATCTCCTTATCATCCTCAGTCTAGTGGTCAAGTGGAGTTGAGTAATAGGGAGATCAAGTTGATCCTACAAAAGACCGTCAATAGATCTCGAAAGAACTAGTCAAGCAAACTTAACGATGCACTATGGGCTTATAGGATTGCTTATAAGAATCCCATGGGCATGTCACCGTATAAAATGGTTTACGGTAAGGCCTGTCATTTACCTCTTGAGCTGGAACACAAAGCTTATTGGGCAATCAAAGAGCTCAACTTTGATTTCAAACTTGCCGGTGAGAAGCGGTTGTTTGATATCAGCTCGTTAGATGAATGGAGGGCCCAGGCATATGAGAATGCCAAGTTGTTCAAGGAAAAGGTTAAGAGATGGCACGACAAACGAATACAGAAATGAAAGTTCAATGTAGGTGATTATGTCTTGCTATACAATTCTCGTTTGAGATTCTTTGCAGGCAAGCTTCTCTCTAAATGGGAAGGTCCCTATGTTGTCGAGGAAGTATATCGTTCTGGTGCCATCAAAATCACTAACACGGAAGGAAAGTTTCCTAGAGTGGTAAATGGGCAAAGAATCAAGCATTACATCTCTGGTACTCCCATAAATGTTGAGACCAATATCATCAATGTCATAACTCCAAAAGAGTACATAAGGGATGTTTATCAGCCTGTTTCAGACCTTGAAAATGAAGATGTGACTGTTTCGGAAAGAAATTGGACTCCGATACTTTTCCAATAGGAAATTTCCTTAGTTTTGGAATTTTTGGAAAATTAGAAAATTAAAAAGCAGTCCGGAGAGCGAACGAGGCAGCCACAAGGGCCCACTCCGCCACCACCCCCTGGTGGCGGTGGGCAAGCTTGTGGGCACCTCGTGTGCCTCCCGGACTCCATTTTCTTGCGGAGGACTCCTTCTAGCCCAGAAAAAATCAATATATAGTCGCCTGAAGGTTTTGATCTCCGTATCGCGTAGTTTTCCTCTGTTTTCGTTTTGAGCTTGTTGTCTGCCGCAGATTTAGGTCAAGATGTCTTTTCAAGATTCAGAAGGAGAGAGCTATGTGGCTGACTACCTTGCTAACCCCAAGGTCTATGGGGACTTGGAACCATATGGCTGGACCACTGATGAGGAAGAGGACTATGAGCCCAAAGGGAAGGAGCAAACGAGTTCCGATGAAGAGGAGGCTCCTCTACCTCAACCTGCAAACACCCATGTGGAGTTGAAGAAGTCAAGCCTCCCTGACCATAGGAAGAAGCCTAAGATCTTGCTTATCCCTTCTCGTTTCTTGCAGGAGAGTAAGCAGGAACTTTGCCATAGAGTGTTGAAAGTTGAGGAAGAAAATGACGATCTAAGGGAGCAGAACTTTTTGCTCAAGTGGAAATTAGACAAGCTCAAGACTGCTTCGACAACAACACCACCATCACCACCAAAGGAAGACAACTAAGCATTGGTATGGGCAATCCCCTTGCCTTCTGCCAAGCTTGGGGGAGTTACCCCGGTATCGTATCACCTTTATATCTTTTGCTTTTACCTTTGTTTTAGTTCTTTCCTTTTCAGTCTTTATTTCTTCTTTTAGAGGAATAAGTCTTTAGTTTTTAGTTTGAGCCTTTTGCTTTTGTCTCTCCCCCGATGTATTCGAGCTTACGAGCTATATAATAAAGAGTTTCTTAGTCAAGGCCTTTGCTTTGTGCCATGATCAAAGAGTATGAAAAGAACGATAGCATGAAAGATCATGAGACGATCTTATGGAAAGTGATAACTTCACTTATGACACGTATGATGATTGAAACTTGTTGAGAATAAATCAACATAGACCTCAGTCATTGTTGCAATTAATAAGAAGTAATAAGGAAACAGAGGTTCACATATAAATATATCATCTTAGACACTTTTTACAATTGTGAACACTCACCAAACTATTACATGCCTAGGAGTAGATGTTGGACAAGGAAGACAACATAATGAATTGTGTTTGCTTGCTTCCAAACAATGTTATATGATTAGAGATCCCTTAGCATGTGACGATTGCTTCCACCTCATATTAGCCAAAACTCCCGCACCAAGTAGAGATACTACTTGTGCATCCATAAACCTCCAACCCAGTTTTGCCATGAGAGTCCACCATACCTACCTATGGATTAAATAAGATCCTTCAAGTAAGTTGTCATCAGTGCAAGCAATAAAAATTGCTCTCTAATATGTATGATCTATTAGTGTGTGGAAAATAAGCTTTGTACGAACCTGTCATGAGGAAGACATAAAAGCGACAGACTGCATAATAAAGTTCTTTGTCACAGGAGGCAATATAAAGTGACGTTCCTCCGCGCTAAGAGGACACGCATTCAAACCTCAAAAGCGCATGACAACCTCTGCTTCCCTTTGCGAAGGGCCTATCTTGTACCTTTACTTTTTACCCTTGTAAGAGTCATGGTGATCATCACCAATTCCCTTTTTGACTTTGTCTTGGCTACCGTCACATGCTTGGGAAAGATCTATATTCATATATCAACTTGGAGTTGAGTACTCATGCTTTATTGTTGTTGACTTTACCCTTGAGGTAAATCGTTGGGAGGCAAAACTATAATCCCCTATCTTCCTCTGTGTCCCGCTAAAACTTTGACACCATGAGTACCACGTGATTTGTAACAATTGTGGAAAACAAAAGAGATGATTGAGTATGTGGGTTTGCCTTGCAAGCTCTTATTTGACTCTTTCTGATGTGAGATAAATTGCAATTGCTTCAATGACTATGGACTATTGTTGGTTACTTCTCGGTAAGGTTTTTGCTTCATGCTTTGCTTTGTGAAGGAATTGTTACTTTCCCATAAGAATCTTTATGACATATTGTTCTATGTGTGATCATGATGCCCTCATGTCCGTATTATGTTTTGTCGACACCTTGTCCCTCAACATGTGGACATGTTTATGGAACTTGGTTTTCACTTGAGGACAAGCGAGGTCTAAGCTTGGGGGAGTTGATACGTCCATTTTGCATCATGCTTTCATGTTGATATTTATTGCTTTTTGGGCTGTTATATTACTTGTGGTACCATATTTATGCCTTTTCTCTCTTATTTTGCAAGGATTATTTGAAGAGGGAGAATTCAGGCAGCTGGAATTCTGGACTGAAAAAGGAGCAAATCCTAGTCCACTATTCTGCACATCTCCAAATGCCCTGAAGTTTTACGTGGATTTTTTCTGGAATATATTAAAAATACTAGGCAAAAGAACTACCGGAGGGGGGCCACCACGGCCCCACAAGCCCCCACTCCGCCACCCCCTGGTGGCGGTGGGCAAGCTTGTGGGCTGCCTGAAGGCCCACTAGCCCCCCACTTTTGCTATATGAAGCGTCCTCGTCTGGAAAAAATCAATCGGGAGCTTTTTCGTGGTTTCATCGCCGCCACGAGGCGGAACTTGAGCAGATCCAATCTAGAGCTCCGGCAGGACGATCCTGTCGAGAAAACTTCCATCCCGGAGGGGGAAATCATCGCCATCGTCATCACCAACACTCCTCTCGTCGGAGGGGAGGCATCTTCATCAACATCTTCATCAGCACCATATCCTCTCCAATCCCTAGTTCATATCTTGTAATCAATCTTCTTCTCACGACTCCGATTGGTACTTGCAATGTTGCTAGTAGTGTTGATTACTCTTTGTAGTTGATGCTAGTTGGATTATTTGGTGGAAGAGTTTATGTTCAGATCCTTGATGCTATTCATTACACCTCTGGTCATGATTATGATTATGTCTTGTGAGTAGTTACTTTTGTTCCTGAGGACATGGGATAAGTCATGTTATTAATAGTCATGTGAATTTGATATTCGTTCGGTACTTTGATATGATGTATGTTGTGTTTTCCTCTAGTGGTGTTATGTGAACGTCGACTACATAACACTTCACCATATTTGGGCCTAGAGGAAGGCATTGGGAAGTAGTAAGTAGATGATGGGTTGCTGGAGTGACAGAAGCTTAAACCCCAGTCTATGCGTTGCTTCGTGAGGGGCTGATTTGGATCCACTAGTTTAATGCTATGGTTAGACTTTGTCTTAATTATTCTTTTGTAGTTGAGGATGCTTGCGAGAGAGGCTAATCGTAAGTGGGATGCTTGTCCAAGTAAGGGCAGTACCCAAGCGCCGGTCCACCCACATATCAAACAATCAAAGTAACGAACGCGAATCATATGAACATGATGAAACTAGCATGACAGAAATTCCCGTGTGTCCTCGGGAGCGTTTTTCCTCCTATAAGACTTTGTTCAGGCTTGTCCCTTGCTACAAAAGGGATTGGGCCACTTGATGCACCGTTGCTACTACTTGTTACTTGTTACTCTTTGCTTGCTATGTTTCACCTTGCTACATAATCACTTGTTACCGCTACTTTCAGTGCTTGCAGTTATTACCTTGCTGAAATCCGTTTATCAGAGCCTTCTGCTCCTCGTTGGGTTCGACACTCTTACTTATCGAAAGGACTACGATTGATCCCCTATACTTGTGGGTCATCAGTCACCTGGACACTAAGTCTGAGGACACGCATGTTTCCTCTACCTACGAGGAGGAGGAGGCGGAAGAGGAGGAGGATATGGACTCCCTCCAGTCCAAGAAGAGAGCGCTCCAAGAGGTGGAGAAGGAAGCCCTGCCTCCTAGGGCCTCGAAGAGGCCTTGCAAGGGAAAGGCCGCCTCTCTTGGTACCTAGCCGGATTCCAATGATGAGTTCAGGGAGTTCGAGATGGTTCCCCCCCCCCCCCCCGATCCCTAAGGATTAAACCCCTCGCCCGAAGGTATGAGCTTCGATGAATTTATCGAGTGCACTTGATACTGAATCTTATTTTAATCGGTTGACATATACTTTAACTTATCACAACCTCGTTCGAGATCTGCCAACAGATTAGGTCTCAGAGGGGGATTTGCTGCCAAACGAGATGGCAAAAAGCGAGAATGCGTCTCGCACCTCCCGTCCCCAAGCCTTTGAGGAGGCCGTTGAGGTGGCCTCCCACCATGCCTCACTTAATGTGGGGCGAGGAGGTGTTGGCCGAGGTGAATACCTCGGAAGCCGAGGACCACGAGGTCCTGGTTACAAAAGGTGTGCCCTCCGCCAAAGACCAGGAGGCCCTGGCCAAGGCTAACTCTCCGGATGTCATAGCCCAGGAGACCGGCCTTTCTGGAAGCGACACGGGGTGCGATCGTCTCCCGAGCTACCCCCAACGTCGTTGGTGCCCAGATGAGCGGGTCTCAGTCGAGGGGTGGGCAAAGATGGAGGAGATCCTATCTGATGCCTCCATTGCTAAGGAACATTGCACCTTAATGGGTGCGGTGTTGCAGAGCATTCAGTCCGTAAACAACGGACTAAATGAAGCCTTCACCGGCCTATGTTGGGGAACGTTGCATGGAAACAAAAAAATCCTACACACACATAAGATCTATCCATGGTGACGACCATGTATGAGAGGAGAGATCGGGTCCACATACCCTTATAGATCGCTAAGCGGGAAGCGCTAAGAAATGCGGTTGATGTAGTCGAACGTCTTCGCAATCCAAATCGTGATCGTCCCACGAACTCCGTCTCGGTCTAGCACCAAACGGATGGCGCCTCCGCGTTTAGAACATGTACAGCTCGATGACGATCTCCACCTTCTTGATCCAGCAAGAGAGACAAATAGGTGGCTGAATTCTCCGGTAGCACGACGGCATAATGGCGATGGTGGTGGAGCTACTCCGGCATGGCTTCGTCGTGTCGTACCAAAATAACTATGGGGTGTCACAAAGTAGTGGAGGGAGAGATAGCTGCGTCGTGGCTTGGATGCAAAAAGCCTCTCTACCCTCCACTATATATAGGAGGAGGAGGGAGGCGTGGCTCCCTAGGGACTTGCCCAAGGCTTCGGCCGATGCAAGGAGGAGGAGGAGTCCTCCTCCAATTCGGTTTGGAGGAGGAGGACTCCTCTCCTAGTCGGTTTGGACCACCTCTCTCTCTTACTCCACTTCGGCCAAAGTAGGCCCACTTGGACTAGCTGCCCAGCCCACTAGGGGCTAGTGCACCACCCTTGGGCCTAGTTGGTCCACCTCCGGGTGAGTGGCCCCTCCCGGTAGAACCCCGGAACCCATTCGTCACTCCTGGTACTTTACTGGTAATGCCCGAAATCCTTTCGGAAGCCAACTGGATACTTCCTATATATCAATCTCCGTCTCCGGACCATTCCGGAACTCCTTGTGACGTCCGGGATATCATCCGGGACTCCTAACAACATTTGGTCACCAACATACATAATTCAATACCGAAATGTTACCGAACCTTAAGTGTGCACACCATGTGGGTTCGAGAACTATGCAGCATGACGTGAGACACTCTTCGATCAATAACCAATAGCGGGACCTAGATGTCCATATTAGCTCCTACATATTCTACGAAGATCTTTATCGGTTGAACCTCTATATAAAGGATTCAATTAATCCCATATAACATTCCCTTTGTCCTTCGGTATGTTACTTGCCCGAGATTCGATCGTCGGTCTTTATACCTATTTGAATCTCGTTACCGGCAAGTCTCTTTACTCGTTAGTCACATTGCTTGCAAGGCTTGTTGTGATGTTGCATTACCGAGTGGGCCCCGAGATACCTCTCTTTCATACGGAGTGACAGATCCCAGTCTTGATCCATGCTAACTTAATGGACACCTTCGGAGATACCTGTAGAGCACCTTTATAGTCACACAGTTACGTTGAGACATTTGATACATGATACTTCTCCAATGTATCTACTTTTCCAAACTCTTTTGCCCTTGTTTTGGACTCTAATTTGCATGATTTGAATGGAACTAGCCCGGACTGACGTTGTTATTAGCAGAATTGCCTTGGTGTTATTTGTGTGCAGAAACAGAAGTTCTCGGATTGACCTAAAAAATTACGGAGAATATTTCTGGAATTAATAAAAAATACTGGCGAAAGAATCTACCGGAGAGGGGCCACACCAGGCCACAAGCCTCTAGGCCCCCCCTAGGTCGCGCCCCCGGCTTGTGGGGCCCCTGTAGCTCCACTGACCTTGTTCCCACTCCTATATATTCCTATCTGGGGAGAAAAAAATAGGGATAATAATTCATCGCATTTTATGATACGAAGCCACCGCCACCTCTTGTTCTTCCTCGGGAGGGCAGATCTAGAGTCTGATTTGGGCTCCGGAGAGGGGAAATCGACGCCTTCGTCATCACCAACCATCCTTCATCACCAATTTCAAGATGATCTCCATTGTTTGTGAGTAATTCCATCGTAGGCTTGCTGGATGGTGATAGGTTGGATGAGATCTATCATGTAATCGAGTTAGTTTTGTTAGGGTTTGATCCCTAGTATCCACTATGTTTTGAGATTGATGTTGCTATGACTTTGCTATGCTTAATGCTTGTCACTAGGGCCCGAGTGACATGATTTCAGATGTGAACCTATTGTGTTTTCATGAATATATATGTGTTCTTGATCCTATCTTGCAAGTTATAGACACCTATTACGAGTTATGATCCGCATCCCCCAGGGTGACAATAACTGGGATTCTTTCCGGTGATTACCGTAGTTTGAGGAGTTCATGTATTCACTAAGTGATAATGCTTTGGTCTGGTTCTTTATTAAAAGGAGGCATCAATATCCCTTAGTTACCATTAGGACCCCTCTGCCACGGGAGGGTAGGACAGAACATAGCATGCAAGTTCTTTTCCATTAGCATGTATGACTATATATGGAATACATGCCTACATTACATTGATGAATTGGAGCTAGTTCTGTATCACCCTATGTTATGACTATTGCATGATGAATTCCATCCGACATAATTATCCATCACTAATCCATTGCCTACGAGCTTTCCACATATTGGTCTTTGCTAAGTTACTTTTCCATTGCTTTTGTTACAATCACAACAAAACTACTACTATTACATTTGCCATCATTACTGTTACTTCCATACTACTTTGCTACTAAATACTTTGTTGCAGATATTAAGTCTTTCAGGTGTGGTTGAATTGACAACTCAGTTTCTAATACTCTAGAATATTCTTTGGCTCCCCTTGTGCAAATCAATAAATTTGGGTTGAATACTCTACCCTTGAACACTGATGCGATCCCCTATACTTGTGGGTTATCAATACACACAAGGTATTCTTCCGGTGTGAGTGAGTTACATGATCTCATGGTCATAGGAATATATACTTGACATGCAGAAAAACAGTAGCAATAAAACGACACGATCACATGCTATGTTCATAGTTTGTGTCTTGTCCATCACATCATTCTCCTAATTATGTGATCCCGTTATCAAGTGACAACACTTGTCTATGGCTAGGAAACCTTGACCATCTTTGATCAACGAGCTAGTTTACTAGAGGCTTACTAGGGACAGTGTGTTGTCTATGTATCCACACATGTATCTGAGTTTCCAATCAATACAATTGTAGCATGGATAATAAACGATTATCTTGAACAAGGAAATATAATAATAACAATTTTATTATTGCCTCTAGGGCATATCTCCAATACTTATTGACAGGTTTTCAGGTAAACCATGTAAGTTGGTTAATATTCACATTATTATATATATATATATGAACTTATATTTTTAGTGGTATAACAACCCCCGAGCCAGGGGTGAGTTTGAGAAAGCTCACCCGTGGCTCAAAGAAGGGAATATATGAAACATTGCCCGAAGACATTTGATTAGTCCATTTGTTTTCAAGAAACTTTAGCCGAATAGGGTTAAATCAATAGGAAAAACCATGTGCTTGACAAATTCTGCATTTTGTAGGCCTCGTCATCGGCTGTCCATGCTAATGCATTGGAAATAGCTGAACTAAATTGGAAACTGGAAGTATCGGATAAGGAGCTTGATCAAATCAATGCTCGGTTCAATGAGAAGCAGGGTAAGTTTGCATGTAAGCATTGTCCCTTACTTTTATCCAATGAAAATTCCTAGCCCTGCCATATAACCGTTGTCATTTTATTTTTAATCAGCAGCCCAGGACGGAGAGCTTGAAAAGTTCAGGATCGAGGTGGAGAGGGCCACACAAGAGGCTGCTTCCCATAAGGCGACAGTCGAATAGGCGGCTACCGAGCTGGATACTCTTAAGACCATCAGCAAGCGACATAAAACCAGGGTGATGGAGGTCCAGCAAGAGCTTCAGGAGGCGAGATCGAAGTGTGAAGCCTTGGAGCAAAAAACCAATGAGCAAGTGCCCGAGCAAGCGAAACTATCCGTCGAGCTCCAATCTTAGCGGGTGAGCGAAGGTTTTATGAAGAAGAAGTGTGCCATGCCAAGCTTATGGCAATCGATAAGCCATAGTTATTGCAGTGTGCTTTTGACGGGAACAGGTTTGCCTATCTTAAGGGGATGTGGAGTTCCACATACGCCTTCACCAACCTCCCACAGAGTGCGGCGGATACCGCAAAGTACTTTGCGGCGCATGACGGGGATGTCGAGCAGCGGCTCTTCTCGGCTTAGTTCGAGAACCCTGAGGCTAACCCCAGTCTGAGCAACCAGATGAAGCTGCTGGTTGAACTTCATAGGATGACTGAGCTGTCCATGAAGGACTTGTGCGTTTGGCTGTGGCCTACCGAGCCCTTGCCGAACAGCTACTTCACCCTGGTGCGGAAGCTCATCGACGCCTCTCCTCGGATTGAGCAGTTGTAGCGATCTGCCTATATCGAGGGTACTTAGATGGCTTTTGCCTGAACGATGGTGCACTTGCCGAGGATAAAGCCCCTTAAGATGGCCACTGATCCACCGCCCATTGGAAAGGAGCATAGGCATCCCAAGCTGCACTTCGCCGCTGTTATGGACGGTGCTCAGCCGATCAAGTCTCTATACTGAAAAGATGTAATTTTAGAATGAATTTGTATTAATGTACCGCAGAAACTTTTTCCTTATGAAAATGCAGATTCCAACTTTGCATATGTTTTTGTATTATTTGAATTCTTGTGCTGACCATTTTAATCTGAAAGTTACCAGTTGTCGGCTTCAGCCCCCAAGTAGATGCTACTTGGGGTGTTCCAACGGCCACACCACTTTATCCAATTACTTGGCACCCAAGGGTGGTAGTGTAGGAGGGGGAACGAGGCAATCGGACTATGGGGCTTTATCACTTTCAGTTAGTCTTAGGAATGTTTTAATGCTGGGGCTCATGGCAAGCCCCCAGCCGTGTTCTCATAGTAACCAGAAAATCTGAGCATTGGAATGAGTGTTGCGGGATTTGCTAATTGCAAACCCATCCGTACAACACGGAATAGCCCCTATCGAGTTTAAATGATCTCGTATCGCAGACCAGTTCTCGCTCATTATGACGGACAGTTTTTGGCTTTCTCCACTGAGGTATTTCAAAACCAGGTAAGCTAGGAATACAACCGCAATGGTTCTCCCTTTTGCCCCTTTAGCCGAACTAGCGGAACGTAAAGGGATAAGCACAGGAGCGGGGCAATCCAACTGTAGACCCAAGACATAATTCGGAACCGGTGCATATAAAGCAAAATCCTGAGAAACCGAACACATAAAAAAAGAAATAGTGTCGAGGTAGTGCTCTGGGCGGTGAATTTAGTCCAACCCCCGGTTTAGTAGTCGGCCGCACTATAGTGAGCGTAAAAGATATATGTCCTGTCAGCGCCACGTAGTAAAGAAACAGGCATGAAAATAAGTAATATATAAGAAAAATAGTATCTATGACAGATATGGGCAAGAAATTTTTATAATTCTTTGGCACCAAGGCCGCTGAGTTCAGGAATCTATGGAGTATAAAAACTACATAACTCTGAGCAACATGATTAAGCAACGCCTCCCTTGCAGCCTATTGCAAGTGACTTGATGTACACCTGGCTCCTGGTTATTGCAGATGGCAGGAGGGTCTTTGAGAAGAGCCATGAGAAGCTGCCAAAAACGTAAAGCTTGACGCCTGGGAGTATCTTTACAATGTTCCTTCTGTGTCCGAGAATATGTTCAATACCATGGTATGTACGGGCCAAACATATGGCACTTCTTCGAGGGCCCCCACAGTCGCCCATGCTATGCGGAGAATGAAGTTGTGCATATGAGGGATCTACCTTTGGCGTTTTTGAGAAGTGTTGTGGGGGGCGTACCCCTATGTACATGTGGCCGGGGAAGACTCTGGGTGGCCCGATTGAGCTCAGGATCGCTTACCTGCCTGTCGCAACTTGATCGCCTTGTAGTTTGTCATTTAGCTGTCGTGCACACATACGGCCGCTAGAGCGACTGTGTGTTCTTCGGTCCTGAGAGAGCAATCTGCATTGCCGTTGAAGGTGATGACTCCTCGGGGTTTGGGCATCTTGAGCTTGATATAGGCATAGTGAGGCACAACGTTAAATCGGGCAAAGGCGGTGCGATCGAGCAGTGCATGGTACCCGTTACAGAAGGGGACAATGTCAAAGATCAAATATTTGTTGCGGAAGTTGTCGGGTGATCCGAACACTACTTCCGAAGTTACGGTGCCCAAGCAGCGGGCTTCGACACCCGGAATCACTCCTTTAAAGGTAGTGTTGCTTGGTTTTATTCTGGATGGATCAATACCCATCTTTTCACCGTATCTGAGTAAATCAGATTAAGGCTACTTCCTCTGTCCATGAGGACTCTAGTGAGGTGGTATCCATCTATGATGGGATCCAGAACAAGAGCAGCCGACCCTGTGTGACAGATACTGGTCGGATGATCCATGCGATCGAATGTGATCAGGCAAACCGACCATGGATTATACGTTGGAGCTATGGGCTCTATCACGTAGGCTTCCCAGAGGGCTCGACTCTGCTCCTTATTGGGTATGTGGTCACGTAGATCATGTTGACCATTTTTACCTCGGGAGGGAACTTTTTTTGGCCCCCCGTGTTAGGGACACGGGGCTCCTCGTCATCTTCACTTCGAGGGCTCATGCCCTGGTCTTCGGCGGCCACCTTTCTTGCCTGCTTGAAAACCCAACAGTTACAGTTGGTGTGATTAGCTCGCTTGTCTTAGGTGTCGTGGATTTGATAGGGTCGTTCCATGATTTTTTTCCCATTGAGTTGGCTTGCCCTTGTTCCCTTTGAAGGGTTTCTTCCGCTGTCCTGGTTTGGAGTTGCGGAATCTGGCATTTACTGTCATGTCCTCGGCATCGCCAGTACGGAGGCAGAATTTGTTCATATTTTTCCTCGGCTTGCCATTTCCGTCCCGAACCTCGGAGGTTCCAGGGCCGTACGAGTTATGGTTGCGCCGAGCTAGCCAGTTATCGTCACCCGCGCAGAAGCGGGTCATAAGGGAAGTGAGGGCGGACATGGTCCTAGGTCTGTCTTCTCCGAGCTGTGAGCCAACCACTCGTCCCGGATGATTTTCCTAAAAGAGGCTTGATACGTCTCCAACATATCTATATTTTTTGATTGTTACATGCTATTATATTATCTATTTTTGATGTTTTATATGCATTTATATGTTGTTTTATATTATTTTTGGGACTAACCTATTAATCTAGAGCCTAGTTCCAGTTTCTGTTTTTCCACGTTTTTGAGTATTGCAGATAAGAAATATTAAACAGAGTCCAAACAGAACAAAATCTTCGGAAATATTTTTCTTCGACCATAAGACACGCAGCAGACTTGGAGTAGGGGCAGGGCAACTGCCGGGAGGCCACAAGCCTGCATGGCGCGCCCTGGGGGGTGCTTGCGCCCCCTAGCTTGAAAAATTCTTTTACGCCGCCGGGAGCCTCTGTTCCCGACAGATCCAATCTGGGAGGCTTTTCCGGTAAGCTGCCGGAGAGGGAATTGATCACGGAGGGCATCTGCATCAACTCCGTTGCCCCTCTCATGATGTGTGAGTAGTTCACCACGGTCCTATGAGTCCATAGCTAGTAGCTAAATGTCTTATTCTCTCTCTTTGATCTTCAATACCATGTTCTTCATGATCTTCATGGAGATCTATCCCATGTAATACTCTTTTGCGGTGTATTCGTCGAGACCCGATGAATTGTGAGTTTATGTTCAGATTATCCATGAATATTATTTGAGTCTCTTCTGAATTCTTATATGCATGATTTCATATCTTTGCAAGTCTCTTCGAATTATTTGTTTGGCTTGGCCAACTAGATTGGTAATTCTTGCAATGGGAGAAGTGCTTAGTTTTGGGTTCAATCTTGCGGTGTCCTCACACAATGACATAGTAGGGGTAGTGAGGCACGTATTGTATTGTTGCCATCAAGGATTAAAAGATGGGATTTCAATCATATTGCTTGAGTTTATCCCTCTACATCATGTAATCTTACTTAATGCGTTACTTTGTTCTTCATGAACTTAATACTCTAAATGCACGCAGGAGTCGGTTGATGTGTGGGGTAATAGTAGTAGATGCAGAATCATTTCGGTCTACTTGACACGGACGTAATGCCTATATGCATAATCATTGCCTTGGATATCTTCATAATTATCCTCTTTTCTATCAATTGCTCAACAGTAATTTGTTCACCCACCGTATTATTTTCCTCTATGAGAAAAGCCTCTAGTGAAACCTATGGCCCCCGAGTCTATTTTCCATATTATATTTTCAGATATATAAACCAAAAATACCAAAAATACTTTGCTGCAATTTATTTACTATAGTTTTACTTTTATATATATCATTGATTTATACCTATCTCTATCAGATCTCATCCTTACAAATAACTCTCAAGGATTGACAACCCCTTTATAGTGTTGGGTGCAAGTGTTTGATTATTTGTGTAGGTACTACTATTGCAGCCTTTCTTGTTCCTCCTATTGTATTGATACCTTAGTTCTCAACAAACTGAGGGAAATACTTATCTACATCGCTGCATCACCATTTCTCTTCAAGGGAAAACCAACGCAAGCTCAAGAGGTAGCAAGGCTATTGCTTCGGCGTCCGGGCAGTCCATAATTTGATTTTTCATTGTCAAGAACTGGTTCCAAAACTCTCTGGCCGACTCCCCTGCTTTTTGGACAACATTTCTTAGGACGGAACAATCTGAGGGCCGAACATAGGTCCCTTGGAAGTTTGATAGGAAGGCATCCTCGAGCTCTTCCCAACTTCTGATCGAGTCCTCCGGCAAACTGTTCAGCCAGTGTCGAGCCGGCCCTTTTAACTTGAGCGGTAAGTATTTAATGGCATGGAGATCATCTCCTCTTTCCATATGAATTTGAAGAAGGAAGTCTTCAATCCACATAGCGGGATCAGTTGTCCCGTTGTATTGTTCTATGTTGACAAGTTTGAATCCCTCCACAAATTGGTGCTGCATTACTTTGTCCGTGAAGCATAGAGGGTGTGCGGCACTTCTAGTCCCGGCTAGCTTGTGCCGGAGATCAGCTTTGGGTTGAGTCCAATATGATCTTGGTCCCTATTGTAGTAGGGGATCCGAGGTGGATCTCCGTCCCATCCGGGGGGAGTATTTCCAATATCCGTAGATAGACCTATTACGGGTCATCCTGCTGTCCGGGTTAAACCAAGGGTCATGTCCGCCCCATGCGTACACTTTCTCCTTTCCCTTTCTTCACGGAGGTCCGAGGTTGTAATCAGCCTCCGCAGCCGCTCTATCGTGCCCTCGAGGTGGGCGGTCGGTTTTGTCATAATCCGAGCGCTTTGGAGATGTGGGCTCTAAGGCCTCATCATCGAATTGGTGGAGTAGGTGACATGGGTAGGTCTTTCTTTGATCCGGACACTCGGGGCCGTATTGTTCTTTGGTGGCTAATACCTTGTTCCACCTACTGTTTATGGTATCTTGGTTGGCCTTAAGTTGTCGTTCCTTTGCTTTGAGGCTTCATGCGGTGGCCAAGAGAAGCTACCGAAGTTCCTCATGATCTCTGACGTGTTCACGGACCACGAAGTCCTCGTCTTCCATATCATCGTCGATAGGAGGGAGGTAATTATCATTGTCTGTCTTGAGGGCGTCGTCAGGGTCGCTCTGCTCCTCGGGCTTGTCCGGATCTTGAGGGTGTTCTGGATCCTCTGGGTGATCGTGTTCTTCTGGGGCTTTAGCTTTCCCATTACCCTGAGCGGAGTTCTTTCCTTTGCCTGCCTTGGCATGCTTATGCTGCTTTCGGTGCTTTGACGGCTCCTCCCCAGATTTATCGTCTGGCTGGGGGTGATTTCTCCGTTATTGTCGGGTGTGTCTACCATGTAGACATCGTATGAGGCAGTTGAAGTGCATCACCCTGTGTTTGTGGGGGTAGGTTCCTCGATATCGTCGTACATGCCCTCAAGATCGTCTGAGCCATAGTCCAATGCATCGGTTAAATCTTCGATGGTGGCTATCAAGTGGGTGGTGGGCGGGTCCTAAAAGTGCCCATATTCTGACTCGAAGATGTACTGTGAGCAAGTCGGACTGGCTGAGATGTGCAACGATTGGATCTATCCGAGCACCTTGTTTAACACCGAGGGCTCGTTTGAGTACCTTGCTAGACGGTTTTCGGAGTTGACCTCCGGTGCCTCCAGGAGGGAGGCGTGTTTGGCAATGGTCGCTAGTTGTGATTCAGGTGGCAAAATTGAGTCCGATCTGGAAGCTGACTCCTCGAGGGAGAGGGATCCGAGGATTCGGTTGGACGCCGAGTCTGAAATTAAAGCTTCAGACTCTTCGGTATCATCAGTCGAAGCCAGAATTTCTACGGGATCAAATCGCACCGCGAATTAATCGGGAATTTGAGATTCCCTAGCCTTTCTTGATGGTCGAGGGCAAAACCTCCGATATGGTCGAGGCGGCCAATCAAGTATGCATGCACCGTGATGCTGTTGAACGGAAGGACCTGTCCAGGGACGAAGATGTCCCCGTTGCTAATCCTTTCACTGACGATTACATGAGCCATCGATCTCTTTAGTGATCCAACAGTGGAACTCTCAATTAAAGCACCAATGTCGGTGTCAAAACCGGCGGATCTCGGGTAGGGGATCCCGAACTGTGGACCTAGGATCGATGGGTTGCAAGAAGAAGGGGACACAGTTGTTTTACTCAGGTTCAGGGACCTCCTGTGGAGGTAATACCCTACATCCTGCTCGATTATATTGATGAAGATGATTACAGAGTAGATCTACCTCGAGATCTTATATGATAAACCCTAGATGATTCAGCCTCTTCTCCACAGATAAGGGCCCCTAGTTTATATAGACACCGGGGACCTAGGGTTTACAAGTTACCGACTACCTTCAGGGGGTAGATGAGCCTATCTTGTCCTTCCAAGCGTGGGGAATCCGCCAATACTCGGAATATTCCTTTCCAAGTAAAAGTCATCATAAGGCCCGGTCTTCTACAATGCGGTCTAGTGGGCCCATCCGATATTGATTAATCGACCGCGCAATGACCCCAAATTCTTGGACTCCCTCACGGGACTCTCCCTCGACCGCAACACATCCTGCCATTCTGAATTCTTCTTTGTTGATGTTGTTTATTACCCTAACAAGCACTCATGAACGCTCGTGAGCATAACGAGCTCATAAAGGACCAAGCCGAATAGAGGTTTCAGCTCGTTAACATTACCACGCTTAATGATAACGAGCTTAACGATAACGAGCTTAAGGAGTCGAGTGGCTCGTTAATCCTGTGGTCCCGCGCATCCATTACACTCTAGGGGTTGAAGTCACCATCAGCGTGGACGTATGATAGCACCACCTATTGGAACCATGGGAAAAATATTCCTGTCCCCCATTGTGTTTGATCTTCCTATACCTTCCCTCTACTTACATGTGCTTGTCTTCGTGGGATAACTAGAAGGGGTGTCTAGAGGGGCGTGAATAGACTACTTGAAAAATTAAAAACCTAACCTTTCCCCAATTTTATTGGTTGGTAGATTTTTCTAATTCCACCAAGTCTAGTGCACTCTACACATGCTAGTCAACATATATGGTAGCGAAAAGTAAAGACGAGCATATGTAAGTAAGGAGTAGAGATAGGAAGAGCAAACGCAAAGTTGACGTGGAGATTTTTGGTGTGGTTTCGATAGGTGGTGCTATCATATGTCCACATTAATGGAGACTTCAACAAGCAGAGGGTAACTGTTGCGAGAGTCCACGGAGGGCTCCACCCACAAAGGGTCCATGGAGAAGCAACCTTGTCTATTCCATCATGGCCTACATCCACAGAGGACTAGCCTTACTCGGGGTAGATCTTCACGAAGTAGGCGATCTCCTTGCCCGTACAAACTTCTTGGTTCAACTCCACAACACGAAGTAGGAAGCTCCCAAGCGACACCTAACCAATCTAGGAGGCACCACCCTCCAAAAGGTAATAGATGTGGTCACAATGATGAACTCCTTGCTCTTGTGCTTCAAAAGATAGTCTATATCCTCAACACTCAATCACTCTCTCATGGATTTAGCTTGGGTAGAAGAGATTGATTGGTTGGAAAGCAACTTGGGGAGGCTAAAAATTAATATTCATATGGCTGGAGTGGAATATATTGATCTCAACACATGAGTAGGTGGCTCTCTCTCAGAAAATGGATATGAACAAGTGTTGGTTTGTTCTGAGTGCTTTCTCTGCGAGTGAGAGGTGGTGGAGGGGTATATATAGGCATCTCCAAAAATCCAACCATTACAACATTATTTCCCAACTCGGTGACACCAAACTAAAAACTCGGTGGTACCGACTAGTGCAAAATGTGTCAACTTTGGCCTTTTTAGTGAGACCGATATATACATCTCGGTCCGTCCGATTTTGGTTTGACCAGGATAGTTCCTCATCTTGGTGAGACCAATTTTCCAAACGGGGAAATTCTGATTCTGGAAAATGGCAAACCAGAAAGTTGGTCACTCTTTTCGGTCCGACTGAAACCACGGTTGGTAGTACCGAGATGGTAGGGTTTGGATTAGGTTCTATCTCAACGGAAAATCGGTATGGACGAGTGGAAAAACTTGGTGGCATCAATTTTGGATATGTGGCTTTGGACACAGTATTTTGTGGGAGAATGGATGAGTATTTTTGGTAGCTACTTCTAAGCACTTGAGCAACCACATCGTCATAGATACCTCATCCCCTTTTAATATTATTGGCTTTCCTATGGACTCAAAAGTCATTTCTCAAATAAATTAAATGGAGAGTCTTGAAGCTTGAAGCTTGGCCAATCCTATTCCCTTCCTTCTTCTTCCCCTCTTGGGAATTCTCCTCACACTCTTTAGCCAATCCTCTCTGTGGACTATATCTGAAATAAACTATATAAAACTATTAGTCCAAGAGAAAGTGTATGTTGTCATGAATTATCAAAACCACCAAGGGAGCATATGTGCTTTCAGTCTCCACCTTTTTGGTAATTGATGACAACATAAAATCAATACTTCAAATTAAGATATGTAGAGATATGTGAAGACTTTGAAGAATACATGACTAATACAAGCTCCCCCTAAATGTGTGCAATCATTTTTAAAGAATAATTGCTTTAGAATGCATGAACACACACATAGTAGAAAGGACATGATAAATCATGTACATCTTGGCTATATGCATCAAATGTATGTGAATGAAGTAATTCCAAGTTTAACACTCACTCTTGCAAACAATATGTGCAAGAAACAAGAGATCATCTTGACCAAGGATATGATGCATATACTTACCTTGAAGTTCTTGAGTATTTTAACGGTGGAAACACACTTGATAAAACATTGTTAGAAAACATAAGAGTATTCTACATATCCAAATGCAAATGATTCAAGAGTACCAAGATATGGAAGACATATAGAAATGGTAATTTCAAAGATTGATATGTCTCCAAGAACAGTTTAGAGGTTTCTCCCCTAAGTATGGATTTGTAAGATTTCCTCTCCCCATCTCCTCGTGAATCTTAGCATGTAGATATTGGGAATAGGTAGGGTGAGACAAGTCTAACACACGATCATATGCAATTTCTCCTTAAAATGAATAGCATGAATTTGGTCTTGTCTCTCCTTTGAAAGATATTTACCCCCCTTTGGGTAAGCATAAGCTTTTGACATTATCCCCCTATAATGATATTTTTTTCCCTATATTTCTCCTCCTATAAACAAGCATAAGCTTTGATTTGATATTTTCTCCCCCTTTGGCATTAATTTGAAAAACGGTTAGAGGATAAGGGATCCTTGAAAGAAAGGGTCATCGACGACAGTTAAGACGAAGGGTCCTTGAATGAACCTTTAGTTATATAAAAACTTTAAGGTTTCTCCCCCTTTGACATAGGGATCCTTGAAGAAATGAGATTTCTCTCCTTTTGGCAAAGAACGAGAAGATAGCAAAATCGGTGGCTCCAAGGTAAAGTGAGTCGATGGAACCGATATGTGGTTGTGCAGCCTATCCGCGGTATCGGTGAAACCGAGTTACTTGGATCGAAAGGTCCGAAAAGCATAACAGAATCTTGGTAGAGGTGTAATTTACCATTGTCACATTCAATTTCACAAAAAGTCTCGAAGATTCAAGAGATTTGCAATGAATTTTTCAATAGAATTTGCAATGAATCTTCATCTATGTCAAGATTGAATGGTTCCAAGAAATCATGCATATAAAAGATGAACCATGCAAGAAACTTCATCTAGATGATGGTCGGTGACTAGGTCACCTATATTAGAGTACGTTGACTTAGGAGCCAAGCAAGAATACTTGATCATAGATCATACCCATCTTTAAGCTCGAAATGGGGTTTCCATTTTTGATTTAAGCATTTTAATGTCTTCATATCACTTGAGGTGCTTTATCTCATGACTTGGAGTAAAGCCTTTTCAAGGATACGAGTACATACCTTTGAGTGATATTGATCACTAGCATATAGGTGAACTTGTTGAGGATGCTCAAAGTTGATGAAGTTCATCTTGAGTTTGTAGCAATACTTCTTGGTTTGATTCACCACCTACATAGGTTAGTCATGCAAGGAAGAAAATGGTATACCAAATGACAAGAGTGAAAATGTTCAACAAATGTTTTCAAGGATATGGTCTGAGTTGTCTTGTTCCTTCATCATCAAAGCGGGGTTCACTACTGCAATCTGGGAATTTGCCATCAACCAGTTCTTTGCAGTCTGTTGGCTGATGGCAACAAGCCTCTTTGTCGTGATCTGCAATAAACAGATGGCAAAGGCATGCTTGATGGCAAAGAACATGTTCGCCATTTGCCAAGCCTTTGTAGGGAAGAAGAAGAAGAAGAAAGAAAAGGAGCTGGAGGATGAGCAGGAGGAGGAGGAGGAGCAGATGAAGAAGAAGAAGAACAAGAACAACAACAACAACAACAACAACAACAACAACAACAACAACAACAACAACAACAACAAGAAGAAGAAGAAGAAGAAGAAGAAGAAGAAGAAGAAGAAGAAGAAGAAGAAGAAGAAGAAGAAGAAGAAGAAGAAGAAGAAGAAGAAGTAGAAGAAGAAGAAGAAGAAGAAGAAGAAGAAGAAGAAGAAGAAGGAGGAGGAGGAGGAGGAGGAGGAGGAGGAGGAGGAGGAGAAGGACAAGGACAAGGAGAAAGAGAAGGAGAAGGAGAAGAAGAAGAAGAAGAAGGCAAGAAGAATGGGAAGGAGAAGAAGAAAAAGAAGAGGAAATAGGAGGAGAAGAAGAAGAAGGAGAAGGACAAGGAGAAGAAGAAAGAAGACTAAAAGGAGAAGAAGAAGAAGAAGAAGAAGAAGAAGAAGAAGAAGAAGAAGAAGAAGAAGAATACCAAATTCACATGACTATTATTAGCATGACTTATCCCATGTCCTCAGGAACAAAAGTAACTACTCACAAAGCATAATCTTATTCATGATCAGAGAGGTAATGAGTAGCATCAAGGATCTAAACATAAACTCTTCCACCAAATAATCCAACTAGCATCTGTTTGGTAACGTAGCATAAATTCAAAATTTTCCTACGCCATATTCAGATCTTCCTATGGAGAGACCAGCAACGAGAGAGGGGTGAGTGCATCTTCATACCTTTGAAGATTGCTAAGCGGAAGAGTTGCTAGAACGCGGTTGATGGAGCCGTACTCGCGGCGATTCAGATCGCGGTGTGATTCCGATCTAGTGCCGAACTACGACACCTCCGCGTTCAACACACGTGCAGCTCGGTGACGTCTCCCGCACATTCATCCAGCAAGGAGGAGGGAGAGGTTGGGGAACAACTCCAGCAGCACGACGGCGTGGTGTCGATGGAGAGACGAGGTCTCCTCACAGGGCTTCGCCAAGCACCGTCACAGAGGAGGAGAAAGAAGGGCAGGGCTGCGCCGAAGGAGAGGGAAAAGTCTGTCTCCAAAAGCCCAAAACTGCCCACTATATATAGGAGGAGGGGAGGGGGGTGCCACCCCTAGGGTTCCCACCCTAGGTGGTGCGGCAACCCCCCAGATGGGAGGTGCGGCGGCCAGGGCAGGGAGGAGGGGTGGCGCACCCCTCTTGTGGGCCTTAGGCCCACCTGCGCTAGGTTTCCCCCCCCCCCCCTCTCCCCTCTTCCTGCGCCATGGGCTGAGTGGGGGGGCACCAGCCCACCTAGGGGCTGGTTCCCTTCCCACTTGGCCCATCTATCCTCCTCAGGTCGTTGCCCCCCTTCGATGGACCCCCGGGGCCACCTCCGGTGGTCCCGGTGGTCCTGGTACGTTACCGGTGATGCCCGAAACACTTCCGGTGTCCGAAACCATTCGTCCTATATTTCAATCTTTACCTCCGGACCATTCCGGAGCTCCTCGTGATGTCCGAGATCTCATTCGGGACTCCGAACAACTTTCGATAACCTCGTATAACAATTCCCTATAACCCTAGCGTCATCGAACCTTAAGTGTGTAGACCCTGCGGGTTCGGGAGACAGGCAGACATGACCGAGACACCTCTCCGGCCAATAACCATCAACAGGGTCTGGATACCCATGGTGGCTCCCACTTGCTCCATGATGATCTCATCAGATGAACCACGGTGTCAAGGATTCAATCAATCTCGTATACAATTCCCTTTGTCTATCGGTATAGAACTTGCCCGAGATTCGATCGTCGGTATACCTATACCTTGTTCAATCTCGTTACCGATAAGTCTCTTTACTCGTTCCGTAGCACGTCATCGTGTGACTAACTCCTTAGTCACATTGAGCTTATGATGATGTTCTACCGAGTAGGCCTAGAGATATCTCTCCCTCACACGGAGTGACAAATCCCGATCTCGATTCGTGCCAACCCAACAGATACTTTCAGAGGTACCCGTAGTGCACCTTTATAGTCACCCAGTTACGTTGTGACATTTGATACACCCAAAGCACTCCTACGGTATCCGGGAGTTGCACAATCTCACGGTCGAAGGAAAAGACACTTGACATTAGAAAAGCTTTAGCATACGAACAATACGATCTAGTGCTACGCTTAGGATTGGGTCTTGTCCATCACATCATTCTCCCAATGATGTGATCCCGTTATCAATGACATCTAATGCCCATGACCAGGAATCCATGATCATCTATTGACTAACGAGCTAGCCAACTAGAGGCTTTCTAGGGATACATTGTGATCTATTTATTCACACATGTATTAATGTTTCCTGTTAATACAATTATAGCATGAACAATAGACGATTATCATGAACAAGGAAATATGATAATAACCATTTTATTATTGCCTCTAGGGCATATTTCCAACAGTCTCCCACTTGCACTAGAGTCAATAATCTAGTTACATTGTGATGTATCGAACACCCATAGCATTATGGTCTTGATCATGTTTTGCTCGCGGAAGAGGTTTAGTCAACGAGTCTACAATATTCAGATCCGTGTGTACTTTACAAATATCTATCACTCCACACTGTACATGGTCCTGGATGGAGTTGTAGCGGCGTTTGATGTGCTTCGTCTTCCGGTGAAACCTGGGCTCCTTGGCTATGGCAATGGCCCCAGTGTTTTCACAAAAGAGTGTCATTGGACCCGACGCGCTTGGAACCACTCCAAGGTCGGTGATGAGCTCCTTCATCCAAATTCCTTCATGAGCCGCTTCTGAAGCAGCTATGTACTCCGCTTCACATGTAGATGCTGCCACGACTTCTTGTTTGCTGCTGCACCAGCTCACTGCCCCACCATTCAAAACATATATGTATCCGGTCTGTGACTTAGAGTCATCCGATCTGTGTCGAAGCTGGCGTCGGCGTAACCCTTTACGACGAGCTCTTCGTCACCTCCATAAACGAGAAACATTTCCTTAGTCCTTTTCAGGTACTTAAGGATATTCTTGACCGCTGTCCAGTGTTCCATACCGGGATCACTTTGGTACCTCCCTATCAAACTTATGGCAAGGTTTATATCAGGTCTAGTACACAACATGGCATACATTTGAGAGCCTACGGCTGAAGCGTAGGGGACAATACTCATCTTCTCTCTATTTGTTGCAGTGGTCGGCGACTGAGTCTTACTCAATCTCATACCTTGCAAAACTGGCAAGAACCCTTTCTTTGAGTTTTCCATATTAAACTTCTTCAATATCTTGTAAAGGTATGTACTTTGCGAAAAACCTATGAGGCGTCTCGATCTATCTCTATAGATCTTGATGACTAATATGTATGCAGCTTCTCCAAGGTCCTTCATTGAAAAACTCTTGTTCAAATAGGCCTTTATGCTCTCCAACATTTTTGTATTGTTCCCCATCAATAATATGTCATCCACATACAGTATGAGGAAAGCTACAGAGCTCCCACTCACTTTCTTGTACAGACAGGCTTCTCCGTAAACCTGTATGAACCCAAATGCTTTAATCACCTCATTAAAGCAAATGTTCCAACTCCGAGATGCTTGCATCAGCCCATAGCCCAAATTTCCTAATCATAGAAGGCGGCAATCGCTAACATGATTCGGACTAATTTCAGCTTCGCTACGGGAGAGAAAGTCTCTTCGTAGTCAACTCCTTGAATCTGTCGAAAACCCTTTGCGACAAGTCGAGCTTTATAAACGGTTACATTACAGTTTGCATCAGTCTTCTTCTTGAAGATCCATTTATTTTCTATGGCTCGCCGGTCATCGGGCAAGTCCACCAAAGTCCATACTTTGTTCTCATACATGGATCCTATCTTGGATTTCATAGCTTCAAGCCATTTGTTGGAATCCGAGCCCGCCATCGCTTCTTCATAGTTCGAAGGTTCACCGTTGTCTAACAACATGATTTCCATCACAGGGTTTCCGTACCATTCTGGTGCCTAGCGTGCCCTCGTGGACCTTCGCGGTTCAGTAGTAACTTGATCCGAAGCTTCATGATCATTATCATTAACTTCCTCTTCAGTTGGTGTAGGCGCCACAGGAACAACTTCCCGCGCTGCGCTACTATCCTGTTCGAGAGGGGGTGTAATTACCTCATCAAGTTCTACCTTCCTCCCACTTACTTCTTTCGAGAGAAACTCTTTCTCTAGAAAGGATCCGTTCTTGGCAACAAAGGTTTTACCTTCGGATCTAAGATAGAAGGTATACCCAATAGTTTCCTTAGGGTATCCTATGAATACGCATTTCTCCGCTTTGGGTTCGAGCTTTTCTGGTTGAAGTTTCTTCACATAAGCATCGCAGCCCCAAACTTTAAGAAACGACAACTTAGGTTTCTTGCCAAACCATAGTTCATACGGTGTCGTCTCAACGGATTTAGACGGTGCCCTATTTAAAGTGAATGATGCAGTTTCTAATGTGTATCCCCAAAATGATAGCGGTAAGTCGGTAAGAGACATCATAGATCGTACCATATCTAATAAAGTGCGATTACGACGTTCAGACACTCCGTTGCGTTGCGGCGTGCCAGGCGGCGTTAGTTGTGAAACGATTCCACACTTCCTTAGGTGTGTGCCAAACTCGTGACTCGGATATTCTCCTCCACGATCAGATCGTAGACACTTAATTTTTCTGTCACGTTGATTCTCGACCTCACTCCGAAATTCCTTGAACTTTTCAAATGTCTCAGATTTGTGCTTCATCAAGTAGATATACCCATACCTACTCAAATCATCGGTGAGAGTGAGAACATAACGATAGCCACCGCGAGCTTCAACGTTCATTGGACCACACACATCAGTATGTATTATTTCCAATAAGTCGGTTGGTCTCTCCATTATTCGTCAGAATGGAGTCTTAGTCATCTTGCCCATGAGGCACGGTTCGCATGTGTCAAATGATTCAAAGTCAAGAGACTCTAATAGTCCATCAATATGGAGCTTCTTCATGCGCTTAACGCCGATATGACCAAGGCGGCAGTACCACAAGTATGTGGGACTATCATTATCAACTTTACATCTTTTGGCACTCACACTATGAATATGCGTAACATCACGATTGAGATTCATCAAGAATAAACCATTCACCAGCGGAGCATGACCATAAAACATATCACTCATATAAATAGAACAACCATTATTCTCTGACTTAAATGAGTAGCCGTCTCGCATTAAGCAAGACCCTGATACAATGTTCGTGCTTAAAGCTGGTACTAAATAACAATTATTAAGGTTTAAAACTAATCCCGACGGTAGATGTAGAGGTAACGTTCCGACGGCGATCACATCGACCTTGGAGCCATTCTCGACGCGCATCGTCACCTTGTCCTTTGCCAGTCTCCACTTATTCCGCAGTTCCTGCTTTGAGTTGCAAATGTGAGCAACAACACCGGTATCAAATACCCACGAGCTACTACGAGCGCTGGTAAGGTACACATCAATAACATGTATATCGCATATACCTTTAACGTTGCTGGCCTTCTTGTCCGCTAAGTATTTGGGGCAGTTCTGCTTCCAGTGACCCTTTCCCTTGCAATAGAAGCACTCAGTCTCAGGCTTGGGTCCATTCCTTTTCTTCTTCCCGGCATCTGGCTTACCGGGCGCGGCAACGGCTTTGTCGTCTTTCTTGAAGTTCTTCTTACCCTTGCCCTTCTTGAAACTAGTGGTCTTGTTGACCATCAACACTTGATGCTCTTTCTTGATTTCTACTTCTGCAAACTTGAGCATTGAGTACAACTCGGGAATGGTCTTCTCCATCCCTTGCATGTTGTAGTTAAGCACAAAGCCTTTGTAGCTTGGTGGGAGAGACTGGAGGATTTTGTCAATTATAGCATCATCCGGAAGTTCGACTCCAAGTGAAGTCAGACGACCGTGTAACCCAGACATTTTGAGTATGTGCTCACTGACAGAACTGTTCTCCTCCATCTTACAGCTAAAGAACTTGTCGGAGACTTCATATCTCTCGACACGGGCATGAGCTTGAAAAACTAGCTTCAGCTCTTGGAACATCTCATATGCACCATGTTGCTCAAAACGCCTTTGGAGCCCCGTTTCTAAACTGTATAACATGCCACACCTAACCAGAGAGTAGTCATCAGTCCGTGTTTGCCAAATGTTTAGAATGTCCTGGGCTGTTGCGGGAGCAGGAGGGTCACCTAGCGGCGCATCAAGGACATAAGCCTTTTTAGCTGCTTCAAGGATGAGCTTCAAGTTGCGAACCCAGTCCGCATAGTTGCTACCATCATCTTTCAGCTTGTTTTTCTCTAGGAATGCGTTGAAATTCAGGTTGACGTTGGCCATCTACAATATTTATAAAGACAACTTTTAGACTAAGTTCACGACAATTAAGTTCGTATAATCAAATTAAGGATGAACTCCCACTTAAATCGACATCCCTCTAGTCATCTAAGTGATACATGATCCATGTTGACTAACCCGTGTCCGATCATCACGTGAGACGGACTAGTCACCATGGTGAGCAACTTCATGCTGATCATATTCAACCATACGATTCATGTTCGACCTTTTGGTCTCTTGTATTCGAGGTCATGTCTGTACATGCTAAGCTCGTCGAGTCAACCTAGGTGTTTCGCGTGTGTAAATCTGGCTTACACCCGTTGTATGCGAACGTTAGAATCTATCACACCCGATCATCACGTGGTGCTTCGAGACAACGATCCTTCGCAACAGTGCACACTTAGGGGAATACATTCTCGAAATTTTAAGAGGGATCATCTTATTATGCTACCGTCGTTCTTAGCAATAAGATGAAAACATGATAAACATCACAATGCAATCATATAGTGACATGATATGGCCATTATCATCTTTGCTCTTTCGATCTCCATCTTCAGGCATCGCATGATCATCATTTTCACCGGCGTGACACCATGATCTCCATCATCGTGTCTCCGTGAAGTCGTCACGCCAACTACTACTATCACTACTACTATAGCTAACCGTTAGCAATGAAGTAAAAGTAGTAAGCACATGGCGTTGCATCTCATACAATAAATTAAGACAACTCCTATGGCTCCTGCCGGTTGTCATACTCATCGACATGCAAGTCGTGAAACCTATTACAATAACATGATCATCCCATACATCACACATGCAACATCACAACTTTGGCCATATCACATCACATGTCAAACCCTACAAAAACAAGTTAGACGTCCTCTAATTGTTGTTGCAAGTTTTACGTGGCTGATTTGGGTTTTTAGCAAGAACGCCTTCTTACCTACGTGACAGCCACAATGATGATATACCAAAGCTATTTACCCTTCATAAGGACCCTTTTCATCAAATCCAATCCGACTAGAGTAGGAGAGACAGACACCCGCTAGCCACCTTTATGCACGGTGTGCATGTCTGTCGGTGGAACCAGTCTCACGTAAGCGTATGTGTAAGGTTGGTCCGGGCCGCTTCATTCCACAATACCACCGGAAAAGAATAAGACTAGTAGTGGCAAGCAATTGACAAATCATCGCCCACAACCTTTTGTGTTCTACTCGTGCATAGAATCTACACATAGAAAACCTGGCTCGGATGCCACTCTTTGGTAACGTAGCATAAATTCAATATTTTCCTACGCCATATTCAGATCTTCCTATGGAGAGACCAGAAACGAGAGAGGCGTGAGTGAATCTTCATACCTTCGAAGATCGCTAAGCGGAAGCGTTGCTAAACGCGGTTGATGGAGTCGTACTCGCGGCGATTCAGATCGCGGTGTGATTCTGATCTAGTGCCGAACTACGGCACCTCCGCGTTCAACACACGTGCGGCCCGGTGATGTCTCCCACACCTTGATCCAGCAAGGAGGAGGGAGAGGTTGGGGAAGAACTCCAGCAGCACGACGGCGTGGTGTCGATGGAGAGACGAGGTCTCCCGGCAAGGCTTCGCCAAGCACCGGCAGAGAGGAGGAGAAAGAAGGGCAGGGCTGCGCCGAGGGAGAGGGAAAAGGCTGTCTCCAAAAGCCCAAAAGTGCCCACTATATATAGGAGGAGGGGAGGGGGTGCCACCCCTAGGGTTCGCACCCTAGGTGGTGCGGCAGCCCCCCCAGATGGGAGGTGCGGCGGCCAGGACAGGGAGGAGGGGTGGCGCACCCCTCTGGTGGGCCTTAGGCCCACCTACACTAGGGTCCCCCCCCTCTCCCCTCTTCCTGCGCCATGGGCTGAGTGGGGGGTGCACCAGTCCACCTAGGGGCTGGTTCCCTTCCCCACTTGGCCCATCTAGCCTCCCGGGGTCGTTGCCCCCCTTCGGTGGACCCCCGGGGTCACCTCCGGTGGTCCCGGTGGTCCTGGTACGTTACCGGTGATGCGCGAAACACTTCCGGTGTCCGAAACCATCCGTCCTATATATCAATCTTTACCTCCAGACCATTCCGGAGCTCCTCGTGATGTCCGGGATCTCATCCGGGACTCTGAACAACTTTCGATAACCTCATATAACAATTCCCTATAACCCTAGCGTCATCGAACCTTAAGTGTGTAGACCCTACGGGTTCGGGAGACGGGCAGACATGACCGAGACACCTCTCCGGCCAATAACCATCAGCGGGGTCTGGATAC
Source organism: Hordeum vulgare subsp. vulgare (assembly GCF_904849725.1). Taxonomy (NCBI): domain Eukaryota; kingdom Viridiplantae; phylum Streptophyta; class Magnoliopsida; order Poales; family Poaceae; genus Hordeum; species Hordeum vulgare. The sequence continues at coordinate 301,607,045 of NC_058518.1, read as the reverse complement.
CTATGGTGGCTCCCACTTGCTCCACCATGATCTCATTGGATGTACCACGATGTCAAGGATTCAATCAATCTCGTATACAATTCCCTTTGTCTGTCGGTATAGAACTTGCCCGAGATTCGATCGTCGGTATACCTATACCTTGTTCAATCTTGTTACCGGTAAGTCTCTTTACTCGTTCCGTAGCACGTCATCGTGTGACTAACTCCTTAGTCACATTGAGCTCATGATGATGTTCTACCGAGTGGGCCCAGAGTTACCTCTCTGTCACACGGAGTGACAAATCCCAATCTGGATTCGTGCCAACCCAACAGATACTTTCGGAGGTACCCATAGTGCACCTTTATAGTCACCCAGTTACGTTGTGACGTTTGATACACCCAAAGCACTCCTACGGTATCCGGGAGTTGCACAATCTCACGGTCGAAGGAAAAGACACTTGACATTAGAAAAGCTTTAGCATACGAACAATACGATCTAGTGCTACGCTTAGGATTGGGTCTTGTCCATCACATCATTCTCCCAATGATGTGATCCCGTTATCAATGACATCTAATGCCCATGACCAGGAAACCATGATCGTCTATTGACTAACGAGCTAGCCAACTAGAGGCTTGCTATGGACACATTGTGATCTATTTATTCACACATGTATTACTGTTTCCTGTTAATACAATTATAGCATGAACAATAGACGATTATCATGAACAAGGAAATATGATAATAACCATTTTATTATTGCCTCTAGGGCATATTTCCAACAGCATCAACTACAAAGAGTAATCAACACTACTAGCAACCTTACAAGTACCAATCAGAGTTGCGAGACGGAGATTGGTTACAAGTGATGTACTAGGGTTTGGAGATGAGATGGTGCTGGTGAAGATGTTGATGGAGATGAGTCCCCTCCGATGAGAGGAGTGTTGGTGATGATGGCGATGATTTCCCCCTCCGGGAGGGAAGTTTCCCCGGCAGGATCGTCCTGTCAGAGCTCTAGATTGGTTCTGCTCAAGTTCTGCCTCGTGGCGGCGGCGAAACCACGAAAAATCTCCTCCCTGATTTGTTTCCTGGACGAAACCCACCATATAGCAAAAGAGGGGAGCCAGTGGGCCAGTGGGCTGCCCACAAGCCCCCATGGTGCGGCCTGGGGGGTGCTCGCGCCGTGCAGGCTTGTAGGCACCCCCTGGTGCCCCTCTGGCACTTCTTCGGCCCAGTATTTTTGATAAATTGGGAAAAAATCCCCGTTGATTTTCACGGCGTTTGGAGTTGCCCAGAATAGGTATCTCAACTTTGCTCCACTTTCAGGCCAGAATTCCAGTTGTCGGTATTCTCCCTCTTCATGTAAACCTTGCAAAATAAGAGAGAAAAGGCATAAGATTAGTACCGTGAAGGGAAATAACAGCCAAAGAAGCGATAAATATCAACATGAAAACATGATGCAAAATGGACGTATCAGGTATCTTGTATTACACAACGAGTAAAGAGACTTGTCGATAATGAGATTGAAATAGGTATGGAGATACCGACGATCGAATCTCAGGCAAGTAACATACCGAAGGACAAAGGAATGTTATACGACATTAACGGAATCCTTGACATAGAGGTTCAACCGATAAGATCTTCGTAGAATATGTAGGATCCAATATGGGCATACAGGTCTCGCTATTGGATATTTACCGGAGAGTGTCTCGGTCATGTCTACGTAGTTCTCGAACCCGCAAGGTCTGCACACTTAAGGTTCGATGACGTTTCCGTAGTATTGACTTATGTATGTTGGTGACCAAAAATTGTTCGGAGTCCCGGATGAGATCCCATACGTCACGAGGAGCTCCGAAATTGTCCGGGGGTAAAGATTGATATATAGGAATGTTGTATTTGGCTTCGGAAAAGATTTTGGGCATTACCGGTAAAGTACACTGAGTGACGGATGGGTTCCGGGGTTTTATCAGGAGGGGCCACTCACCCGGGAGAGGACCTAATAGGCCTATGGGTGGCGCTCCTGCCCTTAATGGGCTGGTGAGGCCAGCCCAATAACCTATTTCGGCCAAAGGCAAAAATAAAAGGAAAAGGAAAAAAAGGAAGGAGCTGGACAAGTGGGAAGGCAGTCCTCCACCAAACTGAATTGGAGGAGGACTCCTCCCGTTGGCTCGGCCGAAGCCCTCCTACATTGAGTAGGAGGCAATGCAACCCTCCCTCTTGTTCCTCCTATATATAGTGGAGGTTTTGAGGGCAAACAACACCAAAAAAAGCCACGTGTTGCCCTCTTCTCCACAGATTGTCTTCCTCGTCTAGATTAGTCTGGCATAGCTTGGTGAAGCCTAGCTGAATTAGTTCACCACCACCACCACCACGCCGTCGTGATGTCGGGGAACTCATCTACCTCCCCACCCCTCTTGCTGGATCAAGAAGTCGGAGATCGTCATCGACTTTAGTTGACTGGCGGTTGTCTATTTCTTCAACTTTAGTTGAATCAGATTTGACCGAGCCGGTCCTTGGAGAAGGTTAAATAGCAATTTGCATATCACTGTTGTGGCTTTGCGTAAGTAAGATGCGATCATACTAGATACCCATAGCAGCCATGTAAAATGTGCAACAACAAATTAAAGGATGTCTAACTTGTTTTTGCAGGGTATGCATGTGATCTAATATGGCCAAAGACATGATATGATATATTGGATGTATGAGATGATCATGTTGTAATAGTTAAATATAAGCTTGCACGTCGGTGTTACGGCAACCGCCAGGAGCCATAGGGTTGTCTGTAATTATTTTGCACTTGGTGATGATTTGCTTTATCGCTAGTAGTAGCTTTAGTAGTATCAGCATAGTTAGCGCAACAACCTCGATGGTAGCACGATGTTGGAGATCATGGTGTGGTGCCAGTGATGATGGAGATCATGCTGGTGCTTTGGTGATGGAGGTCAAGAAGCACAAGTTCATGGCCATATCATGTCACTTATGATTTGCATGTGATGTTAATCCTTTTATGCACCTTATTTTGCTTAGGACGACAATAGAATTATAAGGTGATCTCTCACTAAAATTGCAAGATAAAATTGTGGTCTCCCCGACTGTGCACCATTGCGGCAGTTCGTCGTTTCGAGACACCATGTGATGATCGGATGTGATAGACTCTACGTGCACATACAACGGGTGCAAAACAGTTGCACACGCGGAACACTCGGGTTAAACTTGACGAGCCTAGCATGTACAAACATGGCCTCAGAACACAAGAGACCGAAAGGTCGAGCATGAATCATATAGTTGATATGATCAACATGTAGATGTTCACCATTTTAACTAAACTCAACTTACATGATGATCGGACTTGAGTTAGTGAATTTGGATCATGCGACACTCAAATGAGTAGAGGGATGTCAATTTGAGTGGGAGTTTATTAGTAATATGATTAACCAAACTCAATTATCTTGAACATAGTCTAAGTAATCTTTGCAAAATTTTATGTTGTAGATCAATGGCTTGCGTAGTGGCAACCCTGAATTTTAATGCGTTCCTAGAGAAAGCTAGGCTGCAAGATGATGAAAGCAACTTTGTTGACTCGGCTAGTAATCTGAGGCTTATCCTCGCGACTGCATAGAAGCAATATGTCCTTGATGCAGCGCTAGGTGATGCACCACCCGAAACAGTGACCCAAGACGTTTTGAACACTTGACACTCGCGTAAGGATGGCTGCTCATTAGTTCAATGTGCAGTTTTGTATTGCTTAGAACCGGGACTTCAAAGATGTCTTAAACATCACGGAGCATACGAGATGTTCTAGGAATTAAAGTTTATCTTTGAGAAGAATGCCCAGATCGAGAGGTATGAAATCTCCGATAAGTTCTATGCTTGCAAAATGGAGGAGAGCGGGTGTGTTAGTGAAAACATACTCAGAATGTGTGGGTACTCTAATCGTCAAGCTGGGCTGGGGATTGCTCTCCCGCAAGAGGCTATCACTGACTGAGTTCTTCATTCACTGCCACCTAGCTATAAGAGCTTCGTGTTGAACTATAACATGCAAGGGATGAATAATTCACTCGCCGAGGTGTTTGTGATGCTGAAAGTCGCTTAGTCAGAAATCCAAAAAGAACATCAAGTGTTGATGGTCAATAAGACCACTAGTTTCAAGGAAAAACGACAAGGGCAAGAAGGATAAGTCCAAGAAGAGTGGGAAGGAAGTTGCCCTCCGATGAAGAAACCTAAGGTTGGACCCAAGCCAGAAACTGAGTGTTATTATTGCAAGGGGACCGGTCACTCGAAGCGAAACTGCCCCAAGTATATGGTCGATAAGAAGGCGGCCAACGCCAAACAAGGTATATTTGATATACATGTTATTGATGTGTACCTCACCAACTCTCGTAGTAGTGCTTAGGTATTTGATACTGGTTCTGTTGCTCACACTTGCAATTTGAAAAAGGAACCGCGGAATAAACGAAGGTTGGCGAAGGCTGAAGTGACGATGCGCATGGGAAATGGTTCCAAGGTTGATGCGATGGGCGTCGGCATGATATCACTTCAGTTAAAATCGGGATTAGTGATGAATCTAAATAAATATTATTTAGTGCTTGTGTTAAGCATGAACATTATATCTGGATCTTGTTTGCCGTGAGAAGGTGATACGTCTCCAACGTATCTATAACTTTTTACGGTTTCATGTTATTATCTTGTCAAACTTTGGATGTTTTGTATGCCTTTTATATATTTTTTGGGACTAACTTATTAACTCAGTGCCAAGTGCCAGTTCCTGTTTTTTCCGTGTTTTTGACCCTTTTCAGAGGAAGATTTGAAACGGAGTCCAAACAGAATAAAATCCCCGAAAAGATTTTTTCTGAAACAAAAGAAGATCGGGAGACGTGAGAACCAAGGCTGGGGGTCCCCATGGACCCCACAAGCCCCCCAGCCCCGACCAGGGGGGAGGTCGAGCCTCACGGGCTTGTGGGCCCCGTGGACCTCCTCTGCCCTAGGTTTTGCGCTTATATATTCCCTAAAATCCCAGAAAAAATCAGGAGATCATCAAAAATACTTTTCCGCCGCCGCAAGCTTCTGTCTCCGCAAGATCCCATCTAGGGCATGTTCTCGTGCCCTACCGAAGGGGGCATTCGGATACGGAGGGCTTCTTCATCAACACCATGACCTCTCCGATGATGCGTGAGTAGTTCACCATAGACCTACGGGTCCATAGCTAGTAGCTAGATGGCTTCTTCTCTCTCTTGGATCTTCAATACAAAGTTCTCCATGATCTTCATGGAGATCTATCTGATGTAATCTTCTTTTCCGGTGTGTTTGTCAAGATCCGATGAATTGTGGATTTATGATCAGATTATCTATGAATCTTATTTGAGTTTCTTCTGATCTCTCTTATGCATGATTTCATATCCTTGTAATTCTCTTCGAGTTGTGGGTTTTGTTTGGCCAACTAGATCTATGATTCTTGCAATGGGAGAAGTGCTTTGTTTTGGGTTCATACCGTGCGGTGACCTCACCCAGTGACAGAAGGGGTAGCGAGGCACGCATCGTGTTGTTGCCATCAAGGGTAAAAAGATGGCGTTTTCATCATTGGTTTGAGATTATCCCTCTACATCATGTCATCTTGCTTAAGGCGTTACTCTGTTCGTCATGAACTCAATACACTAGATGCATGCTGGATAGCGATCGATGTGTGGAGTAATAGTAGTAGATGCACAAGTATCGGTCTACTTGTCTCGGACGTGATGCCTACATGTATGATCATTGCCTTAGATATCGTAATGACTTTGCGCGGTTCTATCAATTGCTCGACAGTAATTTGTTTACCCACTGTGTTAGTTGCTATTTTGAGAGAAGTCTCTAGTGAACACTATGCCCTGGGTCTACTGCACACCATATTTTCAGCCTTACACTTTTCCTTCATTGCACTTTCCGCCTTCAGATCTCACTTTGCAATCAATCTTGAAGGGATTGACAACCCCTTTATAGCGTTGGGTGCAAGCTCTTTGTGTTTGTGCAGGTACTCTGGACTTGACGAGATTCTCCTACTGGATTGATACCTTGGTTCTCAAACTGAGGGAAATACTTACTGCTCCTGTGCTGCATCGCCCTTTCCTCTTCAAGGGAAAAACCAACGCAAGCCGAAGAGACGATAGAAGGATCTCTGGCACCAGTGTCGGGGAAGAACTTTTGTTGCCGTAGCAGAAGGTTACTCATTTAAGTCAGAGAATAATGGTTGTTATATTTATATGAGTAATATATTTTATGGTCATGCACCTAATGTGAGGGGTTTATTCATGTTGAATCTCGATAGTGATGATACACATATAGATAACATTGAGACCAAAAGATGTAGAGTTGATAACAATAGCACCACTTTCTTGTGGCACTGCCGCTAGGTCATATTGGTGTAAAACGCATGAAGAAACTCCATGCTGATGGACTTTTGGAGTCACTTGATTTCGAATCACTTGACACGTGCGAATCATGTCTCAGGTGCAAGATGACTAAGACTCCCTTCTCCGGAACAATGGAGCGTACAAGTTACTTGTTGCAGATTATACATACTCATGTGTGCGGACCGATGAGCATAGTGGCGCGCTGTGGATATCATTATTTTCTGACCTTCAATGATGATTTGAGTAGATATGGTTATATTTACTTAATGAAGCACAAGTCTGAAACATTTGAAAAGTTTAAGCAATTTAGAGTGAAGTTGAAAATCATCATAACAAGAAGATCAATTTCCTACGATTTGATCGAGGAGGTGAGTATATGAGTTACGAGTTTGGTGCTCACTTAAGACAATGTGGAATTGTTTCACAATTGACACCACCTGGAACACCACAGCATAATGGTGTGTCCAAATGTTGTTATCGTACTTTATTAGATATGGTGCATTCTATGATGTCTCTTACCAATTTGCCGTTATCGTTTTGGGGCTATACATTCGAGACACATGCATTCACTTTAAATAGGGCACCATCAAAATCCGTTGAGACGACACCATATGAACTGTGGTATGGCAAGAAGCCAAAGTTGTCGTTTCTTAAAGTTTGGGGATGTGATGCTTATGTCAAAAAGCTTCACCCTGAAAAGTTGGAACCCAAAGCGGAAAAGTGTGTCTTCATAGGTTACCCAAAAGAGATAGTTGGGTATACCTTCTATCTCAGATCCGAGGGCAAAGTGTTTGTCTCTAAGAATGGAGATTTTCTTGAGAAAGAGTTTCTCTCGAAAGAATTGAGTGGGAGGAAGATAAAACTTGATGAGGTTGCAGAACCTTTGCTTCAACCAGATGGTGGCGCAGGACAGAAAGAAGTTCCTGTCGAGGCTACACCAGTTGAAGAGGAAGTTAATTATGATGATCATGAAACTTCAGATCAAGTTGTTGTTGGATCTCGTAGGTCGACGAGGGCTCGTACTGCTCCTGAGTGGTACGGGAATCATGTCTTATCAATCATGTTGTTAGACAACAATGAACCTACGAGCTATGGAGAGGCAATGGTGGGCCCGGATTCCAACAAATGGTTAGAGGTCATGAAGTACGAGATAAGATCTATGTATGAAAACAAAGTATGGACTTTGGAAGTATTACCTGAAGGCCGAAAGTCCATGCAAAACAAATGGATCTTCAAGAAGAAGACGGACGCCGACGGTAATGTGACCGTCTATAAAGCTCGACTTGTGGCAAAGGTTTTCCACAAGTTCAAGGAGTTGACTACGATGATAATTTCTCACCCGTAGCGATGCTTAAGTCCGTCAGAATCATGTTAGCAATAGCTGCAGTTTTCGATTATGAAATTTGGCAGATGGATGTCAAAACAGCGTTCCTTAACGGGTTTCTTAAGGAAGAGTTGTATATGATGTAGCCGGAAGGTTTTTTCGATCCACAGAATGCTGACAAAGTATGCAAACTCCAGCGATCCATTTATGGACTGGTGCAAGCATCTCGGAGTTGGAATCAGCACTTTGATGAGGTGATCAAGGCGTTTGGGTTTATACAAGTTTTTGGAGAAGCTTGTATTTACAAGAAACTGAGTGGGAGCTCTATAGCGTTTCTAGTATTGTATGTGGATGACATATTGTTGATTAGAAACAATGTAGAACTTTTGGAAAGTGTAAAGGATTACTTGAATAAAAGTTTTTCAATTAAGGACCTGGGAGAAGCTGCTTACATATTAGGCATTAAGATCTATAGAGATAGATCAATAGCCTAATAGGATTTTCACAAAGCACATACCTTGATAAAAATTTTAAGAAGTTCAAAATGGAACAATCCAAGAAGGGGTTCTTGCCTGTGTTACAAGGTATAAAGTTGAGTAAGACTCAATACCAATGACTGCAGAAGATAGAGAAATGATGAGGGTCGTCCCCTATGCTTCAGCCATAGGGTCTATTATGTACGCAATGTTGTGCACTAGAACGGATGTCAGTCTTGCCATAAGTATGGCATGCAGGTTTCAAACCAATCCAAGAATGGAGCACCGGACAGCGGTCAAGAATATTCTGAAGTGCCTAAAAAGGACTAAGGAAATGTTTCTCGTTTATGGACGTGACAAAGAGCTCGTCGTAAAGGGTTACGTCAATGCAAGTTTCGACACTGATCTAGATGGCTCTAAGTGTCAAACCGGATAAGTATTTATTCTTAATGGGGGTGCGGTAAGCTGGTGCAGTTCCAAGCAAAGCGTCGTAGTTGAATCTACATGCGAAGCGGAGTACATAGCTGCCTCGGAGGCGGCTAAAGAGGGTGTCTCGATGAAGCAGTTCATGTCAAATCTTGGAGTTGTGCCAAGTGCATTGGGCCCAATAAATATGTTCTCTGACAACACTGGTGCCATTGCTCTAGCCTAGGAACCAAGAGTTCACAAGAGGACCAGACACATAAAGCGACGCTTCAATACCATCCGCGATTACATAAAGGAGGAGGCCATAAATATTTGCAAACTGCACATGGATCTAAATGTTGCAGATCCGCTGATTAAACCTCTTCCACGAGCAAAACATGATCAACACCAGAACTGTATGGGAGTTAGATTCGTTACATTGTAAATCACATAAGATGTGAAGCTAGATTATTGACTCTAGTGCGAGAGGGAGACTACTGGAAATATGCCCTAGAGGCAATAATAAAATAGTTATTATTATATTTCCTGGTTCAAGATAATCGTTTATTATCCATGCTATAATTGTATTGAATGGAAACACAAATGCATGTGTGGATATATAGACAAAACAATGTCCCTAGTGATCGTCTAGTTGACTAGCTCGTTGATCAAAGATGGTTAAGGTTTCCTAGCCATGGACAAGTGTTGTCAGTTGATAACGGTATCACATCATTAGGAGAATGATGTTATGGACATGACCCAAACTATAAACGTAGCATGTGACCGTGTTATTTTGTTGCTATTGTTTTTTGCATGTCAAGTATACGTTCCTATGACCATGAGATCATGTAACTCACTGACACCGGAGGAATGCCTTGTGTGTATCAAAAGTCACAACGTAACTAGGTGACTATAAAAGTGCTCTACAGGTATCTCCAAAGGTGTTCATTGAGTTAGCATGGATCAAGACTTGGATTTGCCACTCCGTATGATGCAGAGGTATCTCGGGCCCACTCGGTAATACAACATCACAAACAAGCCTTGCAAGCAATGTGACTAGAGAGTTAGCCATGGGATCTTATATTACGTAACGAGTAAAGATACTTGTCGGTAACGGGATTGAAATAGGTATGGAGATACCGACAGTCGAATCTCGGGCAAGTAACATACCGAAGGACAAAGGGAATGTTATACGGGGTTAACTGAATCCTTGACATAGAGGTTCAACCGATAAGATCTTCGTAGAATATGTAGGATCCAATATGGGCATCTAGGTCCCGCTATTGGATATTTACCGGAGAGTGTCTCGGTCATGTCTACATAGTTCTCGAACCCGCAGGGTCTGTACACTTAAGGTTCGGTGACGTTTTAGTAGTATTGAGTTATGTATGTTGGTGACCGAAAGTTGTTTGCAGTCCCGGCCTATAGGTGGCGCACCAGCCCTTAGTGGGCTGGTGAGGCCAGCCGAATAACCTATTTTGGCCAAAGGCAAAAATAAAAGGAAAAAATGAAAAAAAGGAAGGATGTGGACAAGTGGGAAGGTAGGCCTCCACCAAACCGAATTGGAGGAGGAGGACTCCCCTTGGCTCGGTCGAAGCCCTCCTACTTTGGGTAGGAGGCAAGGCAACCCTCTCTCTTGTTCCTCCTATATATAGTGGAGGTTTTGAGGGCAAACAACACCAGAAAAATCCATGTGTTGCCCTCTTCTCCATAGATCATCTTCCTCGTCAAGATTAGTCCGGCATAGCTAGGCAAAGCCGTGCTGGATTAGTTCACCACCAGCACCACCACGACGTCGTGCTGCCGGGGAACTCATCTACCTCTCTGTCCCTCTTGTTGGATACAGAAGGCGGAGATCGTCATCGAGTTGTACGTGTGCTGAACGCGGAGGTGTCGTTCGTTCGACGCTAGATCAGTACGGAGTTCGTGGGACGCTAGTGATTCGGATTGCAAAGACGTTCAACTACATCAACCGCGTTTCTTAACGCTTCCCGCTTAGCTATCTACAAGGGTATGTGGATCTAATCTCCCCTCTCGTAGATGATCATCACCATGATAGGTTTTGTGTGTGCGTAGGAAATTTTTTGTTTCCCATGCAACGTTCCCCAACAGTGAGCAGATGCAAACTTCAGTTGTTTGGTTGCAAACAACGTTTGTGTTCTGCTCACCCCATTCAAATGTGGTGTCCTTACCACCACATGATGATCACAAAGCAAGCAATAGGGATCACAGCAAACTACTTAGATTAACAAAAAACAACTTAGATTAAACAAAGCAAGCAACGAAAATGATAGCAACAACAAACTTAGATTAACAGCAGGGGCATCCACCTTCCGTGCTCCTCGCCAAAATATTAACAAGTTCACAGCACACGTACCATAAGTTCAAGCCAGACAACATAACAAGTTCAACACTATAACCAAAGTTAACTACATTGCATGCTCAATGTTACCAATGCAACTATGCTTGCTCTAACAAAACTTGCACATGATTGAGGAGTCGTAGTTGTAGGTTTGGACCTTCAGTCCGAGTCCTGAGATGCGTGGAATGAGGAGGTCGCCGGCGACGATCTGGTGATGACTACAGAAGTAGTTCCAGCCCCGACCAAGCACCATGTGCCCCTCGAACTTCTCGACCTGCACCCAGAACTCGCACCACTTTTTCCCCCGAGAGCCTGACCACGCGCGGGAGCCGCCTAATGACCACCCACTCGTTCATCACTTGCAGAAGTTGCGAGGGATGACGAGCATGGTGATATTTTCGGCGTCCTTGATCTGCTGGTAGAAGCGCAACGGCTCCCGGGCCCCCTCCTCGTGTCCGGTCCTTGAAGATCGTCCCCTTGAACGAGGCAGGCTCATGAAGGCAACCCTGCCAGGGAGGTCCACCCTCTTGAGCCACCTATTCAAATGAGATCCTCGGCGCCCTCAGCTCCGTCCACCACCTGAGCTCCTCCACCCACCACGTCCCAGACACTCTTCAATACCTTATCAGGTAAGATGACAAGTATTAGAGGTGCTTGCAAAATGAACAACCACTGATCAGTGGCATTAGCTCTTCTACAAATGCCACTGATCAGTTGCACTAGCACTACAACAAATGGCACTGATCAGAAACATTTGCCCAAGAGAAAATGCCACTGATCAGTGCACAAACTCGTTGCCAAATGCCACTTATTAATGACACTTGCTCATGAGCAAATGCCACTGATCAGTGGCATCTGGTCTTCTTCAACTTTCACTCATCAATGCACTATCCTAAGCATGGAAACATATAAAAATAGCACCCATTTGCACCCATGCACATTTGGCAGCATCCTAGAATGGTCCTACTACATGCACGTATAACAATCTAGAGCATGCAACACAAACCCTAGCTTGAACATGTATGTAGCAACATGAACAACAACATGAACATGATCCTAGCTTTAACATGAACATGCCATTTCCATGAACACACATCCTAGCAAGATCCTTGCAAGACCCTAGCACTATCAGAAGAACATTATCCTAGAACACACAATGTGGCAAACAAGAACAAATCGGTCGGATTCAATTTGATTGGGATCGAATCAAATCGGATCTACTCGAATCCTACAAAAATAGTAGCACATGCATAAGAAAGAAACCCCTATTCTACATCTACGAGCAAGCATTGGGGATTCTTTGACTCACCGGAGCTTGCACAGTCGCAGTGAACCGAGGCCGGGGTGAAAACCCCGGCGAGAAGGAGAGAGGTGGTAGAGCAGAGGAGGAGCCGGCCCTCGCGACAACCGGTGACATCGGCCCTGTGCTCATGGCCGAAGGTCGAGGAGGACGGCCCGCTGATAGGAGAAACCCCTTGGGCGGGGGTCAAGAAATCCCCCTGCCTAATGGGGTCCAAGAAGTGGCGGCTCCGTGGACGGCGTCCGCGCCAAGCCCAGGACCAAGAGGTCCAGAACCGATGACAGAGCAGGAACGATCGGCACCGCATTGGCCGGCCCTCATGATGGCCAGCAGCACATGGGGGACGGCACTCACAGCACCGACGCCAGGTCCCTCCTCGAGTTCTGGACCCCAGCCACCCGATGGTTCTGGATGCTCACGATGCGCTTGTCTACGGGGAGTCAGACGACAACGCGGCGGTGGATGAGGCGGAGCCATCGGAGGAGAGGAGATGGAGGGGCAGTGAGGCAGAGAGGTGGGAACAGTGCGGAGGCGGTGATAAGAGAGTGGGAGGGGAGCTATGAGTCGTCCCCTCCGTCTCCATCGCTGCCCGAGGCGTCCAACCTCCTCGCACGTGTGGCGGCACCTAGCCAGGCTAGGGCGAAACTGTCGATTTGACAGTTTCCGCCAGGTCAGGCTCAGGCCTGCTTTAATGTTCGTGCGGGCCACGAATCGCATGCAGCCCAACCAACCAAACAGGCCACGCACATCCCATGCGGGCCTGGTTGGGCTGCATGCGGGGAACCAAACGTGCCCTAAGTGGATACAGCGGCAGTAGGGAACAGTAAGAGCATCTCTAGCACACCCCGAACAAGTCGACCCTTAAAACGCGTATAAGGGGCACTTTAAACCATTTTTACGGAGTGAAATTGCCACGGACAGAACAAACCCTTTAAATAAAACTGTATCCTACTATAGCCCATTTTTTCGTTTTCCCTCCCGTCTCGGCGAGTCCGTCTCCAGCCATGACGTGCCTCGCCCTGGCGCCCTGTCTCGCCTCGGCGCCGCCCGCCTCGCCCCCGCCTCGTCCCGGCACCGCCCGTTCTGTGCCACGCATGCAGTGGAAGAGCCCTGTGCCGCCCGCCCCGACCGCGCGCTCCTTGGCGCGCCCACCCATCCCCGATTCGAGCCACGCAATGCGTGTCGTCGCACGTGCGTTCACCGTCATTGTCGAGCGAGCTCCCCCACCCCTGACCCGCTCTTCTCCAATGCCGCCCCGCCCTGATTCAGGCCACCGGTGGCCTACTCCGCCCTGCTCGTGGATGGCCTTGCCTCGGGAGTGGAGGTCAAACCGGGCGCAATTCGGACCGGTGGCGACAAATTTCGGCGTGCAACGACTTCTTCTAACGTGCGGCGATGGATTCCAGTGAGTTCCAGGTACATTCGGACTAGTTCCACGACGACACGTCTTCTCCAACGAGGTTTGACCGGTTTATGGGCTGAACTATATATTGCCTTTGAAACTACACAAATAAGGTTTTCGCAGATGAGTTTACGGTGCCCCTTAAAAAGTTTAAGGGTCAAACAAGTTTTGTGGGGTCTCCTCAATGCCGTTTTTCCGACTGAAACTGTAAACACCTTGATTTTTACCGGTTTGACCAGTTTACGGGGTGTGCTAGAGATGCTCTAACATAGCAGCTGTTGCGGCATCAAGCAACACGCGGGCATGAGCGCAGTGGCAGCAGAGCGTCCACGGGCGTGCGGGAGCGTGGCCTGCTGCTCGCAGGTACGTGCGGGAGAGCGTCCACGGGCGTGCGGAGCTCTCGACGAGCTCGGGCGTGGCGGCGTACGACGTTTACGGCGATGGATTCAGCTAGGAAAAGGGGGTTTCCGGTGGAGAAGCTCACGAGGAGCTCGATGGCGAGGTCGGGTAGGCCGGGGATGGCACGGAGCAACGGGGAACGATGACGAACGCCGGTGATGTGCGCGACGGAAACGTCCTCGATGGCGTGCGTACGAGGCGCCCCCTCGACTTGATGCCCGAGATGGACGAAGTAGACGGTGGCGGTCCTCCTCGACATGTTGGTGCAATGAGGGACGACGATGGCCACGGGATCGACTACGAGTGTGGCGGCAACAGCTTGGGCGCGAGTGGAAACGGCAAGGGCGAGCGAGGGAGGGGAAAAGTGGGGGCTAGGGTTTTCGGGGGAGTGCAGGGCAGTGCTCCTAACCTGTAGGGAGGGCCACGGGATGCCCGACGCATGGTCGGTGGCCATGGAGGATGGCCTCCACGCCCTTTGCCTCCACTGTAACACAGGTAGGAGGAGATATGGTGGTGGTGGGCTGGGCCTCCCACTGTAATTACATAGAGCCAGTCGCACAATAGCTTGTAGGCTCCTTCCTTTTTATTATTTTTTGTTTTATTTTTATGCTACTGTTTTGATTTAATTTAGCACTAAAAGACTTATGTAAAATTATGGGATATGGCCCCATGTTTGCATGGAAATATTTAGCATTTCTACAAAAAGTTTGGGGGGCCTTTGAAGTAGTTTGAATTTTTCATAATTTAGAAAAGCATTTAAAAATGCCTTTCACACTGCTTTAAATAGTTTAGGGAAGTTAGTGCAGTTTATAAAAATCTTCGTTCACCACCATAATTAAATATGAATTATTTGCAACATTAGGAACATTTTTGTTATTATGTTTGAAGAAATAATAATTTGACTTTAATTTAAACATGACATTTGGCTTTGTTTTTATTAAGTGACAATCTAGCTTAGTTCAACATGATGACATGGCATAATTAGCATGGGATCACTTTAGCTTAACTATCGGGGTGTCACACGAATGTCCTGGTTAAATTTCAGAAATTATGGAACAATATAAAATACAGTCGCTTCACAAATTGAAGATTTTACTAGAAGCAAAGATTTTATGTTGTACTCACATAGATTGTTGGATAGAGCTGAAATTTGGTGGGGAGTCATGATTTGAGCATAAGGGGGATATATATTTTTTTAGATCATTTGAATAAGCGTAGATAGTACTTCATTCACAAAGATTCCCTAAGGACAAAAACTTGAGAAATTTGCTGAGGAAGATTTGCTAGTAAAATGGAGCTGTATTTTGTAATGATTAAATTATTTGGATATGAAAGGGTGATCAAAAAGTTTGATGGCAATTAAGAAAATATAAACGACACTTCCTTCAGAAAATGCCATTCTGAACACGATAGGAAAATGAATATTCCTAGATTATTTTTGAACTAGGAAATGATTTGTTTTGATATATTTGTGGAAGATATGATCCAAATAATTTATAAGATTTTTTGGGGGATTTATGACAACACAAAAATATAGGTTGCTTCACAACCTAGGGCAAACAAGGCTATTCCTTTAATGGAAAAAGGAATATTCCCAAGAAATAAATATTGGGGGTTGCTCTGATACTTCTCAAACAACAGCGCCAGAAATTGACACGTTGACGGAGACTTGCTTGCGTTGGTTTTTTCCTTGAAGAGGAAAGGGTGATGCAGCACAGGATCAGTAAGTATTTCCCTCAGTTTGAGAACCAAGGTATCAATCCAGTAGGAGAATCTCGTCAAGTCCAGAGTACCTGCACAAACACAAACAAGCTTGCACCCAACGCTATAAAGGGGTTGCCAATCCCTTCAAGATTGTTTGCAAAGTGAGATCTGAAGGCGGAGAGTACAACGAAGTAAAAAGTGTAAGGCTGAAAATATGGTGTGAGTAGACCCGGGGGCCATAGTGTTCACTAGAGGCTTCTCTCAAAATAGCAAATATCACAGTGGGTGAACAAATTATTGTCGAGCAATTGATAGAACCGCGCAAAGTCATGACGATATCTAAGGCAATGATCATACATATAGACATCACGTCTGAGACAAGTAGACCGATACTTTCTGCATCTACTACTATTACTCCACACATCGACCGCTAGCCAGCATGCATCTAGTGTATTGAGTTCGTGACAAACAGAGTAACGCCTTAAGCAAGATGACATGATGTAGAGGGATAATCTCAAACCAATGATGAAAACCCCATATTTTTACCCTTGATGGCAACTACACGATGCCTGCCTCGCTACCCCTTCTGTCACTGGGTGAGGTCACCGCACGGTATGAACCCAAAACCAAGCACTTCTCCCATTGCAAGAATCATAGATCTAGTTGGCCAGACAAAACCCACAACTCGAAGAGAATTACAAGGATACGAAATCATGCATAAGAGAGATCAGAAGAAACTCAAATAAGATTCATAGGTAATCTGATCATAAATCCACAATTCATCGGATCTCGACAAACACACCGCAAAAGAAGATTACATCGGATAGATCTCCATGAAGATCATGGAGAACTTTGTATTGAAGATCCAAGAGAGAGAAGAAGCCATCTAGCTACTAGCTATGGACTCGTAGGTCTATGGTGAACTACTCACGCATCATCGAAGAGGTCATGGTGTTGATGAAGAAGCCCTCCGTGTCCAAATCACCCCTCCGGCAGGGCACCGGAACGTGCCCCGGATGGGATCTTCCGGAGACAGAAGCTTGTAGCGGCGGAAAAGTACTTTCGATGATCTCTTGATTTTTTGGGATTTTTAGGGAATATATAGGCGCAAAACCTAGGGCAAAGGGGCCTCAGGGAGCCCACAAGCCTGGTGGCCGCCCCCTGGCCGCGTCGTGTGGGCTTGTGGGGTCCCTGCTGGTCCCCTGCCCTGATTCTCCGGCTCTCCGATCTTTTTCTGTTCCGGAAAAATCTTTTTGGAAGTTTCATTCTGTTTGGACTCCGTTCAAAATCCTCCTCCTCTGAAAGGGGTCAAAAACATGGAAAAACAGGAACTGACACTTGGCACTTGGCACTGAGTTAATAAGTTAGTCCCAAAAAATATATAAAAGGCTTACAAAACATCCAAAGTTTGACAACATAATAGCATGGAACCATCAAAAATTATAGATACGTTGGAGATGTATCATGCTCCAAAGATGGAAATGACATGATCTTGGAAGGATTTGAGAGTGACAAGCCACTCGGGAGAGGAAGAAGAGATGATCTTTCCTAGTTTCAAGACCACACACCCACATAAAAGAAACTCCAAATAAGTATTCAAAGAAATCCGAAAGAAAAAGAAAGGGTCAAAAATTGGGGGTGTCACACCAATGATTGTGCAAGTTGTCATTATGATCACCTAGTTACACATGACAGTTGAGCAACCTCAAAGCTCATCATATGGTAAGAAGTGACTACGATACTCCCATGGTCTAAGGAACATAAAACACACGTTAACATTTCGCGTTATAACAATTGATTTCAGACGATATTATCTCAAAGTATAACAAACAAGTTTTGGGTAGATTCAATATGATCGTTGTTCTAATCTCATACTCTCAATGTTGTTTTAGGACTATCGTTACACTTAACGATATCCTAAGATCCAGAAAATATGACCACTCACAACACTTGAGACAGTCTTAGAGGCAAGTCTAGGAACCTTTATTTTACCGTTTATCATTACACATGTGCATATGAGTTTTCCACTGAATCGCATATTCCAGAATCATGTGAGTTATAACATAGAATAAAAACTCTTAAGTATGAATACATAAATATAATAATACAATATTATTGCCTCTCGGGCATATTTCCAACATATCCATCACTATTTTCTTTAACCTTGCAACTAGCAAGATGAGGCGATTGACAACCCCCCTTGCTAAGTTGGGTGAAAGCATTTATTTTGTTTGTGTGCATGTGTTGATTATCTTGTTAGCTTGTGGACTACTGCTGGTTTGATTAAACTTTGGTTCTTAATTGATGAAAATACTTTCTGCTGATGTACTACATCACCCTTCTTCTTCGGGGAAATGCAACAACTCTTACGGGAGTAGCAATGCCTAAGCATAAGAAGTATACCGAAAGGATATTGAGAAGACCTTTGGTGCATTGCAAGCTCGGTTTTCCATTGTTTGAGGTCATGCTCGCTTCTAGGTTAAGAAATCTCTCTTAAATATCATGATTGTATGTGTAATTCTACTCAACTTGATTGTCGAGGATGAGAGGGATTTAAACTTGGAGTTTTTCTATGAAAATATTGGTAACCATGTTAAGCCTCACATGAACCCAGATCAGATCCTTACATTTCTAAAGACCTACCGGCTGAATGAGGACAATGCCACACACACCCAACTTCGTGATGATCCCATTAAGCACAAGTGGCAACTTTATAGGAGACACACTCTCATTTTATCCATTTGATCTTGTTTATATTCATATGTGATTTGAACAATTATTTTCATTCCGGACCATTCGTTATAGTTTTAATTATTTGGATTTGAATCAACATGCACCCGCTAGACTTGAGTGCACGTAACGGTCACCCAAACCCACACCCGTCTCAATATGGTCGCCCAAACCCGTACCCATACATGCACCTCACGTTTCAAACTGTTTTCATACTCGTACCCAGTAGGGTGTGAGTAATACCTACGGGTAAAATACCCACCTCATCATCTTACAAAATCCACACTTCACCACGGATTTTTTAACATTTCCACATATATACACAACATTTCAGCATGTATTTGTATACTTCAACATCTTATCACATATATACCATATTTTAGCACATATATATCACAGTTTGTTGTGCGGTGGAATAAAAAGAATATTATCAATTCTCACAAGTGGATAGCAATAAGCGTGAATTAGATATGACTAAACAATGTCCAATTACATTAATGGATGAGTAGCTTGTAAGTGAACTTTTTAGAGAAACATTCACATTACTTCTTTCTTTTTTACAATTACAAGAAAAATGGAGTAAGAGGGACATACTTTTTCCTCTTATTGAATATACTTCTACAACCCCCCCTACTTTGAAATGATCAAATGAAGGGGACTATATAATAAGTTCACAAAATCAAAGACAAAATCATGAGTTCGCAAATCAAGATCAACACATTTAAACAAGATCAAGTACATGGTAAGGGGAGGGGTTTTTGGGTTGAAGCTAGCAGTGGCGTTAGCCTTGGGTGAAGCTAGTTTCTTTTATTTAGTGAATGATACATGGAACCTACTCGTTAGAAGTAGTTAGTATATGTGTACGTGGGTACATGTATATGGGTATTGCATTCCCATTTGACCATTTATTGTAATCGTGATGATTAATGTATTATATGATACGAAAACATTAATAAGTTTGATTTATATTGCTGTTGTATTATGATTATATTGTTGAAAATCATGAATTTTAAGTTTTGCAAAAACTGCTTTGTGGTACCGTGAGGTCTTTGGTGGAGCAGATCTGCGAGAGCCCTTGCGATACCGCAAAACTGCTTTGGGGAACCTTAAAACGGTTTTGCGGGCGACCGTTTTGCGGGATCCGCTAGAGATGCTCCAAGGGCGTGTTCGGAAGCTCTCTGGCTCCGCGCTTCTCCGGAAGCGTGCATGGTGCTGGCTCGAACACCGTAACCCCACGAAGACTGCTTCACGATGGAATTCCTTCCGCATTACAGTTTCCAGGAGCTACCGAAGCCCGGCTTTGCGAAAACCAGGAGCAGAAGTTGCTTTACATCCCAACGCCCTTCCGCATTGCCATCCGAAAGCAGAGAATCATTTCGCAACACACAAGAACGACGCCACGAACGACCACCCTATCGCAACCCTAGACAACCGCCACCTTGTCGCCTGTCTACGCTGCGTTGCCGCCAATCTTCCGTTGCCCCCTCCCCCGCGCGGCATATCCGTCGAGCACAACAGGACACCCTCCATCACCACTCACAAGTCGCCGCTTGGCCATCCCCATGCAGTCATCTCCTACATGTGTCGTCGTCACTCACTTTGTTTGCCACCGGTGACAGCCATACGAGGTGCCCAAAAGCATCTTGTTGGTCCATTATCAATCCAACGACCCAAAAGCCCTTGGCACACTTGATGCATCTGGTGGATGGTTGCACACGGTATGATCTCCTTATGCCAAAAAAGATGATATGATCTGCTCCCCCTCGTAACCCCCGTCCGCATTGCCTCGATCCCATGGTCAACATGGTCAGGACATGTACAATGATGCTATCTTAGGAGCTGGAAGTGTCATGTAGGATAAATGATGAGGTGGAAAAGAAAGAATTCATAAAAAAGATTTCTCTTCTCTTAAATAAGTGGAGACAAAAGATGATCTCTTAACACAATATGTCTCGCCATATCTTTAGGAATAACTATTTATTAAAGGTAAGGCTAAGGTTGGTCGTAATGGGAGTACCATAAATAGTATCATGCATGCCAACTAGATAATTTTGATGAGGTGGCTTAGAATTAAATGAAGAGAGGGTTGAGTACATATCATGATACCATATCATATTAAATGTTGTGCTATAATGTGTCATGCATGGTAATAAATGACCTAGCCTATGATACTAACATATGATATTATGCATTATGAGTGTAGTATCATACACTAGTATCATATGCATGATATTAGTATATGATACTCCCCATTACAACTAGCCTAAGAGCATGATTAATAGTATAGCCACCTGCTGGCTATAAGACATTGCCATGACATATATATATCATCTTATAACTAACATGTGTAATAATTGGTTACAAAATGTACTACTTTTTATTATATGGCTCACCTTTCACTTTCACAAAGTGCCTAGGAGCACGTGCTAGAGCTGACTCTTAACTAAGAGCCGACTTACCTTATCTCTCCTCTTCTCTTTCCTCCAACTAAGCAAAAATATAGTCGTACTTTATTTCTTATAGCCACATGACTCAAGTCCTGTTTGTTTAAAAAGTCCTAGGACTTTTTTAGTCCCAACTAAAAAGTCCCTAGTCCCTACCTGTTTGGTTTCAGGGACTAAACATGGACTAGAGGTTATTAAATAACATGCTAAAAGACCATGTTACCCCTACTAATGGACTAGAGATAATTAAATGACAAGCTAAAAGTAGGGGCACTGTTGGAAAAAATCCCAAAACGTCCCCAAAAGACTCTCCTTAGGGACTTCTTTTTTTGTCCCAAATGCCCACTTTTAGGGGGTGTTTGTTTCCAGGGACGTTTTGGTGTAGGGACTAAAAAAGTCCCTTTTAGTCCCATGTGAAACAAACAGGAGGGACTTTTAGGGACTAAAATGGGGTATTTGGGACTAAAGGAAGAAGTCCCTATGGGAGGGTCTTTTTTGGACTTTTTGACACTTTTTCCAATAGCGCCCCTACTTTTAGCATGTCATTTAATAACTTTTAGTACATTACTAGGGGTAACATGATCTTTTTGCATGTCATTTAATGACCTCTATTCCCTCTTTAGTCCATGAAAACAAACGGGTAGGGACTACGGACTTACTAAAAAAAGTTTTGGGACTTCTGAAACAAACACGGCCTTAGCCCCTAAAAGTCTCTCGTGTTTGGTTTAGATGGAACTAAAAGGGATTTTTTTAGTCCCTACATAAAAAATCCCTGTAAACAAACACCCCTCTATTATAATTGTTTAAGAGATGATCCATTCTAAGCCATTTTGTTGTTATCCCTAAACTAGCTAAATGCACGTGCGTTGCCACGTGACAACAAAACAATGTTGCACTGGTTGTATTTGTTCCATTAGCTCCGTTTAAAATTTTCTCGACGCACATATTATTTATCTTACCGAGACAAGACGAATTTTGCTCTTCCTCCGCTTTTACCTCAGTATACTTCTTGCTCTAGCTTCGATGTCATTACACTACTTTATTTCATATAGTTTCACTATGACATGATAAGCTAGCTTTTATTTGTCAGTTGTTATTTTTATGGATTGGTAAGGTTCATAGTAGGTGTATGTTTTTCAAGTATTTGGATTTTGGACTACCATACCATTCAAATAAATGCTTCCTGTGATTTTCTTGAGTTGAACGTACTGCATTGTCTAGTCAAAGAAAACGTTGCATAAAGCCATAAACATATTGGTTTTGGAAGATGAAAATAGAAAATGCATGAATTCTTACCGGAAGCTGATAAGGATATATAGAAAGTGATGAGAGTTCCATTAGTACATGCTTGCCCACCAAATGGATTTTTAACTAGAGACATGTGAGAAATAATCTATGTGCATATTGAATGTCATATCATTTATTTACAAAGGAGAGTGGTTTTTCTAGACCCCCGCTCGGTGCACCCATACAAGAAAACATATCAAAACATTTAAAAAAAATTGAAACTTTGTGGGGATGATCTTCAACAAATGTTATGGGCACCTACAAAGTTTGGTGGCAAAATAACATTCGAGGAACTACTTTCCCTTCTTTCAAACGTCATAGAGTGAAATTTTCAGACCAAGTATTGAACCAATAGGTCTTCTTTCAAAATTCGTTCACAAAAATCGAATGTTTTTCTCCCACTTCCCTCCATTCTTGGAGGTAATCATGTCTGTTTGTCCACATGAAGTCCTATCTGAAACACAAATAGGTGAAGTTTGATGATGGTTTTCATCATCCTTCGCTGCTTCTCTATCATGTCTTCATATGTGCCTTCGGCTTGCAGTACCTTCTTTCATATGCCTGCACTTCTTCGAACTCCAAAGAATCATACAGTAGAGATTAAGAAACCTTAATCTAAGCTCACTCAATATGGTGTATTTCCTCGAGCAGCCCGCACAAGTTCCTCCTCCCTTCTTCTTGGACTCCTCGGACACGCCAACATGCTCTCCCCAGGAGAACATGAGGTGATGTCGGTGGAGGCAGATCTAGAGGACAATAATTCAACATACTATCATAAATTGAACATACAAACTATCATGCCCTCCATATATCTAAATTCAGATTAGACATGTCTTACTACATCTCAATACTTATGAAATAGGAAGATAATGGATATGCAATTCACTGTACATATTACACAAGATGTCTCTTAGCTAGTCCTCCTCACCTTCTACCAATTTCTTTGTCTGTGTTCGCTGCACTGTCCCTGCTCAAACAAATTTACAGTTCAATGCAAAGAGGGGTGCCATGGAGAGTTTTGAAAAATACCTAATAGATAACACAAGCAAAAGCCTCAAGCTCTGTAGTAATCCCCACGGAAGAGTGGCAAATAGGCCTTTGATTTCATCAGACATGGGATGAGTTGAATCAACAAGCATAACATCTACAAGCTCTCTCTTGCTCAACTAAAAAAATGCATAGAATGACCGAAGAACTGAAATCATATCACATGAACTATCAAAGTGTATCCATATGGGGTTTAAACTCCCACCATCCAGCTGGTCGTCCCACCAGTCATTCATGGGCTTGGGCGCCGCACCCACGCCATCGTATCCACCGTTGTCCCCCGACGCCACTTCCATATGCAACCGCATTTGGATGCCAGTGAAAGCTGCACAAGTTGTCATTAGGACTCATGATTTCTGCCGGTTCCATGTGATTTCTAAGCGCGTGTGGTAAGAATCCAAGTTGGGGTTGGTTGGTTACCTTTTGCAAGTTGAAGCTGCTCTCCCCAACTTGGATGGTAATATCGCTTGGTACTACTTAAGAACCGATCCTACACCAACCAGTTCAAAAAGCTACAAATACCATCAGAAAATATAACGAACTCCATGGGTAATCAAACTAAACTTCATAGTGTAGGAGCGGATTAATAGCAGAGAATTAGATATGACCAACTTAAGCTAGTAATTAGGAGTACTAAAGTTTATATTACTACTCCCTTCCTTAAATCATGGTTGGCGGCACCGACTCCCTCTCTCATCGCTTTAGACAGGGAGATAGTCCCAATACATGTGATTTGGTTCGAGTGCTTGCCTTGCATGCTCCGTCGCCGACCATGATGGACACATAGGAGCCATGATTGAGGTGTCTAGGAACTGTGATGTGGCATTTCAGGACGCCAACCATCGGCGGCGAATCTAGATGGCACGCCGCCATGTGAAGTTCGTCTAGGGTTTAACCAGTCGCTGGGTGGGGGCGTGGGTTTCTTTCCGGTTTTTCGTTCGAACATGCAGGTTTTTCATTAGAAAAAAGTCGGTGAGAGGTTTACAAGTACATGGGGGAGGCTGTGCGTGAGATCGAGGGATGGGAGCAAGGTTGAACCATCACGACAATGACGTTCGACTACCCTTCAATAATAGATACTTTCGTTAATAGACGCACCAATAAAATGGTGTAAACGATGCAATTTTATTTTAGAAAATATCCTAGAAGATGTCATAGGCATGAACCAAAATTTAAAAAATACCCTAGAAGAACCAACATGTACGACCCGGGTATGTAAGTCATACTCTTGTGAAATCTGCCCCGTATATATTAGTTGGTGTGAGACAGTTCTCCCTTTCAGGCAAGCACTGTTGCAAAAACCAACGAAATATTTGAATGGTAAATTGTTGACTGGTCATTAGCGCAAATCAGAGATTATGAAGCAACACATGTCAATTCAAAAACAGGTGGAGCCCTAATATCTTTCCAATGGTGAATAAATTCATGTTGACATCGTATGATTCTCATGTTGAGCCTTGGAACAACTTAACCACAAATTAATCTAAGCAATCACAATTTATTTATATTTAGGACAATAGAAAAGGTATTCACAAGGGAAAAATTATGGGATTAATCTTGAACTGGTCGCCACATATATACAATTAAAGAAACTTACTTCTATGGTATTTGTATTTAAGATACTCAAATAGTATTGACAAGGGAAGATAATCTAGGATTAAGAACTGGCTACCACATATATAACATTAAAGAAACTTACCCCCATGGAAGATCACAGCTAGCGTCCTTGTCTTTTATGTATCCTTCAATGCCAGTTACCCTCACTCTCACTTCATGTATGTCGGAAACAATCTTGACATGTATCAGTGTGCACGTACATGTGTGCACATCGTGTAGTTTGCTCCATCCATGTAGTAGTCGAGTGAGTACGTTTGTTAGTTAGCTTTGTTAGTTAGCTGCATGTAAGGTTAGTAGATAGCTTGGTGCGTGTGTTTGCATGATGGCCTAATCTTGTGCATCCTGGGGAGATTCTAGGAGTGAGACAGAGGGTCATGTGTTAGTGGTTAGTGGAGTATGCGTAGGTGGCGTAGAAGTCGGGCAGGTTGTTGCCCTGCTAGTGCGTGTGTGAGTCTTCTGTTGTTAGCTATTTAAGTTGAACAAGTGAATGGGAAGAAGTGGCCGAGAGAGCTAGGAAAAACACAATGTAGTCTCTTGTTCCATCAAGGAGAAGAGCACCCGGCAAAGCAACGGCTGGTTTTCTTCTTGATGTATGTGTGTGTGTATTCCCCTCTATGTGTTCATAAGAGAAGATGAGAGGGAGAGAGAGAGTTGTGTAAGGCAGCTTGAGGAAGAAGAAGAAGCGGCGCTGCGAGGAGGCGGCGCCAACAATGTATCTTTCAGATTCAGCTATGGATAGAAATGCACTACTATAAATAAGCATACATTAATGCAAGGAAGCTTCAACTATTAGAATTAGGCTAACACGAATTTGAATAAACCTATTAAAAGAATATAAATTATGTCTTTGAATAACACATATAAGGTATGTCCCCTCTACATAGACCACAAAATCACCTATCAGCATATGACCTAGTACCAATCTCTTCAGAACAACATCATGAAACTATTTGGAGAAAATAGAGAAGCAATCATCATATATATATAACTGAATGGAGTCATAATAAATATTCCAAACATCGCGACATAGGTCTCACTTTGTTTCCTTTTTTTTCTAGATGCATTTTGTTTCCTAGCAATACATGAACCTACCTCCAGTTTGTAATGGAACAAAACAAATACCTTGGTTAAAAATACCACACTGCAAGGTAGCTCTGATTAAAAATTCAGTACTAATGATACATGCCTCAACGAACCATGTAACCTTTTGGAATTTGTTTGGCTGTTGTATTTGAATAATAGGTGCTACAAATTATTGGTTAAAATTAATATTCAAGCAATGTATGCTTGACATGGGGCCATGGAGGCATTTTCAATCGAATATGTTGTCACACAAAAATTAAAATTGCATAGTTTTGGATACATAGGCTGCTCATGGATAAGTGATTCTGAAAAGAGTATTCACTAACTATCTTGCAAAATATTGAATACATTGCTGGACTAGGCTCTAACAATTCAAAACCCATCCCTTGTTAATGAGACAGTCATTACCGTTCCATGGATCCAAGAAAGCTTCGGTCACCTACGCCTAACCATCATCCAGCACCCCAATGACCAGGCATAAACTAAACACAAGAAGATAGGTCGTATAGAAAAATCGGTTTCCTCTTTGTCTTGCAGACAATCCATCATATAAACAATTAGCTACAGATCAAACACCAATACAAGATTAAATATCATGCATTAGTTTGTGACTTTCCTTAACAAGGGCCTAGATGATGTCTCACGTGCACATGTAGCCATGTAGGCGAGTTTGTCATCACCCTCACAACATGCAGAATTTAGGCAAACATCTTCGGTTACATGCGCCTCCATCACCTGCTTGCGAAGTCTGAGAGGATGCAGCAGCGTATGGAGACGAGGATGCAGCAGTGTATGGAGAGGAGGCGGCGGCGTGGGTTTCGACAGGGCTGGGTTCTGTTGGAAATATGCCCTAGAGGAAATAACAAATTAGTTATTATTATATTTATTTGTTCATGATAATCGTTTATTATCCATGCTATAACTGTATTGATTGGAAACACAATACTTGTGTGGATACATAGACAAAACACTGTCCCTAGTAAGCCTCTAGTTGACTAGCTCGTTGATTAAAGATGGTCAAGGTTTCCTGACCATAGGCAAGCGTTGTTACTTGATAACGGGATAACATCATTAGGAGAATCATGTGATGGACAAGACCCAAACTATGAACGTAGCATATTGATCGTGTCGTTTTATTGCTATAGTTTTATGCGTGTCAAGTATTTGTTACTATGGCCATGAGATCATATAACTCACTGGCACCGGAGGAATACCTTGTGTGTATCAAACGTCACAACGTAACTCGGTGACTATAAAGATGCTCTACAGGTATCTCTGAAGGTGTCTGTTGAGTTAGTATGGATCAAGACTGGGATTTGTCACTCCGTGTGACGGAGAGGTATCTCGGGGCCCACTCGGTAATACAACATCACACACAAGCCTGGCAAGCAATGTGACTTAGTGTATGTCACGGGATCTTGTATTACGGAACGAGTAAAGAGACTTGCCGGTAAACGAGATTGAAATAGGTATGCGGATACTGACGATCGAATCTCGGGCAAGTAACATACCGAAGGACAAAGGGAATGACATACGAGATTATATGAATCCTTGACACTGAGGTTCAACCGATAAGATCTTCAAAGAATATGTAGGATCCAATATGGGCATCCAGGTCCCGCTATTGTATATTGACCGAGTAGTCTCTCGGGTCATGTCTACATAGTTCTCGAACCCGCAGGGTCTGCACACTTAAGGTTCGGCGATGTTTTATGCGTATTTGAGTTATATGGTTGGTTACCGAATGTTGTTCAGAGTCCTAGATGAGATCACGAACGTCACGAGGGTTTCTGGAATGGTCCGGAGACGAAGATTGATATATAGGATGACCTCATTTGATTACCGGAAAGTTTTCGGACATTACGGGAATGTACCGGGAGTGACGAATGGGTTCCGAATGTTCATCGGGGAGGCCAGCCCACCCGGGGGAAGCCCATAGGCCTTAGGGGTGCCGCACCAGCCCTTGGTGGGCTGGTGGGACATCCCAAGAGGCCCTATGTGCAGGAGATAAAGAAATCAAATGAAAAAGAAAAAAAGGGAAGTGGGAAGGAAGGGAAGGACTCCACCTTCCAATCCTAGTTGGACTAGGATTGGAGGAGGAGGACTCCCCCCTTGGTTCGGCCGACCCCTTGAGCCTCAAGACAAGGCCCTCCCCCTACCTCCTATATATACTGAGGTATTAGGGCTGATTTGACACAACTTTGCCACGACAGCCCGACCACATACCTCCATGGTTTTTCCTCTAGATCGTATTTCTCCGGAGCTCGGGCGGAGTCCTGCTGGGATAGATCACCACCAACCTCCGGAGCGCCGTCACGCTGCCGGGGAACTCATCTACCTCTCCGTCTCTCTTGCTAGATCAAGAAGGCCAAGATCATCGTCGAGTTGTACGTTTGCTGAACGCGGAGGTGCCGTCTGTTCGGCACTAGATCGGAGCGGATCGTGGGATGGATCGCGGGACGGTTCGTGGGACGGTTCGCGGGGCGGATCGAGGGACGTGAGGACGTTCCACTACATCAACCGCGTTTCTTAATGCTTCCTGTTGTGCGATCTACAAGGGTACGTAGATCCATATATCCTCTCTTAGATGGACATCACCATGATAGGTCTTCGTGCGCGTAGGAAATTTTTTGTTTCCCATGCGACGTTCCCCAACAGTGGCATCATGAGCTAGATTCATGCGTAGATGTTATCTCGAGTAGAACACAAAAGTTTTTGTGGGCGGTGATGTGCGATTTGCTTCCCTCCTTACTCTTTTCTTGATTCCGCGGTATTGTTGGATCGAAGCGGCTCGGACCGACATTACTCGTACGCTTACGAGAGACTGGTTTCATCGCTACGAACAACCCCGTTTCTCAAAGATGACTGGTGAGTGTCGGTTTCTCCAACTTTAGTTGAATCGGATTTGACCGAGGAGGTCCTTGGAGAGAGGTTAAATAGCAATCCATACATCTCCGTTGTGGTGTTTGCGTAAGTAAGATACGATCCTACTAGATACCCATGGCAACCACGTAAAACATGCAACAACAATTAGAGGACGTCTAACTTGTTTTTGCAGGGTATGCTTGTGATGTGATATGGTCAACGACGTGATGTGATATATTGGATGTATGAGATGATCATGTTGTAATAGTTAATATCGACTTGCACGTCGATGGTACGGCAACGGCAGGAGCCATAGGATTGTCCTTAAACTAACGTTTGTGTTTGCAGATGCGTGTACTATATTGCTAGGAAGTAGATTTAGTAGTAATAGCATAAGTAGCACGACAACCCCAATGGCGACACGTTGATGGAGATCATGGTGTGGCGCCGGTGACAAGAAGATCGTGCCAGTGCTTTGGTGATGGAGATCAAGAAGCACATGATGATGGCCATATCATGTCACTTATGAATTACATGTGATGTTAATCCTTTTATGCACCTTATTTTGCTTAGAACGACGGTAGAATTATGTGGTGATCTCTCACTAAAATTTCAAGACGAAATTGTGTTCTCCCCGACTGTGCACCGTTGCTACAGTTCATCGTTTCGAGACACCACGTGATGATCGGGTGTGATAGACTCAACGTTCACATACAACGAGCCTAGCATGTGCATACATGGCCTCAAAACACAAGAGACCGAAAGGTCGAGCATGAATCATATAGTTGATATGATTAGCATAGAGATGCTTACCACTGAAACTATTCTTGACTCACGTGATGATCAGACTTGAGATAGTGGATTTGGATCATGTACCACTCAAATGACTAGAGAGATGTACTTTTTGAGTGGGAGTTCTTAAGTAATATGATTAATTGAACTAATTATCATGAACATAGTCTAATGGTCTTTGCGAATTAAGATGTAGCTTGTTATAGCTCTATTGTTTTTATATGTTCCTAGAGAAAATTTAGTTGAAAGCTCATAGTAGCAACTCTGCGGACTTAGTCCGTAAAACTGAGGATTGTCCTCATTGCTGCACAGAAGGCTTATGTCCTTAATGCACCACTCGGTGTGCTGCACCTCGAGCGTCGTCTGTGGATGTTGTGAACATCTGACATACACGTTTTTTATGACTACGTGATAGTTCAGTGTGCAATACTTAATGGCTTAGAAGCAAGGCGCCAAAGACGTTTTGAAAACGTCGCAGAACATAAGAGATGTTCAAGGAGATGAAATTGAGATTTCATGCTCGTGCCCTTGTTGAGAAATATACGACCTCCGACAAGATTTTTTGCCTACAAAGTAAAGGAGAAAAGCTCAAAATCGTTGAGCATGTTCTCAGATTGTCTGAGTACAACAATCGCTTGAATCAAGTGGGAGTTAATCTTCCAGATGAGATAGTGATGGTTCTCCAAAGTCACTGCCACTAAGTTGCTAGAGCTTCGTGATGAACTATAACATATCAAGGATAGATACAATGATCCTTGAGCGATTCACGATGTTTGACACTGCGAAAGTAGAAATCAAGAAGGAGCATCAATAGTTGATGGTTAGTAAAACCACTAAAGTTTCAAGAAAGGCAAGGGCTAGAAGGGATACTTCGTGAAACGGCAAAACAGTTGCTGCACTAATGAAGAGACCCAAGATTAAACCCAAACTCGAGACTAAGTGCTTCTGTTATGAGGGGAACGGTCACTGAGGTGGAGCTACCCTAGATGCTTGGTAGATAAGAAGGCTGGCAAAGTCGACAGAAGTATATTTGATATACATGATGTTGATGTGTACTTTACTAGTAATCCTAGTAGCGCGAGGGTATTGGATACCGGTTCGGTTACTAAGTGATTAGTAACACGAAATTAAAGCTACGGAATAAACAGAGACTAGCTAAAGGCAAGGTGACGATACATGTTGGAAGTGTTTCCAAGGTTGATATGATCAAACGTCGCACGCTCCCTCTACCATGTGGATTGGTGTTAAACCTAAATAATTGTTATTTGGTGCTTGCGTTAAGCATGAACATGATTGGATCGTGTTTATTGCAATACGATTATTCATTTAAAAGGAATACTGGTTACTCTATTTGCTTGAATAATCACCTTCAATGGTTTATTGAATCTCGATCGTAGTGTTACACATGTTCATGATATTGGTGCCAAAAGATACAAGGTAATGATGATAGTACCACTTACTTGTGGCACTGCCGCTTGAGTCCTATTAGTATAAATTGCATGAAGAGGCTCTATACTGATGGATCTTTATACTCACTTGATTTTGAATCACTTGTGACATGCAAGTCATACCACATGAGCAAGGCCTTGTTTTCATTGAGATGAGACAAGATAGTAACTTGTTGGAAGTAATACATTTTGATGTATGCAGTCCAATGGGTGCTGAGGCACGCAGTGGATATCATTATGTTCTTACGTTAATGACGATTTGAGTAGATACAGGAGTGTTTACTTAATGAATCACAAGTCTGAAATATTGAAAAAGTTCAATTCTGTTTCGGAGTGAAGTTCATCGTAACAAGGGGATAAACTGTCTATGATATGATCATAGAGATGAATATCTAAGTTGCCAGTTTTGGTACACAGTTAAGACAATGTGGAAGTTGTTTCGCAATTCATGCCACCAAGAACACCATGGTGTGATGGTGTCATAGCCGCGACATATTTGATATGGTGCATGCTACAATGTCTCTTATCAAATTACCACTATCATTTATGGGTTATGCATTAGAGACAACCGCATTCACTTTAAATAGGGCACCGCGTAATTCCGTTGAGATGACACAGTATAGACTGAGGTTTAGAGAAATCTAAGATGTCGTTTCTTGAAAGTTTGGGGCTGCGACACTTATGTGAAAAAGTTTCAGTCTGATAAGCTCGAACCCAAAGCGGATAAATGCATCTTCATAGGATATCCAAAACAGTTGGGTACATCTCCTATCTCAGATCCGGAAGCAAAGTGTTTGTTTCTAGAAACGGTTCCTTTCTCAAGGAAAGGTCTCTCAAAATAATTGAGTGGGAGGGTGATAAAACTTGATGAGGTTATTGAACCATCACTTCAACTAGTGTGTAGCAAGGCGCAGGAAGTTGTTCCTGTGGCGCCTACACCAATTGAAGTGGAAGCTGATGATAGTGATCATTGAGCATCAGATCAAGTTACTACAGACCTCGTAGGTCGACAAGGTCACGTACTACTACAGAGTGATACAGTAATCCTGTCTTGGAGGTCATGTTGTTGAACAACAATGAACCTATGAGTTATGGAGAAGCAATGGTGGGCCCGGATTCCGACAAATGGCTGGAGGCCATGAAATCCGAGAGAGAATCCATGTATAAAACAAAGTGTAGACTTTGGAATAATTGCTTGATGGTAGTAAGACTATTAAGTAAAGATGGATCGTTAAAAGGAAGAAAGACGATGATGGTGATAAGTCACTGTTAAGAAAAGCTCTACTTGTCGCAAAGATGTTTTCGACAAGATCAAAGAGTTGACTATGATGTGACTTTCTCACTCGTAGCGATGCTAAAAGTCTGTTGGAATTATGTTAGTAGTTGCTGCATTATTTGTGAAATATTGCACACAGGAAGTCAAAACATTGTTTCCTCGACGGTTTCCTTGAGAAAAGATTGTATGTGATATAATCGAAATGTTTTGTCGATCCTAAGGATACTAACAAGTATGCAAGATCCAGCGATCCTTCAATGGACTGGTGCAAGCATCTCGGAGTTGGAATATACACTCTGATGAGATGATCAAAGATTTGGGTTTGTACAAGGTTTATGAGAAACTTGTATTTCCAAAGAAGTGAGTGGGAGCACTATAGAATTTCTGATAAGTATATGTGGTTGACATATTGTTGATCAGAAGTAATGTAGAATTTCTATGAATCATAAAAGGTTGTTTGAAAGGAGTTTTTCAAAGGAATACCTGGATTGAGCTACTTGAACGTTGAGCATCAAGATCTATGGAGATAGATGAAACACTTAATAGAAGTTTCAACAAGATGCATGACTTGACAAGTTTTTGAAGGAGTTCAAAATAGATCAGCAAAGAAGGAGTTCTTGACTGTGTTGTAAGGTGTGAATTTGAGTTCTTACTCAAAACCCGACCACGACAGAATAAAGAGAATAGACGAAGGTCGTCTTCTATGCCTTGGTAGTAGACTCTAAAGTATGCCATGATGAGTACCGCACCTGATGTGTGCCTTGCAACAAGTCTGTTAAGAGGTACAGAGAGTGATCCAGGATTGAATCACTGATCAGTGGTCAAAGTTATCCTTAGTAACTAAATGGACTAAGGAATTTTTCTCGATTATGCAGGTGGTTAAAGAGTTCTTCGTAAAGGATTACGTCGATGCAAGCTTTGACACTAATCCGAATAACTATGAGTAGTGAAACGGATTCGTATAGTAGAGTAGATATTTGGAGTATTTCCGAGTAGCACGTAGTAGCAACATCTATAAGATGACATAAAGATTTGTAAAGCTCACTCGAATCTGAAAGGGTTCAGAACCGTCGACTAAAACCTCTCTCACAAGCAAGACGTGATCAAACCTCAGAACTATAAGGGTGTTGGATTCGTTAGAATCACATAGTGATGTGGACTAGATTATTGACTCTAGTGCAAGTGGGAGACTGTTGGAAATATGCCCTAGAGGCAATAATAAATTAGTTATTATTATATTTCTTTGTTCAGGATAATCGTTTATTATCCATGCTATAATTGTATTGATTGGAAACACAATACTTGTGTGGATACATAAACAAAGCACTGTCCCTAGTAAGCCTCTAGTTGACTAGCTCGTTGATAAAAAATGGTAAAGGTTTCCTGACCATAGGCAAGTGTTGTTACTTGATAACGGGATCACATCATTAGGAGAATAATGTGATGGACAAGACCCAAACTATGAACGTAGCATATTGATCGTGTCGTTTTATTGCTATAGTATTCTGCGTGTGAAGTATTTGTTCCTATGACCATGAGATCATATAACTCACTGGCACCGGAGGAATACCTTGTGTGTATCAAACGTCACAACGTAACTGAGTGACTATAAAGATGCTCTACAGGTATCTCCGAAGGTGTGTGTTGAGTTAGTATGGATCAAGACTGGGATTTGTCACTCCGTGTGACGGAGAGGTATCTCGGGGCCCACTCGGTAATACAACATCACACACAAGCCTTGCAAGCAATGTGACTTAGTGTATGTCACGGGATCTTGTATTATGGAACGAGTAAAGAGACTTCCCGGTAAACGAGATTGAAATAGGTATGTGGATACTGACGATCGAATCTCGGGAAGTAACATACCGAAGGACAAAGGGAATGACATACGGGATTATATGAATCCTTGACACTGAGGCTCAACCGATAAGATCTTTGGAGAATATGTAGGATCCAATATGGGCATCCAGGTCCCGCTATTGGATATTGACCGAGTAGTCTCTCGGGTCATGTCTACATAGTTCTCGAACCCACAGGGTCTGCACACTTAAGGTTCGGCGATGTTTTATGCGTATTTGAGTTATATGGTTGGTTACCGAATGTTGTTCGGAGTCCAGGATGAGATCACGGACGTCACGAGGGTTTCCGGAATGGTCCAGAGACGAAGATTGATATATAGGATGACCTCATTTGATTACCAGAAAGTTTTCGGACATTACCGGGAATGTACCGGGAGTGACGAGTGGGTTCCGGATGTTCACCGGGGGGGGGGGGGCAACCCACCCGGGGGAAGCCCATAGGCCTTAGGGGTGCCGCACCAGCCCTTGGTGGGCTGGTGGGACTGCCCAAGAGGCCCTATGTGCAGGAGATAAATAAATCAAATGAAAAAAGGGGAAGTGGGAAGGAAGGGAAGGACTCCACCTTCCAATCCTAGTTGGACTAGGATTGGAGGAGGAGGACTCCCCCTTGGTTCGGCCGACCCCTTGGGGCTCCCTTGAGCCTCAAGGCAAGGCCCTCCCCCTCCCTCCTATATATACTGAGGTATTAGGGCTGATTTGACACAACTTTGCCACGGCAGCCCGACCACATACCTCCACGTTTTTTCCTCTAGATCGTATTTCTGCGGAGCTCGGGCGGAGCCCTGCTGGGATAGATCACCACCAACCTCCGGAGCGCCGTCACGCTGCCGGGGAACTCATCTACCTCTCCGTCTCTCTTGCTGGATCAAGAAGGTCGAGATCATCGTCGAGCTGTACGTGTGTTGAACGCGGATGTGTCGTCCGTTCGGCACTAGATCGGAGCGGATCGCGGGACGGTTCGCGGGGCGGATCGAGGGACGTGAGGATGTTCCACTACATCAATCGCGTTTCTTAACGCTTCCTGTTGTGCGATCTACAAGGGTACGTAGATCCAAATCTCCTCTCGTAGATGGACATCACCATGATAGGTCTTCGTGCGCGTAGGAAAAAAATGTGCTTCCCATGCGACGTTTCCCAACAGGTTCGCCGACGGCGAGGGGGTCGAGATGGGCGAGGCGTCGAGCGGGCTGGTGGGGCGGGTGCGGGTGCGGGCGCTTGTCTGCTGTTTTTTGTTTGGATCCCGCGCCTCCCCGGTCCCTTCCATCGCCCTGATCCGCGCGCCCCATTGCTATCCCACAGACAACAACGCCAGAAATTGACACGTTGAAAAAGGCTGGGCTTGCGTTGGTTTTTCCCTTGAAGAGGAAAGGGTGATGCAGCACAGGAGCAGTAAGTATTTCCCTCAGTTTGAGAACCAAGGTATCGATCCAGAAGGAGGGTCTCGTCAAGTCCAGAGTACCTGCGCAAACACAAACAAGCTTGCACCCAACGCTCCAAAGGGGTTGTCAATCCCTTCAAGATTGTTTTCAAAGTGAGATCTGAAGGCAGAAAGTGCAACGAAGTAAAAAGTGTAAGGCTGAAAATATGGTGTGGAGTAGACCCTGGGGGCCATAGTGTTCACTAGAGGCTTCTCTCAAAATAGCAAGTATTACGGTGGGTGAACAAATTACCGTCGAGCAATTGATAGAACCGCGCAAAGTCATGACGATATCTAAGGCAATGATCATG
Organism: Hordeum vulgare subsp. vulgare; assembly: GCF_904849725.1. Classification (NCBI taxonomy): domain Eukaryota; kingdom Viridiplantae; phylum Streptophyta; class Magnoliopsida; order Poales; family Poaceae; genus Hordeum; species Hordeum vulgare. The sequence continues at coordinate 301,571,135 of NC_058518.1, read as the reverse complement.
CATATAGGCATCACGTCCGAGACAAGTAGACCAATACTTTCTACATCTACTACTATTACTCCACACATCGACCGCTATCCAGTATGCATCTAGTGTATTGAGTTCATGACGAACAGAGTAACGCTTTAAGCAAGATGACATGATGTAGAGGGATAATCTCAAACCAATGATGAAAACCCCATCTTTTTACCCTTTATGGCAACAACACGATGCGTGCCTCGCTACCCCTTCTGTCACTGGGTGAGGTCACCGCATGGTATGAACCCAAAACCAAGCACTTCTACCATTGCAAGAATCATAGATCTAGTTGGCCAGACAAAACCCACAACTCGAAGAGAATTACAAGGATATGAAATCATGCATAAGAGAGATCAGAAGAAACTCAAATAAGATTCATAGATAATCTGATCATAAATCCACAATTCATCGGATCTCGACAAACACACCGCAAAAGAAGATTACATCGGATAGATCTCCATGAAGATCATGGAGAACTTTGTATTGAAGATCCAAGAGAGAGAAGAAGCCATCTACTTACTAGCTATGGACCCGTAGGTCTATGGTGAACTACTCACGCATCATCGGAGAGGTCATGGTGTTGATGGAGAAGCCCTCCGTGTCCGAATCCCCCCTCCGGCAGGGCACCAGGACGTGCCCCATATGGGATCTTGCGAAGACAGAAGCTTGCGGCGGCGGAAAAGCGATTGCGATGATCTCCTGATTTTTTCTAGAATTTTTGGGATTATATAGGCGAAAGACCTAGGCCAGGGGACCTCCAGGGGGCCCACAAGCCTGGATGGCGCGACCCCCTTGGCCGCGGGGTGGGGGCTTGTGGGGCCCCTGGGGCTCCCCTGCCTTGGCTCCCAAGTTCTCCGATCTTCTTTCGTTCCAAAAAATCTTTTCGGGGATTTTCGTCCGTTTGGACTCCGTTCCAAAATCTCCTCTCAAAGGGGTCAAAAACATGGAAAAAAGAGGAACTGGCACTTGGCACTGAGTTAATAAGTTAGTCCCAACAAATATATAAAAGGCATACAAAACATCCAAAGTTTGACAAGATAATAGCATGAAACCATCAAAATTTATAGATACGTTGGAGACGTATCACCCCTTCATCATTCGCCGACGGCGACGGCCTCCGCTGCTCCACGTCGGGATCCCACGTCCTTCATCTGCGTGAGGGCGGATCCGCTCTTCACCGGCACCAGCAGATCTTCACCAGCGACAGGAGGTGAGCTCGTGACCCCGCCTTCTACTCGACCCTAGCTCCATGACGTGGGGTCGACGGGGCATGGGGGCCGGCGAAGCTGGGATGGCTGGCGGCGAGGGGGTCGAGGGTAGGCGGCGTGGCGTAGGTTTTGGCGGGGCTGGGTTCGTCGGCGGCGAGGGGGTCGGGGTGGGCGGGGCGTCGTGCGGGTTGGTGGGGCGGGGGCAGGGGCAGGGGCGGGTGCGGGGGTGGGCGGGCGTGGGGCTGAGCGATGGGGAAGACGTGTGCGGGGTGGTCAGGATTATCGGTTCGTTAAGGTAGAGGGCCTTTTTTTATGAACCAGTTGTTTTCTTTATTTAATCGTCTGGTTTACGAAGGGATGAAAAAAATCGATGAAAAGGCTAGCGGTAGGAAGGGGGAGGTCGAACAAATAATACATGTTCATACATTATTTATATGTCAATTGATGGCTAATTGGGACGTCAAGCAGGTCAGCTCGGATAGGACAAGTCGATCCAAATCTTTTTGGACAAGGTTGATATCTGGTTAGGGTTTCTTCAATACAAGTAGCCGAGATTTAACTAAGAGGCATCCAAACAAAGGCCTAATCTAGGTTGCCTTCAGCATTAAACATATGGATTCAACGCGAATCACTGGAGAAGGAAGATGGGGCTTACGTACGAAGGCATGTTTGATGAGCGCCGCCAGAAGATACTTCTTGATGATCCGTGCCTCCTTCACCCCAGTCAATCACCCGCCACGGAGATCGACATGGATCGCTTCTCGGCACCGCTCGCCGATTTCACCTCCATCGGTTGGGAATTTGCTTGCTCGGCCTTCCTCCGGTCGGGGTTTCTTGGCACAGTCGCCGCCGCCTGACGGAGAGGGGAATGAGTCCTAGGTCACGCACGCACTACACCTCGTTTACGAATGGCGATGGAGTGGAACCCGCCCATCGGGCCTAGCAAGCCCAATTTTCGTGACAAAGTTAGGGTTTTTTATTGAACTAATCGGCTGGTTTATCGCCTGGTTTATGAAGGGATTGAAAAAAATCGATGAAACGATGGAAAGGCTGGCGGTAGGAGGGGGTAGATCGAGGTTGAACCATGACGACAGACGACAGATCCCCTTTAAAACGTCAGACCCTAGTCCTAGGAAACAGTGAGCTCCTCCGCGTCCGTTGGAACATCCCCGATGTACGCATCTGAAATTCAGCCCCACGAGACAGGGGATAATTTTCGGTTTATCCTTTAAATGCACCTATATATACTGATCGAAATCTGTATAAAAGAGCGAGGTGGGATTACGTAACATGAAAAAAAGAGGTGCATCCTTGCTGCTAATAAAGAGAGAAAAGGTTCTAAAAAAAGAGGAAGAAGAGGTGCATCCTTGCTGCTAATAAAGAGAGAAAAGGTTCCTAAAAAAAGAGGGAGAAAAAAAGTGTTGGAATGGAGGTTCGAACCCAGTTCTCCTTGGTGGAAGCCACGCGCTCGAGCCACTACGCCAGAGACATGATTATGATAAATGAGGATCTCGGGCTTTAAGAATCATGTGAGACAGCGGATTTGACAGGAAAAAAAACCGAATCGTTTTCCTCACTTATGGGTGGCATGGTGGATAATTTGAGCTCGTGCGTTGCAACGGAAGAGAAAATAACACATGCTCTGAACGTAATATATTTTCACATGGCATCACATTTGTGTTGCCGACGATGGCCTTAGTGTTCACACAACGAAAACGCGTTTGAATGTACAGTCACTCGGAATAAGATGAGAAATATGTTGTTTCTCCCCACGAGGTTTTCCAAATGTGTGCATGTGTGGTTAACGATGTTTTCTTTTTTCTCAATTTGGTTTTAATTTAATGAATGTTTATTGCAATTCGTATCCTCGTCGGAAATAGAGAAAAAAAGACCGTGCACTACAGATTAAGTTTGCACCAAAAATAATATTTAAGAAGTATTCAACAGTTAAAAATAACACCCTATTTAAATTCTACACATTTTTTAATCAAATTTCATATATAACATATAAAGAAGGTAGAGTATCCGATAGGAATGAACATCCCATATAACGCCAATAATTGCTATTGCGAGAAGCATCAAATAATCATATTTACGGCATTTAAATGAGTATGAAACATAAACAATAGACATTTTCAGAATACCACATATAAAAAAGGTATTAAAATATTAATTAAGGTTGCAACCAAAATATAATTATAAAAATATGTTAGATTTGAATTGCTGGTTTAAATGATATGAATATTTCGAAAAACATTTTGAACCTGCTCCTACACCCACAAAAAATCAAAGAGAAAAGAGGACAAAAATAAAAAAGCTAAAACATTTTGAATCTGCTCCTACACCCACAAAAAATCAAAGAGAAAAGAGGGCAAAAATAAAAAAGCTAAAACATTTTGAATCTGCTCCTACACCCATCAAAAAATCAAAGAGAAAAGAGGGCAAAATAAAAAGCATGGATGAGATTCGAACCCAGGTTGTTTGGCTAGACGCGCACCAGTCGAACCACCACAACACCTTTGCAGTCATGATAATATTCAGGATTTCCTGCTGTTAACCTATCCAAACAGCCGGTGTGAACGGACGAACCGTTTTTCTCACTTGCGGGTGGCATGGTGGGTAATTATTCGCAAATTCAGGGGTATATATTATGACGGCAGAAGCAATATCTCCTTTATTATTACGGAAAGACGGAAAATATTTTACGTCCCTCATGGCGCCGACCACGGAGGAAGATGTGTCCGGATCTAGGTCGAGGGCAGGGCGGCGTCGGCGGCGTCGGCGCACCTCGGTGTCCGGTCTGCGGAGGCCCAAGTGGAAGCTGCGTCGTCCTCGCAGCGAGGTGCGCCGACTACACAGGATGAGGTGTCGGGATCTAGGTCGAGGGCAGGGCTATCCGACCGGTTTGCGGAGGCCCAACCAGAAGCTGCGGCGTCATCGCAGGGAGGCAAGAGGAAAGCCTCTCCGGAGAGGTCGTCCGCAGCATCGCAGCGACGCAAGAGGAAAACACCCTTGGAGCCGTCCGAGGACAAGGGGCAGGAAAGAACCGCCAAGAAGCGGGAGGGAACTGACGAGAAGAAAGCCGCTACCAGCAAGGGCGAGCAGGCCGCGGCGACGACCTCAGCTTCACCAGGCGCATCGGATGCCTCCTCCTCCGAGGCTTCCTCTGCGTTCAGCTCTCCTCTGCGTTGCCCTCTTCCCCCCGCCCCTGCCATCGGCGTAGGACGTAACTATGATCCTGCGATGGAGCCTGTCTACGAAGCCTATATGGACTTGAGTTCCAAGTACCATGCGAAAATAAGTAAGTTTCGGACACTTCCTTTTCCTCTTGTAGCCATTATTGAATGCTCCTAGAGATCTTGATATAGTACCCCCTCTTGTGTGCCATCAATATCTTATATTGTGGGACGGAGGGGGTAGAAAATTGGATATCGTATTGCCCTCTTCCGTGCCATCAAGAACATTTCAGCATGCAGTTATGTATGAATGACTGAATACTACAGCTGGAGAACAAGATATGACAGAAACCTGCATATGGAGGAAGAGTATGGTATTGTCCTCCCTCTTGTCAGTGGCAGACAATGCCTCGGTGGGCATGTATGGTTCGATCCTGCTAGAGACAAGATATGGTAGAACATTGTGTATTGACTATTGAGAGGAGTGCGGTAGAGAGTTGTATAAAATGTTGCAACAGTTTGGCTGACACTAGGCACTACTTTGGTGCTAGATGTGGCCCTAACACTCCGCTTTCATTCCATCTGATTAGTAGGGTGTCTTTTTTGCTGAAGATAATATGAATTTTGAACATAATAGACTGATTCGCCATTTTTTGCATGTTAACCTGCAGAGCGCCAACTTCAACTTGTAACACTTGATCGCTCCATGGCTTCTTCATGTATGGTAAATGAGAAATTGCAGAGTGTTCGTGAGTCTGCAACAAAAACAATTCTTCAAGTAGCTAAAGTTGTTCTTGGCTTTTCGTCCTATGTCGGTATGTAACACATTGCCTTTATTTGATCTCTCTCTATCATTTATCTTTATCTAATCTATTATTGCATCTACAGATGGTAAACTCATGGCACGATCATCGGGCTTTCTAATTGATTGGGATGAGAGGAGTAAAGCAGGCACAGTTTTGACATCTGCACGCATAATCTGTTCAAAGCATTCAGCCCTAAGCCAGTGGTCAGGCACAGATGAGTATGCACCTAATGCTGAGGTGAGTTTACAAACAAACGAATTTTGGAATTTTGATCTATGTGCATGCCCATATATTTTTGCACTTACAAGTATGCTAAATGCACATTTATGTTATCTTTTGTATCCATCTTTAGATTGTTGCTCATTTATTGGATGAAGATGATGCTACTGTACCTGCACTATTGCTTCATTATGACAAGCACATCAATATTGCTTTGATTAAGGTTGAGATAGACTTATGTGCTAAGATTCCTAGCTTCAGTGGTGACGTGATCTATGGTCAAGAGATATTTGTGCTCGGTAGAGATGAACGTCTAAATCTGACTATTCATCGTGGACGTGTTCAATTTATGGGCCCAAATAAATTTCAACGCCATCACTATCTGTTCTCTGGTTGTGTGATTAAGCAGGTATAATTAATCGTACATCGTGATCGTCTTGTAAATTACTATTAACTTATGTTGCTTATGGTTCTGATGTTAGCAATTTAATAATTTAGCCTAGCATTGGAGGACCTGTTATTGACTTGAATGGTCAAGTTTGGGGGATGGCTAATTTTCCAGGAACGGCATTTATTCCTTCCTCCATTATATTGAAGTGCTTGGATATGTGGAAGAAATTTCAGTAAGTTTTCTTTCACTGTATGATTTAAGTATTGAGCAAATATCTTGAAAAAAATCGAAACACGACAGATTTTGTTGTGCATTTGTGTTCACCCTGTTAGGAAAGCAACTTATTTGTATTGAAGGCCCAAGGGGCATATATATATTACACATGACTTGAGGTGCAAGGAAAGTAAACATAGACTAATAAGGACTCCTAGACTAATACTAATAGACTAATAAGGACTCCTAGACTAATACTAATACTTCCTAACACCCCCCTCAAATGCAAAGCGTATGCAATAACATTGCATTTGAAGAAGTGTAATACTAAAAAAAATGATAATCCAAATCCGCGTCTTGAGAGTGTCGTCGTAGCATGAAGAGTCTTCAAAACTTGTCGAGTCGCCGAAGGAGATAACGAAGAGATGCCACATCAGAGGTAGACACCGCATCACTTGAAGATACAAGATAAGTATCAAGAGAAGATGGGTTGTCAAAAGAAGATGGCACATTAGAGGAAGACATCGAAGAGATGGCACATCAGAGGAAGACACCGCATCACTTGAAGATACAACATAAGTATCAAGAGAAGATGGGTTGTCAAAAGATGGCACATCAAGAGAATAAAGCATTGTGCAGAAAATCATAGTCCACGACAACCGACAGCGAAAGAAGCTCGGCGGTTAAGGCACGATGGACGTAGACCGACAATGCAAAAGAAGTCTAGAAAATCCTATAGAAAACAACAAGGGCAAGTAGGCCGCAAAAGTTGCATAGAAAGGATCAGGACCGGAGAAAGGCTGACGGACTAAGGTATGGTGGACTCGCATGGCATGAGAAACACATAATATCGACGGATTTGGTGGACGCAGCGGAAAACAAGAAAGCTAAAAGCTAGGAAGCATACATGACACAAAGATGCAAAATCCATCATGTATGCGGAAGACATTGTATTTTTTTAAGCTAAGCTGTGAAGTAGCAGCACGTAAGCAGCTAGCAACAGGTAGCACCACGTAGCAGCAGGCAACACCAGGTGGTAGCGAGTAGCAGCTAGCACCAGCAGGCAACATGGGGTGCAGCGGGAACAGAGCATGCAGATGGAACGCAGGAGAAGAGTAGCACGGGGATCACGTCATGTACGTGGCTTATAGAACAACAACCTAGCAGCAGCAGTGGGAAAGCCAGCTGCAGGCGCGCGTGCAGCAACAGAGCAAAGCAGGCTAGCAGGAACGCAGCAACAGGGCCCTCCTCGACGAGGCCGAGCGCGAGTATGGCTTCAGGCATCAGGGCGCCATCGCCATCCCCTGCCGCGTCGACCGCTTCGTCCACGTCGAGCGCCTCATCGACCGCGACCTCGGCGTGCAGGGCCAGCAGCTCCACGTCGACCGCTTCATCCACGTCGAGCGCCTCATCGACCGCGACCTCGGCGTGCAGGGCCACCAGCTCGTCGACCTGGACTGCGGCGCCACCACCCGATCCGATCTGGAGGAGAAGCAGAGCCGATCCGAAGTGGAGCAACGAAGATCCGGCGGCCGGAGTGGAGGACGGCGGCGGACTGGCGGCGGCGGCGGCAGACTGGCGAGGGTGGCGCGACGACGGTCGTGAACGGCAGTGACGACCAGGGAGGAGATCGGCGCGACGGCGGCTGGGACTGCAGCGAGTATATCGGCGCGACGGCGGCTGGAACGGCAGGATGGCTGAGGTAGCAGCGAAGCCTGCAGGGAGCGCCGGCGTGAGAGGACCGAGCGAGAGGAGCTGGGCGGATCGACCCAGAACAGATCGATCGAGAGGACGAGTTGCAGCGTCCGGAGACCTAAACCTAGGCTCTAATACCATGTTAGGAAAGCAACTTATCTGTATTGAAGGCCCAAGGGGCATATATATATTACACATGACTTGAGGTGCAAGGAAAGTAAACATAGACTAATAAGGACTCCTAGACTAATACTAATAGACTAATAAGGACTCCTATACTAATACTAATACTTCCTAACACACCCCAGTTCAATCTCACGGGCAGAACTTTGAGGTAAAATTACAGTATCAAAGAAGGGACCGGTTTCCCACCATAAACAAAAGGGAGCGAGGTAATTTTAGGATGTGCATGATCTTGTTGTGCACCTGTGTTCACCCTAGTTCAATTTCACGGGCAGAACTTTGGGGTAAAATTATAGTATCAAGGAAGGGACCGGTTTCCCATCGTAAACAAAAGGGAGTGAACTAATTTTAGGATGTGCATGCAAGTAAATTAGATCCTGCATGTGAGAAGCAATTGGCGTATCAAAGTCGTTACGGTGGGTGATGGGGTTATAGTCCCAGGGTAGGGTCATAGGTCTGCCCTATAGGTCCTACCAAAGGACTACCCTTCATAGGGGACAAGGCCCTTAGACAGTTCCGACTGAACTAAGGACGCCCCCATCATCCAGTCGGCGACGATCCACTCGGAGCATATCTAACGTACCGACTGGAATCCATTCTGTACATCGTAACCTCCCAGGAGGGCAACGGTCATACGTTTTCAAACACCATAACTAGCATTTAAGGCTTACGTTACCAGTAACGCCAGCGTTTACTCGCCACTACTCCACCCCTGTCCACCGGGCCATTATGAAGGGCAGCGCACTCTATATAAGCCGCCCTTCACCACTGGTACAGGGGTTGGCACTTGCTGTAATCCCTTAATACACTCGACACAAAGCTCCCAAGAGCACTGAGACGTAGGGCTTTTACCTCCACCGTAGAGGGGCCTGAACTCATACATCCTCGCCGTAGCTAAGGCTCTGCCCATATACTTTCGTACCCCGTACTTCTACTGTCAGACTTATACCCACGACAGTTGGCGCCCACCGTGGGGCAGGCGTCTAAGCGACTTTCGGCGAGTTTGCGATTTCATCTTTTCGTCATGTCATCCGGCGGAGATCTGTGCATGGGTCATGAGATCCTCTTCGGTGCACTCTCCTTCATCGCCGATGATTCGGCATGGCTTCAGGATGCGCCCCTCGACATCGAGACGCTTCCGAGTCGCGGAGCTATGCACTTTTGTGCCGGTTCCTGCGGCGTTCTTCTTCTCCAGCCATCGACCCCGGTGTCGATCTTCGCCCCCGTCACGCGCCGCAACAAGCGATCCGGTCGTTCGCGGCTCCAGCGTTTGGTGCGACACGCCCTAGCGCGACAAAACATGTCCTCTCAAGTGGCGGTGCTCGAATCGGTTGTGGTCCCGCGGTCATCCCAGTGCTTGGAGTCAGTTCCGACTGAACTACCTTCCGAGTATCAGGGTCACGGGCCTGCAGCCGAAGTACTCATGGCCGATTCTCACGAAAGTCCCTCCGGGACTGGTCGGGACGAGCGTGAGATCGGAGAATCATCCGGCGCTCGTCGTCAGCACCCTCGTTCTTCCAGTCGACGCGTTCGCCAGAGCAACGTCGAGGTGTTCCGCACACCCATCCTCAACTTGGCTGCAGCCGCCAGGATCGCTGATTCTCTCCAGCCGACTGATTCGGAGGCTGGTAGAGGAATCGAGCAGATCCGTGCCTTGTTACATACGGCGCAGCAGCAAAACTCGGCGGTCTCCCAGTCGCACAACAAGATCCACAACAGTTCCGTTCAAGCGAACACACATCGGTCGGTTTTCAGTCCCGGCTCTCACCAGCGTCGCAGAGGTGGCAGCCTCTGGAACGATCGTTCCAGGGACCAGAGTCGGAATCCGCTTTCCATTCGGTCTCATCCCGAAGATCGTCGCCGTTCGCATACTCCTCCGCGGAGTGGGCCTTACGGACCCCGGCATTACGATGATCATCGTTCGAGCGGTAACGCGCATGATCAAAGGCCTGATGCAAGAGGGTATATCACTCAGAAGGTTGATAGAAGCCGAGCCCACCGTGATGGTCACGATAGAGATCATCCGAGTGGAAGCAGGACCGTTGTTTCTGGTCCCGAGTGTTTCAGTCGGGCCATTCGCTCGGCTGACATCCCTCCCAACTTCCGATTGGCGACGGGAATCAGCAAATTCACAGGAGAGTCCAAACCAGAAACTTGGTTAGACGACTACAAAGTGGCGGTCCAGATCGGTGGCGGAGATGACCATGTCGCCATGAAACATCTCCCACTGATGCTCGACGGTTCGGCTCGAGCTTGGCTAAACCAGTTAGCTCCATCAAGCATTTACAGTTGGGCAGATCTGTCTTGAGTCTTCATCAGGACCTTCGAGGGTACGTGCAAACGTCCTGCTGGTCTCACAGAGCTTCAGCACTGTGTCCAGAAGCAGAACGAGCCCTTGCGCGATTTCATCCAGCGCTGGACAACCCTCTACCACACGGTGGAGAATGTTACAGAACACCAAGCAGAAGCAGAAGGCTCCTATCAGTCGGCGAGAAGCCTTCTGCTTGGTGTTCTGTAACAATCTCCACCGTGTGGTAGAGGGTTGTCTAGCGCTGGATGAAATCGCGCAAGGGCTCGTTCTGCTTCTGGACGATATAAACGGTAAAATTACCTCAACCCTGATGTAATTTTACAGCAAGGGACGATAGGATTTTTTACAATCACAGAACGGTGGTGGCTTGTTTGGACACTCGTAAGGGTGAAGCATTATATATATATATATATATAGTATCTGTTGGATATTTAGACACAAAGCTTCATTCATCAAATTGTTTTTTTTTTTAATATTTTTGCAAGGTGCATCCCTCGGCTGCATATTGGGATGAAGCTTTCACCCATTAAATTTCTTGATCCAATTCATTTGGAGAGGATCTTTCGTAGGTGTAATGTCGATTCGGGTCTAATAGTTCATGAGGTATATGTTGTCCACTGTTCCTTGTTTTCCTTGAAAATGTACACTTTTCCCTTTGTTGAGTAGTGCATGCCAAATTGAACTGTAGGTGTCTCATGGATCAGTTGCTGGCGAACTAGGAGTTAGACCTGGTGATATCATTTACTCAGTGAAAGGGGAGCACATTGCTACCACAATTGAGGTAATTATCTTAACAGTAATAGCAGTAATTGTGTTATGTTGTTTTGTGAGTAAAGTTGATAGAAAGCATACGTCTCATGTTTATGATCTTAATAACTAACATTTATTGTTCTTGTTGCTGCTATCAGTTGGAGAACTTACTTATGAGAATGTGTGAGAATCATCTTGACAAAGGAGGAGCCATCGGTTCCTGCATGGACATACCAGTAAGTTTATTTTTACCATGTTTGACTGCAGTTTACTTTTAATCTGCTACAAAAAGCCTTATGTTTATCCATAGTTGCAAGACATTTATTAGTAGTTTGACCATACGGAATGAGGGAAATGCAGAAATATGATCCTAAGAAGACGTCTATATACTACTCCCTCCGTCCCAAAAGAACTGTCTCAAGCTTAGTACAACTTTGTACTAGAGCTAGTACAAAGTTGAGACACTTACTTTGAGACAGAGGGAGTATATAAAAGGCACAAGTTTTCATGTAAATCCTTAAAAAGTATTCAGATTATTCTAAATTTTCTCAGATTAGTGTTTGTTACTCTTTTATTTAAGTTAGGAGTCTCCATTTTCCCATTGTGCATGAATTGAAAATAAGATACTGTATAGGTAGCAGATGGAAATGTATTTCAAAAGCCAAAGAAAATAAGGCAAGCAGAATTAACTAACTCAAACTAGCCTTCAGAAGGCTAGTCTAGAGACACCTGAAATAAATGGGGGAAAATAGATTACTGGACACCAAAAGCACATCATTATTTTGTCACATTTTTCTCATGTTTCCTCTCGCCATCCCCCCTTTTTGCATCATGTAGCTTCCCCCACACAGGCATATATCAGGAGCATGAAGAAGTACATTAGCAGAAACATGTTTGCTAGCAGCATCCCATCACATCAGTTATACTGGATACTGCAACATCCCTTGCAATCATTGTAGGAGTTCTTGTTTGTTCATCCTGTTCAACAGCTCTGCTTTATCTGTTTTAGCAGCACACATGCATGGATAATTATCTCACTAGGAGGTTAAAGTCAATATTTCCAAGGCTGCATCTATTTCTTAACTTCCAAACCCAAATCACAGCTGCTAAGCCCAGTGCATGAATTCTTTTACCTTCGGGTGAGAATTTCTCGGCCCATGATTTTTTTACCTGATTGAGGAATAACATCAGCATGAATGAACATAGCAATCTCTCTCCAAACATCCTTAGTACTCCCTCCGTCCCAAAATTCTTGTCTTAGATTTGTTTAGATATGAATGTATCTAGTCAAGTTTTAGTATTTAGATACATCCATTTCTAGACAAAGCTAAGACAAGAATTTTAGGACGGAGGGAGTAGTATTTTTTATCACCCAGCCATTTCCTTTCTATCTTTTGTCTTTTTAATAGCACACCTTTTCTAACAACAAAAAAATGTTTTAACTTTGGTAGATATTTCAGCTTTCTATGTGTGTGTAAAAAACTATCACCATATCTATTATCTATACAGATTTCACTGTAAACCTGCCTTTATAGTTTATTCCCCCAAGACCATGTGGTAACATCAGTAGCAACAGACAGACTAATCTGTTGAGCTTGTGACATACAAAATCCTCTTTATGACACCTGTTAACCATCTCCTAAAACTTCACTGCCATTGATATAGCATTGACTCACTGATTTATCCTTCTTATCACATATATCATAAAGAACAGTGTATTATTGAGCAAATTTTATCACCAATCTATTTAGCCTCTCACTATTTGGTATTATTGCCATTACAAATGATAAGACTTTCTTGCCTTTGAAATTAATATTTTGAACCTTTAGTAGGCTAGCACAAGTCATCTGCCTTCTTTTTCCTTGACATTCTCCTGCTATAAACGTTTCTTGCCTTTCAAATTAATATTTTGAACCTTTAGTAGGCTAGCCTTCTTTTTCCTTGACATTCTCCTATAAACGTTCCTGTTTTTAGAGTTTCCACCACCATTTATTAGGGGTATTTACATTCATTTCCTCATAGTTTTAATAGCAAGAACTGTGTTGAATCGGGAGAGAGGAGTACCTGAATCGAGAGAGGGGTACATTCAGACTCTTCGATCTGGTGTCTGGTGGCTTATGTGAGTTCTCTCTCTGTTGCCTCTCACTGGATCAAGACTGGGTGCTGCTCTTCTAGGTCAGCCACATGGGCTCAAGTGAGGATGGGCATGGCCCATACCGGTTCAACACTCCCCCTCAAGATGGATGGTAGATATCTATCATCCCCATCTTGTCACACGCCAAGTTACAATCCTTTGTTCCTAGTCTCTTTGTCAAGCAATCTACAAACTGTTGCCCAGAGTTGACATGAGTAAGGTTGATGATCCCAACATCAAGTTTCTTAATTAAGAAGCGATCAATTTCCACATGCTTTGTCCTATCATGTTGAACTGGGTTATTAGCAATGGCTATGGCTGACTGATTGTCACACCACACCTTCAAGGGTCCCTTCCTCAGAAGTTTCAACTCGCTCAGTAGGTACTTCATCGAGAGCATCTCAGTATCTCACACAACCCATGAGATAATGCTCTATACTCGGCTTCTGCAGTTGATCTAGACACAACAGTCTGTTTCTTGCCTCTCCATGACACCAAGTTTCCTCCCACAAATAGCCAGAAGCCGATCTTCTATCATCTTGCAACTGGCCCAATCAGAGTCATGGTAGCCAACCAGAGTCATGATAGCCAAGACGTCCACTCTTCGCAAACCACAACCCTTTACCCGGAGTCCACTTCAAGTATCTCAGCATTTTGTGCACAATATCAAGATGCTCACTCCTTGGTTCATGCATGTATTTGCTCACCACACCCACATCATACGTAATGTCAGGCCTGGTATGACACAAGTTAGCCTCTCAACCAGTTTTTGATAATCTTCCTTATTCACCAGCTCACCTGACCGAGCTGTCACTTGATGATTTTATTCAATCGGTGTAGGGGCTACATGACATCCCACCATGCCCATGTCACTCAAGAGATCCAAGGTGTATTTTCATTGGCGCAAAGATATTCCTTTCTCTGTTCGGGCCACATCAATGCCAAGGAAGTATTTTAGGTTGCCCAAATTCTTCACCTCAAACTCATTGCTCAGATACCCCTTCAGTCTCTTTATTTCCTCCTCATCATCTCTGGTGATGATAATGTCATCCACATAGACTGCAAGAATGGTGATCTTCCGATCAGAGAGTGAGTGTCTGTAGAACACAGTGTGGTCACCATTACATTGACCATGCCCCATAGGAAACCAATATTCTTACCGTGTTCATCTTTGCCCCAGGAGCAAACGTCTCATCATAGTCAATTCCATAAGTTCGACTATATCATCTGGCAACCAATTTGGCCTTATATCACTCCACCTTCCCCTCGGGATTTTGCTTCACAATATAGATCCACTTACAACTCATTGCTTTCTTTTCTGTCGGCAATGTTGTCAGCACCCACGTTTTGTTTTCTTCAGAGCTTCCAACTCCTCTATCATCGCTTCACGCCACTTTGGATCTTGCTTTGCAGCCTTCCAATCCTTTGGGATTGACATTGTTTGTAGAGAGGCAGCAAACGCTCTTTAGGAAGGAGACAAAGCCTCATAATACACAAAATTTCCAATGTCATATCATCAAAAGCATCCGGTGGTAAAAGCCTTCTTTGCTGCTTCACGTGTCCCCTTTCGCAACGCAATAGGCAGCTCCACTATGTTAGATGAGCTTGCACCATTGCATTGCTGCTCCCTCTGCACCGACTGCTCCCCCTGCATTTGTGGTTACCACCGTGAATATACCAGACGAGAGTCAGAAGGGTTATGCACTTGTGACCGCCGTCGTGAGTACACCAAGGGACTCTTCTGTAACCGACCCCGAATAGGAACCTGGAGAGTACCAATTGTCAGTGTTGGCTGGACCTGAACTTGCACTCACTATTGGCTGGACATGAGCGCGCACATCACCATCAATGTTAGTACCCTCAGAATCACCGTGAGTAGCCTTCTCCCCCTCTTGACAATCTTCCATAGAGCTTGTTGGCTCACCATAGAATTGCTCAAATTCCCTCTGAAGGTGACATCCATACTTACAAATCTGCGTTTCTTAGAGGGACACCATCATTTGTACCCTTGCTGACTAGAAGCATAGCCCAGGAAAACACACTTCACTGCCCGCGGATCTAGCTTCCCAACAGAAGGTCGGTGGTCACTAACAAAGCAGGTACTGCCAAACAACTTTGGGGGAACAACAAACTTATTTTCTCCAAGTAACAATTCACAGAGATTTCATTCCAAGTATCCTCGAAGGTATTCGGTTGATCGGATATGTGGCTGTCATAATTGCTTCACTCCAACTTGGGCACATTCATGGTAAACATCAACGACCGAGCAATCTCAAGAATATGTCGATTCTTCCTTTCTGCCGCTCCATTCTTGGGGGGGGGGGGGGGTCCGGACAAGAAGTTTAATGAACAATCCCTTGGTCAACAAGAAGGCCCCAAAGGTGTTGTTGACATGCTCTGTGCCATTGTCAGTACTGACCACCTGCACCTGTGCCTTGAACTGATTCTTCACCAAGGCATGGAAATCCTGAAAACAGCTAAACACCTCATCCTTGTGACGCATCAAACAAATCCAAGTCATGTGAGTATAGCAGCGGTCGATAAAGGTAACAAAGTACTTCATTCCATGCATATTGACACCACTGGACTCTTCCATACATCTGAATGGATAAGCATAAAAGGAGATATGCTCCTAAGCCCCTTGCTCACATATGTGGCCCTTGTGCGTTTTACATATTCGCAAGCATCGCATGTCAGCTTGCCAGTCCCAACCGTTTGCCTCGTCTGTCGCTCCTGAATCTCGCAACTGAATTTGTCAAGGATCAAACGACAGTCTAGTTGATCAATGAGAGCACTGAAAGTGACCAAATTGACATGAAAAACTGCAGAACTGAGGATAAGGAGATGGTCGGAATGCACTTTACTGTACCAACCCCTATGACAGGCTGTTTTGAGCCATCAGCAGTTTGTATAGTGCTCGTGTGAGAAGGAGGATGCTTATTGTAAGACTTGAACACACAGGATTTGCCCGCAACATGGTTAGATGCTCCAGAGTCCAGAACCCATTCTGGACCATTCTCATTAGTAGCAAGAGATGTCTTTTCCGGATCATCTTCATCAGTGGAGTCCCAGTGAGCAGTCTCCTTAGCGAGCATTCAAGCCTGCAGTTTGGAGCTGTGATATGAAAGCATGGAGCTCCTCCAACTCAACCCTCAACTTAACGGTCTGACAATCCTTCTCACGTGTCGCCCCCTCAGCTGTTTCCTTGTCGGCCTGGATTTCCTCCACCTTCCTCTTGAGGCTCTCCAATTCCTTCACCATTCCAGTCTTCTCAGCTTCTGCCACAGACGTGTTGCATTTCCCTTTTGGTTCACCCATCTTTACCCGGGGGTAGTTGCAGCAACTCCCAGTAGCAGCAGCAGAGACTTCTTCTCAAACAGCAGTAACAGCCCAGCACCAGCACACAGCAATCTCAGCAGCAAACGCAGCAGAACAACACCACAGCTCGTATCTCCCCGAACTAGCAGCTGCAAAACACCAGCAATTCCTTCTTTCTGCCCCTCAGCTCACAGCTGCAAGCACTAGCAGCAGCAGAACCCATCTAGCCTCCTTTCTCCAGCAGCAGCAGCAACAGCAGCCGCAGAACAGCAGAAGCAGCAGCCCAGTCAAACCTAGCAGCACCAGCCGTTCAGTCCAGACCAACAGCAAACAGCAGCTGCAGCTCAACAACACCTCTTCTTCTCCCCTGCTCCTCCCGCAGCACCTCAGCCTGCGCAGTAAGCAGCACCTCCGGCAGCCACTGTCCCTCCGCCATCAGCAGCAACCCCGACGTGCCTTGCGTCGCGCACGCTTGCAGCCACCTGCAGCCACCGGCATCCTCCAGTCGCGCTGCCACGCGCACGTTCGCCAGCAGCCTGCAATCTCCTTGCAGGCAGCCTCCACCTGCACCCCCGCCGGTCCTCTCCAGCGCGCCTTTACCGCCGTCGCCTGCCCCCTTCCCGTCAGCGACCCCTCCGTCACCGGCATCTGATACCATGTTGAATCGGGAGAGAGGAGTACCTTCAGACTCTTCGATCTGGTGTTCGGTGGCTTATGTGAGTTCTCTCTCTGTTGCCTCTCACTGGATCAGGACTGAGTGCTGCTCTTCTAGGTCAGCCACATGGGGGCCACATAGGCTTAAGTGAGGATGGGCATAGCCCATACCGGTTCAACAAACTGTTTCTTTTTTGACTCACAAATGGTATCCCAATTGTCCTGGTAATATGTTCTATTTGTCCCAGCGCTTTGCTAGACAGTGTTCAGAAATAAAAGCATACAGCAAGTAGGGATGTTGGATAACTGGGATTAATCAATGTATTCCTGCCATCAGTTTACATTTATATCCCTGGTAGATATCAAGCCTTCTCATGATTTTTTTTATCTACTTTCTCCTAGTCAGTTACATGTGTTCTAAGATGTAGTAACAGCTGCCCCTAGGTATTTGATTGGAAAATTTCCTATTTGATGATTGAACATGTTTGCATGAGAAAGGGCTAGTTCGTCATCTTTCCCAATAGTCATTATGTCATCTTTCCCAATAGTCATTCTCTCACCTTGAGCTAAATGGCTAAATTAATTTTTTGAACATACAACAGAAGCACCATTTTCTGGAATCTGTATTTTGGAAGAAGGATGAACATCATATAATCAGTCTGTAGGGATATTGCATGATCAACTTTTGGAAGAAGGGTGACTATCACATAATCTAGCCCCCTAGCATCAAATTTGTTGTCGCAAAACTCTTGAGAGCAGGAGTGTATGCATCACATAATTTGAAAATATCCCCTTACGAAAGAAAATCCATAAAAGTTCCATCAAGACCAGCAGTTCTGTTAGATTTCATTTTGAAAAGAGCATTCCTTTTAGTTTCTTCTTCAATAAATTGATCTATTTCAACATGGTTGATGTTTGATTGTCTCTGCACTGCTAAAAATACTAGTTAGATCCCTGTGCGACATTTGATCGAAAGATGATGTGTGTAGTTTCTGACAATATTGTCATGCGTGTTCATCGTCTTCCTATGCTATACTCTTTCGGTTTGTTTTCTCGTCTTCCTATGCCAAACTCTTTTAGTTTGTTTTCTCGTAGCAAAGCGTCTCCTTATCCAAT
Organism: Hordeum vulgare subsp. vulgare; assembly: GCF_904849725.1. Taxonomy (NCBI): domain Eukaryota; kingdom Viridiplantae; phylum Streptophyta; class Magnoliopsida; order Poales; family Poaceae; genus Hordeum; species Hordeum vulgare. The sequence goes on along the minus strand of NC_058518.1, from coordinate 301,552,943 downwards.
CTGTCTACTTCCCTGATCTTCTACCACATCCCGCTACCACATCGCATCCCCCTGCCTAGCCCTCGACTCATCCTTGTGTTATCTTGCCTGCATTAGCTCTTGTCCCTACACCGTCTAGATCATCTCTACCGCTACCTGCCGCTTTGTCACCCACCTGCTTATCCTCGCACTGCTAGGCGACACCTCTTCTCTCATGGCATGACAAGGCACAATAAGCAATCTGGGCCACATCCCCCCCCCCCCCCCCCCCCCAATCGAACCTACCATCACCCATTACATTTGAGCCAACCCAGGTATTGCAGCTCATTAAATTTGGCCTTTTCATTCTCATATTTTGGAGCAGCTTACTAATATTCTGTATAACAATGTCATATCGTGCAGCCCCAAGGCTTTTTAAAATACCTATGTCACAACAACACATTAAACATTACACATAAATTTAGCCATTCCATTAATCGAGCTAAGTGCAATTGACCTATTCAATCATAGTTTACCAAGATACAACGAGGAATTCTTTCGTGCATGAAAACAATGAAATGTTTGTTGACCAAGCAGAGAAACTTTCTGAAGAAAACCTTTTGCAACCATAAATTTAGCTATCCCGATGTCATACTAAAGGAATTGTATTGCACATTGCACGTATTGTTACCTACCAGTCCTCTCATTTTTTCAGAACGGACCCCTAACTGAACTGAACATTTGTGTATGTTAGAAGCCAAAAGTAGTTCAACCAAAAAATCTACAGCCTGATACTCGACTGACTAATACTGCTCATTAATTACTATCCAAAGGGTAAAGAAAAATGAATAAAATTTTAAAGCAAACTAACTTTAGTCCAGAGATATATTGCCTTTTTAAATCTGTACAACCACACAATGTAACTCAGTTTTTTGTGATCGAAATATTAGGAAGCAGATTAACTGCAACTGCTAACGACTAGTACAGATGCCGTAAGGCCTTGTACAATGGTAGATGCTTAAGGAGGTGCTTAAAAAATAAAACCCGATTTTTCTGAAGCACCAGTACCTATTTCTATAGGAGAGACGCATAACTAAGCGTCTACCCTATACAAATAAGCACCGGTGCTTAAGGAAAGCCTGGTTTATTTTCTTAAGCACCTTCACTAAGCACCTTGCATTGTACAAGGGCCTAACCATCTATTTAAGTCGACCAGTGCTCCTTGGTCGAATGTGAGATGCATAATATAGGTTTGCTCATTTTAAAAATATATTTGCTTTTGGTGTATTTTGACAAACTAATGTGCATCTTTTATCCACTTTCAGTTACAACCAAGCTAAATGAGTTGAATCGAATTGAAAATGTACACAGAAGTAGAACTCTAGTAAGCTACAGCCTTAGTCCTTCAAGTGACACTGAAAAATACCCTCAAACCCTAGCAGTCACAACTCCTCTCTCTGAACACAAGATCAAGAATTTCAAAAAAGGACTATTTGGCGATGACTCATGTGAGCCTTTTAACCATTTCAGAAGCTACATCATGTTTGTGAAAACCATGGACATGTTATAGGTAAGAAACAAAATTGAAACCATCTTTAACATAAGCATGGGCTGGAGGATCGGACCTTTTTCCATTTTGTTCTAGGGGGCTCCCCAGTTTTGCGTTGCAGCAGCCTACCATGACCTATGTTAGCATGAAAAATTCAGCCCCGCTGACCTGCAAACAAAGTAACATGAGCACAACTGAAGCAAAAAAGATCACAAGATGAAAAGATAGATCAGCATTATAGACAAAAGACATGAGAGATGGTTGAATAAAATAACTCTTTCTGCTCAATCTAACATAGCAGAGTATGCAGGACTAAAATCACTGCACATATCTAATCTATTATCTGTAAGATTCAATAAACTAACAACCATGCTGAACACATTTTATTCACAAAATGCAACAAGGTTTTAGATTTTAATGCTGAGCGAGCACACCCCAATAGGTACATAATTTACCTGCTTTACATGCTATTTAGATATTTGGATTTCTTTGGAGGCAGGATCTTTAAGAAAGGAATCTGTTTGGTTCAAAACCAACATAAGGCAAACTGGCATTGTTCTATCCACTAATTGCAGTGCATTAGTAAGAAAACTGAAACTTCTTAAACGGTTCCTTGCACAAGTGAAGTAGCAGGTTTCCTTGCTCCAGATATAAAGAATGAATTCAAAAGATTCTGTGGACTGAATTCTTTTTTCATCCCCAGGGACGTTGCTGTGCTCACAGAAACAAAGATTAATGAATAATGTTAATCAAAGATGGGAATCCAAATATTCAGCTACAGCAGAGGACTTGTGAACGTGTGTTTTGCCTATAGAAATCATTAGTCAGTTGCATTTTTATGCGAATTTCAGCCCCATTAATATTTTTTTCACCGTTTTCAGATGTAATATTCTTTCTTTTTCTACTACGCTAGCTATCCTACTGAATACTCTGCGTTGTGATCACCTTTCAACGGCGAAGCGTTTTTTGGTACCAGTATAATTCTTCCTCAGCAAGAAGTTTTGCAACTAAACTTGAAATTATTTTTTTGTAGGAGCTAGCATAGAAGGCTATTTTCGTGTTCCTTGAAGAGTTACCAATTTAATTGGCTCATGTTTAAATAACCATTACTTATTTTTCTAGCTGCCCCGTCCACACACACACCCATTGGCACTGGTAGCGCGTGCTCCCCACATGGGTCGAGACTGGTAGCGCCTGCTCCCCACATGGGTTGAGCCGCAGGCTGTGCCACATGTTGTCTTAACCTGCCGTTGAGTTTTTGAAAAAAGAACAACCCTGTGCTTGGAAGTATTATGTGTTTTTTCCTCTTTTATTTGTATTTTATCAATATCAATAATATCTTAACCTGACTAGCTTGTGCCAAGTTCACTTAACTAGTCTTGAAAATGAGGATGTTGGAGCCAACAGCTTAGATGTGAATATGGGTGGGCTGTTATATGACTGAGATCTATCGTTCTTTTCCATTTCTACATGCATGCTTCCAATCCTATAAAGTACCTATTGCTTTGTTTTTTTTAACGCTTTGGACTTTGTGATTTAGGGTTATAGAAGGCCCTGAATCCTCTGCCTTCCTTTTTGAAAAAAATCCATTTTTATTTTCATTTTCATAGAGCACTCATTCTGTGAACGTAAGGGATAGATTTCTCTGCAACCTTTTTAAACCATTTTGACGGCTTGGTGAAATCTCCACTAGAGCATCTCTTATATTAGCACCCATACATCTGCTTTTCTCATGATATCTATCTGATGAAGTTTCAAAAGAGTTGGAATGTTTAGTACTTGTACCTATCAAATTTCTCTTGCTTGACTATGCATGTTCTTATCTAATAAATTTCTCTTTCAAAGCCGTCTTTCACCTTTAACTTGTCTTGTGACCGGGAAGGCTCATGGTCCTTCTAGGTTGCTCAACATTGAGTTGTTTTTCTATCCTTTTGTGTTCCACCACCTTCTGTCCATCATTTATAGCTTCAACATTTACTTCAGTCTTCTTAAGACCACCTTTCCGTGTCATGATCATACCTTCTTTACTAGTCTTCCTGTTTTTGTGTATACTCTACGTATGGTTCGCATTCTTCCTTACCTTAGCAGCTCAAATGAATGACCAACTTCATTCTTTTCACCAGTCCCACATGACCTTAGCAGGAGCAGACTTGGATTTGGCATGAGTAGGTTTTGGGTACAGTGTTTATCAGAACAAGAGTAGAAAGCATTCTTAGAGCAAAATATTGTCCCTACTCAGCTACTCTTATAATTTTTTGAAGCTTTCTTAGATTCTTGTTGGAGTTCTTTTTTCCTTCTTTTGACCATCTCTGTATCTTTTGCATTGTTTTTCAATTTACAGGTTGGTATATTGCACGTGCGGAAAGGGCGCAAAGATCCGAGGCGCAGGCGCACTTTAAGTTTGAGACTAAATGTAGCAGAAGGCGTAGAGGTGTTCACAAGTGGTATGCATCCTTTCAACTAGTACGAAGCTTCTAGTAAAAGGCATATGGATTTGGGGCTCGGGCTAATTGGGTTGTATGTTTTATGTTTGTATATATCTACATGTGTATTTTCGTCCGTTCATTTCTATATGAGATAGATGTTTTAACAATGAAATTCCGCTTTCCAGGTATTTTATCTGTCGAAGTATGAGATACTTGTCAGTTGTCACTGCAAAGAGAGTGCCTATTTGATTGATGAATATGGTGGGATAGGCATTTTATCCCCTCCCCCCTGGATGCTAAATACATTACATTTTAAATAAAAATTGATCATATATCTGTTTATTTTATTGGAGTCGGTGTCTTGCCTAGAGTGCAACTGTCGGGATGAAGGTTGTAAGTAGTTTATGCATGCATGGAGTAGCAAGGAGACCAGGGTGCTCTGCTCTGCTGTGACACTGGTTGTGGCCTAAATAATCGGTTTCGGGGCTGTTGGTTAAAGTTAAAATTTACGACAACTTTGTTGTGGGGCTACCTTTATACTTCCTTCGTCTCAAAAATCTTGTCTTAGATTTATCTAGATATGAATGTATATAGTCATATTTTAGTATTTAGATACATTCATTTATAGATAAACTTAAGACATGAATTTTGGGACGGAGGGAGTACTACAGTAGTTGACGACGGTTTTATGGACATGTGCTTGTATTGGATAAGCTGATTATACCGAAAAAGGCTTTCACCGTGTTTTATAAATAAAGCCATAAAATCCTCCTGCTGGAGATACCGACCATACAAGGTAGGCACAAGTAGCTAAACAGGGAAACAAAAAGAGGGACTAAGCTAAGCTAAGCAAAGAAAGAAATCACAGACACTAGGGTGTGTTTGGTTTGAGGGATAGGGGATAGCTTTTTTTTTTTTGGTTGTAAGGGTAGGGTTATTTTTTTTGTTTGGCTAGGGTGGTTGGGAGGATGGATAACCGGCCAGCTCCCGCGGCGGCCGCACCCGCGTCGGCCAGCTCCCGCGACGGCCGCGCCGGCCGCCTCCCGCCCTCCCGCGCCGGCTGCCCCAGGGTGGTTGCCACCGCCCGCCCGTTTTTGACGGTTGGCCACATCCCTTTTTTCTGGGAATATTTTCAGCATCTGGTTGACTCTGTCCCTCCTCGCCCCAGATCCAAATGCATGACAACCACAGAAAAAAGATCCAAATGCATGACAACCACAGAAAAAAGTGGTTATCCTTGTCCCTGGGAGGATATCCCTCCAACCAAACACACCCTAAGATAGCTAGCTAGTTCCCTAAAAAAAAGACAGTAGTATAAAAAAAAAGGAAAGACAGCTAGTTCGTTCCTTGTAGTAAGCACAAGTCTTCTCGGAGTTTCTTGACATATTCCACCAAGCAGGCCATCACTCCAATGCACACATCAAACAACGAGACAGTTGAAAGGTATCATTAGTTTGACGGTGGAGGGGCCAAATAAACGAAGCCTCCAAGGCGGACTTTGTCATTGTCAGCCTGACAAGGTGAAGCACGACATTTGCTGGTGCCTCACCAACCAACTCAAGGGAGCGTTACTGACAACCTACAACCACACCCAATGCCACCTGGCTAAAGAATACCTCTGGCAGCCAATCCGTATGAGACCGGTCCCAGCAGCCCCTTCTAGGATAACCTTGCACACCAAGAGGATTGCTGATTGCTGTCTAAAAGAACCATCAAAGGAAACGCTGGGATGGGTGGACGTAGCACTTCTAATGAACTTCGATACTAAAATAACAGCAGAGAACCATCAAAGGAAACGCTGGGATGGGTGGACGTAACACCGATGAAGAAGATGTCGGATAGCGGGAGGAAGGATGTTTAACAACGCCTCCTCCGAGGAGAACGGCGTTGTTGGATGAGCTGATTTGCTGACATAAACAAATGATGAAAGTTTTTCTTGTATTCTCTTAGTCCCTCCGTTTCTCTCCGCGTATAAGATTTGATCAAAGTCAAAATACGTAAAGTTTGATTAAATTTATATAAAAAATATGAGCATCTACAATATTAAAACTATATGGTATGAAAATACATTTCGTGGTGCATCTAGTGATATTGATTTCATATTATGAATATTTACATTTCTCGACTATTAAAGGACCTCCTAACGCTAGCTATCCTTCCACCCACATCCTCCCATCGATTTTTTTTCAACCCTTCAAAAACCAATTGGTTCAATAAAAAACCCACTACAATAAAAACACAATAAACTACGCATCAGGGTCGTGCTCTCGCGTTGTCCACATTGGATTAGCTACAGACAAAAAAGACCGGCGGTTTACCCTTGGTTGCCCCGCCGCATTGTTTGCTTCGCCAAGAAGAAGAAGAAAGATAGAGAGGAAGAGGAAATCGCCCCCACCCCTTCTCCCTCGACGCATGCTAGGGTTGCTGCTGCCACCGCCTCGTCCCATCGGCCTATGGCCAGGTCCTTCGACGCCGGCCACCAGAGAAGGAAGCGAACTCGACATCCAGTCGCCCGCGCCTCCTTTCTTCCCCTTCCCTCATCCGTGACCCCTCCTTTATTGTCTCATCTCCTACCCCTTTCTCTTCTCAATCCGGATCCATGGATATGGCCGGCAGGGAAGACGAGTATGCGGAGGAGGTCGCTGCCGGCGGCGCCAAAAGCATCTCAACAAGAACTACTGTCATGCGAAGGCAAGTCACCGTCGACACGGATCCGTTTTGTCTGCGCCGCCAAGGGCCAACTGCCCCAGATCCGACCAGGTACCAAGAATCCTACCTTTTCCAACTGCTGAATCTATTTCCATGACCAGGCCTGCTCTGTAGCTTTTCGCCTACATTTGCATGCTCTTCTGCTTCTCCTCCGACGTCCTAGGGGATACGCTTGTTGGGGTCTGAAAGAACTGCAGGCGTGTTCATGTTCAAACCACGCCACTCTCTACGCTTGTCTCTTTCTCGTGGGTAAATTGAATAGATACATCTAGAAAGAGCTCGTATGCAACAACAAAGCATCACATTCTTTCTACAGTAAGAATCAATCTCAACGCCAAAAGCCATAGGAAGACCAAGAGCAAAGAAACTATCTGCGTACACTGCATGGATCTTCTTTAACTTGGCTTTTGCGGCCTCGAAGCTGCCGGAGCTGCCGCTATCGCATTTGCCCGGTTGCCATTTCTGCAAAACATCCAATTTATTTAACCAGTGGTATGTGAAACAGAGGAGCCAAGAAACAGAGAAACCATCTAGCAATCTAACATAAGAGAACAGAGCTAGAAGAGCAGAGGAGGGAAACAGTCGACTAACGGACCATGGCGAGCTTCGTGATAGGCACTGCGCAACTCAACAGAGGTTCAGATGAACCAATTTACTTTGAGCAGTGCATGTGACAATTAGCAATGGTGCACGGGTACCATGATGCCCGTTTTCAAAAATCATATTTCTACAACGTAAAAAAACTAAACTTGTTGTAGACACACACAAACATGTATATTATGTATCTGCAAAATTGCAAATCATTTTACTTTCACACGTGACATACAAAAAATATATGAAAATATGTGTTTTTAAATGGGCTTCTTTTTTGTTATTGGTCCTAAATTTTGTTATTTTTGTACAGCTTACAAATTACATTTTTTCAAAATGAAATTTCATTGATTCGTAATGAATACATAGAAGTTTCCACAGAATTATTTTTGAAACTTTTAAATATGTTTTTCGATTTTTTTTTGAAAAAGGGCACCAAGGTGCCCGAGTACACAAACTTCGCTCTCCTCCCCCCTTTTTATATGTTCTATAATCTGCATATTTTGTTGTAGTGGCTGCAGTAAGCCACTAACTAAGTTGAATCGCTCAATATATGCTACCATATGGCATGTATTAGACTGTTAGTTGATGCAGGGGAGTTGCAGGAATAATAGGTGTTTACTTAGATTTGAAACTCTGAATTTTACTAATTCTTGTATATCCCTAAATAGATTGTACCTAGCTCCAGTTCTCCTTGCCATTGACAATGCATCGATTGTTCCTGGTTCTAGAAAATGTTGGAATTTTTGCTAGGCATCAATCAAGATATGTGGCATTTAGATATGGGATTAACCATCTATAAAATATTATGACACTATATATCAAATTGTTAAAGAAATCATCATCTTCTAATCTCCCTATTTTGCAGATTTGTATGCTCACCCGGATTGAGCGGCTGCATCCACCTGTTGTTATGGTAGTGATCACCCGGATTGGCGGTGAGCGTCGCTAGCATCATTGGTTGTGCTCTTTTCTTCTAAAGTTGGCATGTTATGCATTGCTTGAGATGAGGGTATGTGATGGAGATGGCTCTCGTAGCGTGAGGCTTTCATTTATTAGGTTTATAATTTCGACATGATTTAATGATATGAACTGTATGTTTTGTTTTCTACAATAGAGGTTTTTTTCTATGCAATACGAGGCTAGCTATGTTTCATCCTATTATTATCTGCTGCTTTGCATTCGATGGCTATAGAGTAGCATGCTCTAAGAGAAAAGGTTATGTTTCATATTATTATTATTATCTATTTGCTTGCATTTAATGGCAAACCGACAAACGATGTATGCAATCTTTGCCCAGTCATTAAACCGATAAATAGTTCAATTTTTTAGAAAGAGTTTATATACTTCACAATACTAGCTACAGATTTTTATGATGCTTTGTTTTCACCAGCGTTTAGCTTCACTTTGACAGTAGACTATGTGATAATTTGTAATAGAGTTAAGAAACTAAGCAACGCACAGTTCCAAAATTATGGACTGTATTATTACTGAAATATATTTTATGGTGCAGGTATATTCGGAAAAGGCATGATGCATCCAAGTGACTCCTAGAAAACAAGGCATTGGAGTTAAGCTATAATGACGGGGATTTTTATTTTATTGAGTGGTCTTGGCACATCGATGCCGTGTTATTATTCACTTGTCGTGAGCAAGTTAAGAAGAATGGCTTTCAGATCGTCAGAACAACTTTGACCTTTCTCTGCTTTATATTGAAAATATGAGAAACCTCAAACACTATAGTATTAGCTTTTGTAATCGGCGGAATTTCATACTGCCTGAACCCTATGGTTAAGAATGGCCAATTAAGTGAACTTGTTCACAACATTAACAGTAATCTTGGTAAACATAGTATTCCCGACTTTCTATTTCTTGATGCTTTCTAATTTTGACCTATTTGCAGTATTTTACAGAGGAGTCCAGGCATTACTGGTTCAATTGTCACTGAGTCAACTAGGACATGGCTGTAGCACACTAATCCTAATCCAAGATGTCATTGCTCTCACTTATTTGCTGGAGGAATTGGTGTGAAATTACTTTTCATGTCTACTGTATTTTCTCTCCAGAAAAATTGCATGATGCGGCGTAAAATTTAGACTAGCTCTCAGCATGTTACTAGAATTTAGCGCACAAATGGATTTTGTACATGCTGACAACATGGAGTTCTCACTAAGTTATTCATGGTCATTTTTTAGTGCCAGACAATGCATGGGTTTTTTGTATATTCGAATTTTAATGGTCTCTATTTTGTTACTCATGTAATGCATATCGACATGATTTGCTTTTTCATCAGAATAATGTGTTGATTCCTTGACACAACACAAGCTTGTTCAAGCTCATTCCAGCAGATGAAACAACGAATGCATGTCCAAGGCTCCAACAAATCATGAGCACCAAGTGCTATAGATTGAAATGATCCATGCCATCTCTTCTATCTAGAGAGATCATGGTGTGAAGGGACTCAATGTAGGGTACTGAACTGACTGCTTGTTGCTAGAATAACAACTTTCTTCTGTTTTCTAATAGAGAAGTAAATGAGTTCTGCCCAACAAAAGAAAACACTTAATAATTAGCCTGTTGAGTCAAAAACATTATTTCCCCACATGCCAAAACCAAATCTATGGAAGTCAAGCATACTCAATTATTGAGATACAAGGAGTATCTAACACAAGAAATTTGTATTTTTAAGTGCACATTCCTAGGATCATCAGGTTGACAAGTGAGACAAACAGATAACAAAAAGAGAATGGAGAAAGTGAACAAAGAAGAAGTGTCAAGTGGTCTGGTTTGTGTTCGGACGGGGGAATCCAAAGTGCATTTGTGGTTATTGTTTCAGTTCGCAAATTGTTCGACCAAAATGGAAGCAATTCTAAAATAGTCAAGCAGATCATCAAGGAATATATAGCTGCGAGAATTAGTTTTGTTTTTTACTTGCTTACGATGTCAATAGCTTTTCTTGAATTATATGAGGCGATTGCATGTATAGGGAAGTGTAAGGTGATGTTTTTGAGATCTCATTCTTGGAGTTACAATGATGGTTTAATCAATGTCTCAATAGATAAGTTTTTTGTCCGTGGCAACACACGGGCATTCAACTAGTTTAATATAAAGTTAGTAAAACTTTACAAAGCTTTAATCATATTTTATATGCAGACTAAAAAGAAACAAAGGGAGTAGTTAAAATTTTGATTTCCCCGACGTGCTACCTAGAGCATCTCCAAAAGCAAACTAAAAAAAATGATAAACTCATTTTGTTATCTGGCCCAAATAGCTTCAATAGCAAACTTACGCCATAATTTTTCTTCTTCAAGTAAGCTAAGGGCAAGTCCAACCAGCTGACCCATTTCATCGCGGACCCAACCAATTGAGGGCAACCGCAAACAGATGTCCGCTTCGTCCTAATTTCGTTTGTTTGGGGTGGCAATGGATAACAAAATGGACACACATGTTGACTTTCGTCCAAGGCGCCAACACGATCAACCATCCCCAAAATATTCGCCTCCACTTCGTCCGTCACGCACTGGCCTCGGCCATGCACCTACCGCCCCGTGAGCATGTGCTCGCGCCTCGCCGAGCTCGCACGTGCCACGCCCGCTCGCTTGGCCCCACGGTCACCCTGTAGAAGCAGCTCATGCTCGCCCGCTCGCCCGTCTGCAGCAGTGGCTGCCCGCGCTCACTTGCGCCACCTTGCCGCCGCGCCCGCTATGGGATCACTAGAAGTGACGTCTAGACGGGGTGGGTGAATAGACTACTTGCAAGAATTAAACCTAGCCTTTTCTCAATTTTAATTGTTGACATATTTTAGCAATTATAGCAAGTCTAGCACACCCTACACAATCATATAAATGAGTATGGCAGCGGAAAGAAAAGACATGCATGTGAAAGTAAGGAGTAGAGAAAGGAGGATCAAACGCAATAGGGGACACGAATATTTTCTCGTGGTTCTGATAGGTGGTGCTATCGTACGTCCATGTTGGTTCAACCCACACGAAGTTGGAGGCTCCCAAATTACACCTAATCAATCTAGGAGGCATCACCCTCCAAAAGGTAATAGATGCGGTAGATGATGAACTCCCTGCTCTTGTGCTTCAAAAGATAGTCTCCTCAACACTCAATCACTCTCTCACAGATTTGGCTTGGGTAGGAAAGATTGATTGGGTGGAAAGCAACTTGGGAGGCTAGAAATCAAGATTCATATGGTTGGAGTTGAAGATCTTGATCTCAACACATGAGTAGGTGACTCTCTCTCAGTAAAATGGATATGACAAGTGTTGATCTGTTGTGAGTGCTTCCTCTCCGAGTGAGAGGCTGGTGGAGGGGTATACATAGGCATCTCTAAAAATCCAACTCTTACAACATTATTGCCCAACTCGGTGGAACCAATCCAAAACTCGATTGCACCGACTAGTGCAAAATGTGGCAAATTTAGGCATTTTCGGTCAAACTCATATAGGAATCTCGGTGAGTCCGATTTGTGTTTGCCTTGTCAGTTCCTCAACTTGGTGGCACCAATTCTTGAAACTCAGAATTTCCAATTTCAAGAAGTTGGATACCGAGCCATGGTCACTGATTTCGGTTGCGCCGAAATCAAACTTGGTGGCACCGATATTCTAGGGTTTTGGCTTAGGTTCTGACTTGATTAAAACTCGATTGGGTCGATTTGGAAATAGTTGGTGGAACCGAATTTGAGTGTAAGGCTTTAGATAGAATATTTAGTGGGAGAATTGATGAGTGCTTTTGCTGGCTAACTTTGAGCATTTTGAGCAACTAGATCATCATGATTACCTCGTCCCCTTTTAATAGTACTAGCTTTCCTATGGACTCAATTGTGATTTCTCACATAAACACAAAATGTAGAGTCTTCAAGCTCGTTGTCTTGCAAATCCTATTACTTTCATCTTCTTCTTCCTTTGGGGATTCTCCACGCCTTTCCACGACATTTCTCTCCGTGGACATTATCTGAAAAAACTAGATAAAAGTTTTAGTCCAAGAGACAATGTATGTTTCCATGAATTATCAAAATCTCCAAGGGAACATATGTGATTTCAATCTCCCCCTTTTTGGTAATTGATGACAACATACAATCAAAGCTTCAAATTAAGATATACAAGGATATATGAAGACTTTGAAAGACATATGACTAAAGCAAGCCCCCCCTAAATGTGTGTAATCCTTTAAGGAATAATTTCTTTGGAATGCATGAGCACACACTGTTGGGGAACGTCGCATGGGAAACAAAAATTTTCCTACGCGCACGAAGACCTATCATGGTGATGTCCATCTACGAGAGGGGATGTGTGATCTACGTACCCTTGTAGACCGTACAGCAGAAGCGTTAGTGAACGCGGTTGATGTAGTGGAACGTCTTCACGTCCCTCGATCTGCCCCGCGAACTATCCCGCGAACAGTCCCACGATCTAGTGCCGAACGGACGGCACCTCCGCGTTCAGCACACGTACAGCTCGACGATGATCTCGGCCTTCTTGATCCAGCAAGAGAGATGGAGAGGTAGAAGAGTTCTCCGGCAGCGTGACGGCGCTCCGAAGGTTGGTGATGATCTTGTCTCAGCAGGGCTCCGCCCGAGCTCCGCAGAAACGCGATCTAGAGGTAAAACCGTGGAGATATGTGGTCGGGCTGCCGTGGCAAAGTTGTCTCAAATCAGCCCTAAAACCCCACTATATATAGGAGGAGGAGGGGGGAGACTTGCCTTGGGGTCCAAGGACTCCCAAGGGAGTCGGCCAAGCCAAGGGGGAAGGTCTCCCCCTCCCAAACCGAAATCCACTTGGTTTGGAAGGTGGAGTCCTTCCCTTTCCCACCTCCTTCTTTTTTTTCCTTTCCTCTTTGATTTTCTTTCCTATGCGCATAGGCCTCTCTTGGGCTGTATCACCAGCCCACTAAGGGCTGGTGCGGCACCCCAAACACCCATGGGCTTCCCCGGGGTGGGTGGGCCCCCCCGGTGAACTCCCGGAACCCATTCATCATTCCCGGTACATTCCCGGTAACTCCGAAAACCTTCCGGTAATCAAATGAGGTCATCCTATACATCAATCTTCGTTTCCGGACCATTCCGGAAACCCTCGTGACGTCCGTGATCTCATCTGGGACTCCGAACAACATTCGGTAACCAACCATATAACTCAAATACGCATAAAACATCGTCGAACCTTAAGTGTGCAGACCCTGTGGGTTCGAGAACTATGTAGACATGACCCGAGAGACTCCTCGGTCAATATCCAATAGCGGGACCTGGATGCCCATATTGGATCCTACATATTCTACGAAGATCTTATCGTTTGAACCTCAGTGCCAAGGATTCAGATAATCCCGTATGTCATTCCCTTTGTCCTTCGGTATGTTACTTGCCCGAGATTCGATCGTCAGTATCCGCATACCTATTTCAATCTCGTTTACCGGCAAGTCTCTTTACTCGTTTCGTAATACAAGATCCCGCAACTTACACTAAGTCACATTGCTTGCAAGGCTTGTGTGTGATGTTGTATTATCGAGTGGGCCCCGAGATACCTCTCCGTCACACGGAGTGACAAATCCCAGTCTTGATCCATACTAACTCAACGAACACCTTTGGAGATACGTGTAGAGCATCTTTATAGTCACCCAGTTACGTTGCGATGTTTGATACACACAAAGCATTCCTCCGGTGTCCGTGAGTTATATGATCTCATGGTCATAGGAACAAATACTTGACACGCAGAAAACAGTAGCAACGAAATGACACGATCAACATGCTACGTCTATTAGTTTGGGTCTAGTCCATCACATGATTCTCCTAATGATGTGATCCCGTCATCAAGTGACAACACTTGCCTATGGCCAGGAAACCTTGACCATCTTTGATCAACGAGCTAGTCAACTAGAGGCTTACTAGGGACAATGTTTTGTCTATGTATCCACACAAGTATTGTGTTTCCAATCAATACAATTATAGCATGGATAATAAACGATTATCATGAACTAAGAAATATAATAATAACTAATTTATTATTGCCTCTAGGGCATATTTCCAACAGTCTCCCACTTGCACTAGAGTCAATAATCTAGTTCACATCACCATGTGACTCCAACGAATCCAACACCCATATAGTTATGGGGTCTGATCACGTCTTACTCGTGAGAGAGGTTTTAGTCAACGGTTCTGTAACTTTCAGATCCGTGTGTTCTTTACAAATCTTTATGTCATCTTATAGATGCTGCTACTATATACTATTCGGAAATACTCCAAATATCTACTCTACTATACGAATCCGTTTCACTACTTATAGTTATTCGGATTAGTGTCAAAGCTTGCATCGACGTAACCCCTTACGACGAACTCTTTAACCACCTCCATAATCGAGAAAAATTCCTTAGTCCATTTAGTTACTAAGGATAACTTTGACCGCTGATCAGTGATTCAATCCTGGATCACTCTGTGTACCTCTTAACAGACTTGCTGCAAGGCACACATCAGGTGCGGTACTCAGCATGGCATACTTTAGAGTCTACGGCTAAGCCATAGAAGACGACCTTCGTCTATTCTCTTTATTCTGCCTTGGTCGGGTTTTGAGTCTTACTCAAATTCACACCTTACAACGCAACCAGGAACTCCTTCTTTGCTGATATATTTTGAACTCCTTCAAAAACTTGTCAAGGCATGCATTTTGTTGAAACTTTCATTAAGCGCCTTTTGATCTATCTCCATAGATCTTTGATGCTCAACGTTCAAGTAGCACAATCCAGGTATTCCTTTGAAAACTCCTTTCAAACAACCTTATATGCTTTACAGAAATTCTACATTACTTCTGATCAACAATATGTCTACCACATACACTTATCAGAAATTCTATAGTACTCCCACTCACTTCTTTGGAAATGCAAGTTTCTCATAAACCTTGTACAAACACAAAATCTTTGATCATCTCATCAAAGTGTATATTCCAACTCCGAGATGCTTGCACCAGTCCATTGAAGGATCACTGGAGCTTACATACTTGCTAGTATCTTTAGGATCGACAAAACCTTCTGGTTGTATCACATACAATGTTTGCTCAAGGAAACCGTCGAGGAAACAATGTTTTGACATCCTACGTGCAATATTTCATAAATAATGCATCAACAACTAACATAATTCTAACAGACCTTTAGCATCGCTACGAGTGAGGAAGTCTCATCATAGTCAACTGTTTGATCTTGTCGGTAACATCTTTGCGACAAGTCGAGCTTTTCTTAATAGTGACTTATCACCATCATCGTCTGTCTTCCTTTCAAAGATCCATCTTTACTCAATAGTCTTATGACCATCAAGTAGTTCTTTCCAAAGTCTACACTTTGTTTTCATACATGGATCCTCTCTCGGATTTCATGGCTTCCAGCCATTTGTTGGAATCTGGGCCCACCATCGCTTTCTCCATAACTCGTAGGTTCACTGTTGCTTAACAACATGACCTCCAAGACAGGGTTACCGTACCACTCTGTAGTAGTACGCGACCTTGTCAACCTACGAGGCTTGTAGTAACTTGATCCGATGCTTGATGATCACCATCATCAGCTTCCACTTCAATTGGTGTAGGCGCCACAGGAACAACTTCCTGCGCCCTTCTACACACTGGTTGAAGTGATGGTTCAATAACCTCATCAAGTTCTACTACCCTCCCACTCAATTCTTTCGAGAGAAACCTTTCCTCGAGAAAGGATCCGTTTGTAGAAACAAACACTTTGCTTTCGGATCTGAGATAGGAGATGTACCCAACTGTTTTGGATACCCTATGAAGAAGCATTTATTCGCTTTGGGTTCGAGCTTATCAGACTGAAACTTTTTCACATAAGTGTCGAAGCCCCAAACTTTCAAGAAACGACAGTTTAGATTTCTCTAAACCTCAGTCTATACTGTGTCATCTCAATCGGAAATACGTGGTGCCCTATTTAAAGTGAATGCGGTTGTCTCTAATGCTTAACCCATAAACGATAGTGGTATTTCGATAAGAGACATCATAGCATGCACCATACCAAATAGTGCGTGGCTATGACGTTCAGACACATCATCACACTATGATGTTCCAGGTGGCATGAAGTGCGAAACAATTTCCACATTGTCTTAACTGCGTACCAAAACTCGTAACTCAGATATTCATTTCTATGATCATATCGTAGACAGTTTATCCTCTTGTTACGACGAACTTCACTCCTGAAACAGAATTGAACTTTTCAATATTTCAGACTTGTGATTCATTAAGTAAATACTCTTGTATCTACTCAAATCGTCATTGAAGTAAGAACATAATGACATCCACTGCGTGCCTCAACACCCATTGGACTGCATACATCAAAATGTATCACTTCCAACAAGTTACTATCTTATTTCATCTCAATGAAAACAAGGCCTTGCTCATGTGGTATGATTTGCATGTCACTAGTGATTCAAAATCAAGTGAGTATAAAGATCCATTAGCATGGAGCCTCTTCATGCAATTTATACCAACATGACTCAAGCGGCAGTGCCACAAGTAAGTGGTACTATCATCATTACCTCGTATCTTTTGGCACCAATATCATGAACATGTGTAACACTACGATCGAGATTCAATAAACCATTGAAGGTGATTATTCAAGAAAATAGAGTAACCATTATTCTCTTTAAATGAATAATCGTATTGCAATAAACACGATCCAATCATGTCCATGCTTAACGCAAGCACCAAATGACAATTATTTAGGTTTAACACCAATCCCGATGGTAGATGGAGTGTGCGACGTTTGATCATATCAACCTTGGAAACACTTCCAACATGTATCGTCACCTCGCCTTTAGCTAGTCTCCGTTTATGTCGTAGCTTTCATTTCGTGTTACTAATCACTTAGCAACCGAACTGGTATCCAATACCCTCGTGCCACTAGGAGTACTAGTAAAGTACACATCAACATCATGTATATGAAATATACTTCTTTCGACTTTTGCCAGCCTTCTTATCTACCAAGTATCTAGAGTTGCTCTGCCTCAATGACTGTTCCCCTCATTACAGAAGCACTTAGTCTCGGGTTTGGGTTTAATCTTGGGTCTCTTTATTAGTGCAGCAACTGTTTTGCCGTTTCACGAAGTATCCCTTCTAGCCCTTGCCTTTCTTGAAACTTAGTGGTTTTACTAACCATCAACTATTGATGCTCCTTCTTGATTTCTACTTTCGCAGTGTCAAACATCGCGAATCGCTCAAGGATCATTGTATCTATCCTTGATAGTTCATCACGAAGCTCTCACAGCTTCATGGCAGTGACTTTGGAGAACCATCACTATCTCATCTGGAAGATTAACTCCCACTTGATTTAAGCGATTTTCGTACTCAGATAATCTGAGCACACGCTCAACGATTGAGCTTTTCTCCTTTACTTCGTGGACAAAGAATATTTTCGGAGGTCTCATACCTCTTAACAAGGGCACAAGCATGAAATCACAATTTCATCTCTTTAGAACATCTCTTATGTTCCGTGACATTTCAAAACGTCTTCGGCGCCTTGCTTCTGAGCCATCAAGTATTTTGTACTGAACTATCGTGTAATCATCAGAAACGTGTATGTCGGATGTTCACAGCATCCACAGACAACGCTCAAGGTGCAGCACACCGAGTGGTGCCTTAAGGACATAAGCCTTCTGCGCAGCAACGAGGACAATCCTCTGCAAAGTTTGCTACTATCAACTTTCAACTAAATTTTCTCTAGGAACATATAAAAATAGTAGAGCTATAGCGCAAGCTACATCGTAATTCGCAAAGACCATTAGACTATGTTCATGAAAATTAGTTCAATTAATCATATTACTTAAGAACTCCCACTCAAAAAGTACATCTCTCTAGTCATTTGAGTGGTACATGATCCAAATCCACTATCTCAAGTCCGATCATCACGTGAGTCGAGAATAGTTTCAGTGGTAAGCATCTCTATGCTAATCATATCAACTATACGATTCATGCTCGACCTTTCGGTCTCATGTGTTCCGAGGCCATATCTGCACATGCTAGGCTCGTCAAGCTTAACCCGAGTGTTCCGCGTGCGCAACTGTTTTGCACCCGTTGTATGTGAACGTTGAGTCTATCACACCCGATCATCACGTGGTGTCTCGAAACGACGAACTGTAGCAACGGTGCACAGTCGGGGAGAACACAATTTCGTCTTGAAATTTTAGTGAGAGATCACCCCATAATGCTACCGTCGTTCCAAGCAAAATAAGGTGCATAAAAGGATTAACATCACATGCAATTCATAAGTGACATGATATGGCCATCATCATGTGCTTCTTGATCTCCATCACCAAAGCACCGGCACGATCTTCTTGTCACCGGCGTCACACCATGATCTCCATCATCATGATCTCCATCAACGTGTCGCCATCGGGGTTGTCGTGCTACTCATGCTATTACTACTAAAGCTACATCCTAGCAAAAATAGTAAACGCATCTGCAAGCACAAACGTTAGTATAAAGACAACCCTATGGCTCCTGCCGGTTGTCGTACCATCGACGTGCAAGTCGATATTATCTATTACAACATGATCATCTCATACATCCAATATATCACATCACATCGTTGGCCATATCACATCACAAGCATACCCTGCAAAAACAAGTTAGACGTCCTCTAATTTTGTTGTTGCATGTTTTATGTGGTGACCATGGGTATCTAGTAGGATCGCATCTTACTTACGCAAACACCACAACGGAGATATATGAGTTGCTATTTAACCTCATCCAAGGAGCTCCTCGGTCAATTCCGATTCAACTAAAGTTGGAGAAACTGACACCCGCCAGTCATCTTTGAGCAACGGAGTTACTCGTAGCGATGAAACCAGTCTCTCGTAAGCGTACGAGTAATGTCGGTCCGAGCCGCTTCGATCCAACAATACCGTGGAATCAAGAAAAGACTAAGGAGGGCAGCAAAACGCACATCACCGCCCATAAAAACTTTTGTGTTCTACTCGAGAAGACATCTACGCATGAACCTAGCTCATGATGCCACTGTTGGGGAACGTCGCATGGGAAACAAAAAATTTCCTATGCGCACGAAGACCTATCATGGTGATGTCCATCTACGAGAGGGGATGTGTGATCTACGTACCCTTGTAGACCGTACAGCAGAAGCTTTAGTGAACGCGGTTGATGTAGTGGAACGTCTTCACGTCCCTCGATCCGCCCCGCGAACTATCCCGCGAACAGTCCCACGATCTAGTGCCGAACGGACGGCACCTCGGCGTTCAGCACACGTACAGCTCGATGATGATCTCGGCCTTCTTGATCCAGCAAGAGAGACAGAGAGGTAGAAGAGTTCTCCGGCAGCGTGACGGTGCTCCGGAGGTTGGTGATGATCTTGTCTCAGCAGGGCTCCGCCCGAGCTCCACAGAAACGCGATCTAGAGGTAAAACCGTGGAGATATGTGGTCGGGCTGCCGTGGCAAAGTTGTCTCAAATCAGCCCTAAAACCCCACTATATATAGGAGGAGGAGGGGGGAGACTTGCCTTGGGGTCCAAGGACTCCCAAGGGAGTCGGCCAAGCCAAGGGGGAAGGTCTCCCCCTTCCAAACCGAAATCCACTTGGTTTGGAAGGTGGAGTCCTTCTTCCCTTTCCCACCTCCTTCTTTTTTTCCTTTCCTCTTTGATTTTCTTTCCTATGCGCATAGGCCTCTCTTGCGCTGTCTCACCAGCCCACTAAGGGATGGTGCGGCACCCCAAACACCCATGGGCTTCCCCGGGGTGGGTGGGCCCCCCCGGTGAACTCCCGGAACCCATTCGTCATTCCCGGTAACTCCGAAAACCTTCCGGTAATCAAATGAGGTCATCCTATATATCAATCTTTGTTTCCGGACCATTCCGGAAACCCTCGTTACGTCCGTGATCTCATCCGGGACTCCGAACAATATTCGGTAACCAACCATATAACTCAAATACGCATAAAACAGCGTCGAACCTTAAGTGTGCAGAC
Organism: Hordeum vulgare subsp. vulgare; assembly: GCF_904849725.1. Classification (NCBI taxonomy): domain Eukaryota; kingdom Viridiplantae; phylum Streptophyta; class Magnoliopsida; order Poales; family Poaceae; genus Hordeum; species Hordeum vulgare. Next base: position 301,532,751 of record NC_058518.1, on the reverse strand, counting down.
CCTGCGGGTTCGAGAACTATGTAGACATGACCCGAGAGACTCCTCGGTCAATATCCAATAGCGGGACCTGGATGCCCATATTGGATCCTACATATTCTACGAAGATCTTATCGTTTGAACCTCAGTGCCAAGGATTCAGATAATCCCGTATGTCATTCCCTTTGTCCTTCGGTATGTTACTTTCCCGAGATTCGATCGTCAGTATCCGCATACCTATTTCAATCTCGTTTACCGGCAAGTCTCTTTACTTGTTCCGTAATACAAGATCCCGCAACTTACACTAAGTCACATTGCTTGCAAGGCTTGTGTGTGATGTTGTATTACCGAGTGGGCCCCGAGATACCTCTCCGTCACACGGAGTGACAAATCCCAGTCTTGATCCATACTAACTCAACGAACACCTTCGGAGATACCTGTAGAGCATCTTTATAGTCACCCAGTTACGTTGCGACGTTTGATACACACAAAGCATTCCTCGGTGTCCGTGAGTTATATGATCTCATGGTCATAGGAACAAATACTTGACACGCAGAAAACAGTAGCAACAAAATGACACGATCAACATGCTACGTCTATTAGTTTGGGTCTAGTCCATCACATGATTCTCCTAATGATGTGATCCCGTTATCAAGTGACAACACTTGCCTATGGCCAGGAAACCTTGACCATCTTTGATCAACGAGCTAGTCAACTAGAGGCTTTCTAGGGATAGTGTTTTGTCTATGTATCCACACAAGTATTGTGTTTCCAATCAATACAATTATAGCATGGATAATAAATGATTATCATGAACTAAGAAATATAATAATAACTAATTTATTATTGCCTCTAGGGCATATTTCCAACACACACATTGTAGAGAGTACATGATAAGTCATATGTACCTTGGCTATATGCATCAAATATGTGTATGAATGAGATGTTTCCATGTTCAAGACTCCGTCTTGCAAACAATATGTGCAGAAGACAAGAGATCATCTTGACCAAGGATGTGATGCATATACTTACCTTGAAGTTCTTGAGCATATCAACCAAAGAAATACACTCGAGAAAACAATGTCAGATGACACAAGAGTATTCTTCTCATAAAAATGCAAAAGAATCCAAGACTACCAAGTCATGGACAACATATAGGAAATAACATTTTTCTTCAAATAAATATGTTTCCAAGAAGCATTTAGAACTTTCTCCCCTTAGTATGAATGATAAGTCTTCTTCTCCCCCTGAATCTTAGCATGTAGATATTGGGAGAAGATAGAGTGAGACAAGTTTAACAAACATAATCTAAATCACACAGTCTCTCTCCTTTATGAATAATCTTGATTTGATTTCTCTCTCCCCCTCAATATAGCCTTGCTTCCCTTTGGGTAAGCATGAGCTTCTTTCATATTCCCCCCCTTAAGCATAAGCTAAGCTTTGATATTTCCCCCTTTCTAAGATTTCTCCACTCTGGCATTAATTTCCAAAAGGGGTCACAAAAAGGGTCACAAGGAAAGAATCCTAGAGACTAAGGGTCATTGAGAGCATTTAAGACATATGGGTCCTTGACGATAATTTCTCCCCCTACAAGCATGTGAAATTTTTCAAGAATATGGCAAAGAACTCAGAAAGTAGCAAAATTGGTGGTTCTGAGACAAACTAAGCCAATGGAACCGATGTATGTATGTGCAGCTTACGCGCAATATCGGTGAAACCGAGATACTCAGTCCGGAGGGTCCAAAATGCAAACAGAAACTTGGCAGAAGTGTCATTTTCCATGTCAAATATTATTTTCTTTAGGAAGTCTCAATTTGATTCAAAATTTTTGCAATGATTTTTTCAACTAGATTTGCAATGAATTTATAACCAGATGAAGTCCAAGAGATAGCAAGAAAGCATGCAACAAAATGATAAACCAATCAAGAGTCCTCATGATGGTCGACGACTAGGTCACCTACATTAGAGTATATTGACTTAGGAGCCAAGCAAGAATACTTGATCATAGGTCATACTCATCGTTAAGCTCAAAATGGGGTTGCCATTTTTTGTTTAAGCATTTTAATGTGTCCTTATCACTTAGAATTTCTTTGACTCATATCTTGGAGTAAAGCTTCTTCAAGGATATGAATACGTACCTTTGAGTGATGTAGATGGCATGTAGGTGGACTTGTTGTGGATGCCCAAGAGTTGGAGTTGGCGGCTATCCTTCTTTTTTTCAAGATATGTCCTCCTTCAATGGTTAGTCATTCAAGGAAGAACATAATATACCCAATTGACAAGAATGAAGATTTCATGGTATATGTGTCAATGATATGCTTTGTGTTGTCTTCTTCCTCCATCATAGGGGTAGAGATGTTGATAGTTGGCTTTGACAAGATTGCTTTTGATTTGAGTTGTTTGAAATCATGTGGAATGTAGCTCATCCAAGTACCTACAAAAGGTTAGATGCAATACAAGGGAGCATAGGTTTCCAAGATAAGATAATGTCAATACAATGATATCAAGGAATAGTCATGTAAGCTCATGCCCTCGTATGCATCAAGATGAGTTTTTAGCTCAAGTTTGAAGCATCAATGATGTTCAACTCACTTCTCAAGTGACAAAACACTTTCTCATCAAGAGGCTTGGTAAATATATCAACCAATTGCTTGTTTGTCCGAACATGCTTGAGATTAATATCTCCTTTGGCAACATGATTACAAATGAAATGATGGCAAACTTGAATGTGTTTAGTTCAAGAATGTTGCACGGGGTTGAGTTCAACCTTAATGGCACTCTCATTGTCACATAAAAATGGAACATGTTTCACATGTATCCTGTAATTCTTAAGAGTTTGAATCATCCATAGTAATTGTGCACAACATGATTCGACGACAATGTATTCCGCTTCGGCAGTAGATAGAGACAACGAGTTTTGTTTCTTGGATGACCAAGGCACTAGAGATCTCCCAAGAAATTGGCATGTAACCGAGGTTGATTTTCTATCAAGCTTGTATCTGGCATAGCCCGAGTGGGAATAACCAACAAGATTAAAAGAAGATCCCTTGGGATACCAAATACCAAAGTTTGGTGTATGTATCAAACATATCACAATTCTTTTCACGGACTTAAGATGATACTCTTTAGGTGCAGCTTGATAACGAGCACACATGCACACACTAAGCATGATATAGGGACGAGAGGCACATAGATAAAGCAATGAACCGGTCATTGATCGATACACCTTTTGATCAACCGGTTTGACCTCTTTGAGAGGTCAACATGTCCACTTGTAGGCATGGAAGTTTTCACACCTTTGCACTCTTGAATGTTGAACTTTTTGAAAATTTTCTTGGTATACTTGGTTTGAGAGATGAATGTTACTTCACTCGCGTGCTTGATTTGCAAGCGAAGGAAAAAATTTCAGCTCACACATCATATACATCTCAAACTTCTCGGACATCAACCTTCCAAATTTCTCACTAAAATGTGGGCTAGTAGATCCAGAGATAATATCATCCACATAAATTTGGCACACAAATAATTCACCATTAACTCCTTTAGTGAACAAGTTTGCATCAATTTTACCAACTTCAAACCCCCTTTCAATGAGAAACTTTGTTAAGCATTTGTACCAAGTTCGAGGGGCTTTTTAAGGCTATAAAGAGCTTTGCAAAGTTTATAGACATGATTAGGTTTCTTAGGGTTCACAAAGCCGGGATGTTGTTTGACATGCACTTCCTCCTCAATTTCACCATCAAGAAAAACACTTTTGAGATCCATTTGATAAAGGGTAATATGATGGTGATTGGGATAATCAAGAAGTATTCGAATGGACACAAGTCTAGCAACGGGGGCGTATGTCTCACCGTATTCCATACCTTAGACTTGAGTGTAGCCTTGATCCACAAGGCAAGCCTTGTTGCGTACCACTCGACCGTCCTCATCTTTCTTGTGGTGAAACACCCATTTTGTACCGGTGATGTTGTGCTCTTCCTTTTGCTTTTCCACTAGCATCCAAACTTCACTCCTCTCGAAGTTGTGTAGCTATTCATGCATAACATTCACCCAATCGGGATCTTCAAGTGCTTCTTCTACCTTCATAGGCTCAATGCTAGAGATAAATGAGTAATGCTCACAAAAGTTAGCTAAACGAGTTTTAGAGCGAGTGATTGTCCCGTTTTGTTTGTCACCAAAGATTTGCTCTAAGGGATGATTCTGTTGACTCTTGCTCGAATTCGTGGTAGATTTTGCTTGTTGGATGGTGGATCTTACTCATCATCATCATATTCTTTGTTGTCATTGGTGGTGTCATTCTCTTGTGGTGGTGGTGAAGGAGATTGAGGTGGATCATCTTGATGTACTTCTTCCCCCTCTTCATCTTGATGTGTACCACTTGTGGATTCCTCCATGTCGTTTTTTGGTTCGCCTTGATGCAAAGTAGGGGCTTCCACTTGAGTTGATGAAGTACTTTCCTTCACCTTCATGGGACGAATCTTCCCGATGGATAAGTCTTGAATAGCTTCCAAAGGTTCCTTATCTCCTACTTCATTTGGCAATTGTTCGACTTGCGAACCATTAGTCTCATCAAATTTACATCTACCGTCTTTTCAAATTTTCGTGTGAAGTTGTTGTAGACAAGGTATGTCTGAGAGTTTGATCCGTAAACAAGTAGGAAACCTTCATGAGATTTAGGAACAAATTTATAATGACGATGCTTATCATGAATGTAGCACTTTGAGTCGAATACCCGAAAGTAACCAACTTGGGGTTTGTTACTGGTGAGTAGCTCGTATGCCATTTTACCGAGAAGCTTATGTAGATAGAGTTGGTTTGTTGCATGACAAGATTTTTCCACCGCTTCCACCCAAAAGTGTCTTGGAGTTTTGTACTCATCAAGCATCGTTCTGGCCATATCTATCAGTGTTCGGTTCTTCCTCTCAACAACTCCATTTTGTTGAGGCGGGTATGTAGCTGAGAACTCATGTAAGATCCCTTCTTCGTCAAGAAAGGTATCAACATTGGTGTTCTTGAACTCTGATATGCTGTCGCTCAAAACCTTATTGATCTTCAATTCAAATTGGTTTTGGGCCTTGTGAGCAAAGTTCTTGTAGATCTTTTGTACCTGCAACTTATCATCAAGAAACAATACCCACGTAAATCCGAAAAAATCATCAACTATGACTAGACCAAAAAGGATTTCCATCGAGACTCTTGTAAGCATTAGGACCGAAAATATCCATATGAAGCATCTCGAGTGGTCTCTTTGTAGTCACAGTATTCTTAACGGGATGACTTCCACCCACTTGTTTTCCAGCGTGACAATCATTACAAAGTCTATCTTTGTCAAAGATAATATCTTTAACACCAACAATATGATCACCTTTGATAAGCTTGCCTAGATTACACATACCAATATGTCCTAGCCTTCTATGCCATAGCTAACCTTTAGAAGATTTTGCAATAAGACAAGTACGAGGTTTGGCTCTCTTAGTGAAATCGACAATATATAAATCACCTCTACGAAAACCGCTAAAGACCATTTTATGATTATCTTGACGAAACACTTGGCAATCAACTTTAATAAATAGCACATTAAAACTAAACTCGGCTAGTCTAGATATATACAGAAAGTAGATTGTAGCCAAGTGATTCAACAATCATGACATTTTGAATGGAGCTATAATGGGGTGTGTCCACCTTACCAAGACCAAGTACCTTACCCTTGGAGTTATCTCCAAAAGTTACATACCTCCGCGGTCCATGGTTTGGTGTAATCTCTTGAAACATATCTTTATCCCTTGTCATGTGATCGGTGCATCCACTATCGAGAATCCACTCTTACCCACTAGACATGTAGTCTTTGAAGTTTGCCATGAGACTCAAGAACTTCATAGTCTTGTCATACTCAATGTCAAACTCTTCACCCTCATTGCAGTATCCATGCTCCACATCGTCATCATCAAGAATAAAATGCTTGTCATAAATAGCAAGAGATTTGTTAGGATCATGACCATGACAATATTCAAGAGTATGTATACGTATAGCTTCATGGATGATATTATTAATAGTTGTCACATCTCCTTTAGCATGCATGAGACCACTAAGCTCAAATAGATAATCATCAAATTTAGGATCACTAGGCTTCATGTTGTGAAAGGCAATAGTTTTATGAAGAATTCCATCTAGATTCCTCAAGGAATAGTTTGGATATAGTTTCTCCAAATCATTCCACAAAGTATAAGAACACTCAAAGTTTTCAATTTGATCAAACACAACACTTGGCAAAGCTCTAATAATAAGATTGACAATTCTAAGATTACGAATCATATCAACTTCTTCTTGAGAAGGATGCAAGGGATCAATGGAAGGCACATATGGGTTCTTAACATACTTGCTCACACGGAGTTCATTGAATATAACAAGCATCTTGTCTTTCCATTGACTATAGTACTCTCCATTGAGAATGGGCACTCTACAACTAATACTCCCTGAAGTAAGAATGTCCTCCTCCAATGGTGATAAAACCAAAGCTATGGGGACCAAAGCTCTGATACCAATTGTGGGATCACTAGAAGTGGCGTCTAGAGAGGGGGGAGGGGTGAATAGACTACCTGCAAGAATTAAACCTAGCATTTTCCCAATTTTAATTGTTGGTAGATTTTAGCAATTATAGCAATTTTAGCACACCCTACACAAGCATATGAATGCGAATGACAGCGAAAATTAAAGGCATGCATGTGAAAGTAAGGAGTATATAAAGGAGGATCAAATGCAATAGGGGACATGAATATTTTTCTCGTGGTTCCGGTAGGTGGTGCTATCAAGCGTCCACGTTGATGGAGGCTTCAACTCACAGAGGGTAACTGTTGCACGAGTAGACGAAGGGACCCACCCACGAAGGATCCACAAAGTAGCAACCTCGTCTATTCTATCATGGCTTACATCCACGAAGGACTAGCCTCACTCGGGGTAGATCTTCATGAAGTAGGCGATCTCCTTGCCCTTAAAAACTTCTTGGTTCAACTCCACATAAAGTCGAAGGCTCCCAAGCGACACTTAACAAATCTAGGAGGCACCACTTTGACATCCTCGACTTTTGCTACAGTAAATATCGTAATTAAGCTATAGTGATCACCCGCTAATGATGCCACATCATCGAGAATTACCGTCGTTGACCCGCATTAAAGTTCTATCCGGATTCAGAAATTGAAAACAAAAGAAAAGTATATTTATAAATTCATATTAACTATTAAAGGAAGATATGTATAGAAAAAAAGTATTAAAAATAATAATAATAAAAGAAAGGAAAGAAAAGAAATTAAAAAAAAAGAAATTAGAAAGAAGAAATAATAGAAAAAGAAAAAAAACAAAACAAAAAAAAAGAAAAAGAAGAAGAGGAAACCCCCCCAACCCCCCGTGGCCGACTGGGCCAAAGGGGCCGAGCCGAGCCAGCCCACCCCACGCCGCTGGAACCCTAGGGCGAGGGAGCCCCCCTGCCTCGCTCCCTCCCCTCCCACTTGCGCCGCCAGGCCCCTCCCGCTCGCCTCCCATCCCGCTAGCCTCACCCCTCGAGGGCCCCCACCTACTCCTCGGTTACCAGACCCCCCACCGACACCCCACGATCCCCTGCCTCCCTCTCGGTACACCCCCGATTCCCCACCGAAGCCTCCTCTCTCCCTCGTCCCAGACCGAGGGCTCCCTCCCCTCGATCCAATCAGCCCCAGTCCCCTCGATCTCCCTCCCCCTTCGCCCCCCCCGTCGGCCCCATATCCGGCACCCATCCCGTCTACCTCCTCCCGGCGGCCCACCCCCCATCTCCGGCGACCGCCCCTCCCCTCGCCCCCCTCGTCCTCCCTGGAGGTCGGCCCCAACTCCTCCCGGGGACCGAGCCCCTTTCCCCCATCGCCCCCTCCTACCACCGCCGGCAACAAGGCCCCGTCGGCTCCACATCCTCCCTCCGGTGACCCGGCACTCCCCTGCACACGCCGGCCTCCCGTGCCTCACCAATCGGCCGAGGCCGAGCCCCATCTCGTCGGCCGGAGCTCCCCGTCGGGCTCCATCCAGGGGCCCCTCTCGACACGACCTCGCCGACACGTCACCACCGTCATCTCCGTCACCGCATCGTCTTCCTCCTCTTCGTCTACTCCGCCTCAGGAGAACTCCGGCTTCACCAGACCGTCTCGTCAACATCGGTGAGCCCCTCCTCGGGCTCCTCCCACCATCTTGTTCTCCTCGCCGTCCCGGTTCCGTTCCGGCAAACGGGGCTTCGATCCGTCGATGGTAGAGACCGGTAGGAAGGATTGAAGATTTTGTTCTTCTATGTTGAGTTAGGAGAGAGAACTCTTTGTTGTCTCTTCTGTTAACAGAGAGAGATGAGAGTTAGTAAAATAAAATAAAATAAAAGATGTATTAGATGCCGTATGTATGTATGTATGTATGTATGAGATGCGATGTATGTATTGTGTATATAGGTATTTGGAGGAATACGATAATTGCATGATTATGTATCTGTGAAAAAGATGAGTATATGGCCTAAAGTCACTTACCGGTGGGGCCAACGCACCCGCTGTCTATGACAGGGAGGCCCGACGCGATAATTAAAAAAATAAAAATAGTGTTAATGTTTTTCTTAAATAAATAAATAGATATATTAGTTAAATTAATTAATTGGATAATTAGAATAATAAGAATATGACACGTTGGTCCCCCCACTAAATTAATCTAATTAATTAATATTTAATCTTAATTAAAACTTGTGCCTATGACGTTCGGGACCCGCTGGTCAGTTGACTAGTCAACTGCTGATGTTAGCATGACATCGCGATGATGTCATAATAAGATTTTATTAGAATAATTAATTCTGTTTTTAATTCTTAAATAATTAATAAAACTTTGAAAATTAATTTAAAATAATCCGTAAGTCAGATCAAAATATTTTCAACATGAAAGTTGATCAGCAGAAGGAGACGAACCCGGATACACGACCCGTTCGTCTGTCACGCGTCCCTAGCTTAGCAAACATGGAACTTTTCCATCGTTTCGAGTATGACCAGTAGTAGCCCGAGACCCGGAAAATATCGTCAGATATTCTTCCGACCCGTCTATGACGGATGTTGCTGCGTTAGCTCATGTCTAGCCTGCATCTTGCCATGTCATGCTTTGTGTTGCACCATTGCTATTATTTATTGTTTCTTCCCCCTCTTCTTACCGGTTGACCCCGAGACTAACGCTGCTGCCGGGTACATCTACGACCCTGCCGATCAGTCCTTTGCCGCAGAGCAGCAAGGCAAGCAAACCCCCCTTGATCATTCCTATATCGCCTATGTCTTTCTTTCTACTGCTTGCATTAGTTTTTTGCTACTATTGTAGTTAGCTCCTATATCTGATGCATAGCCTATTTTTGATGAACTGCTACTTTCAGCCCTGTACTTTAAATCTGCTTAGTATAGGTGGAGCAGTCTTTCCCTCTGACCCCGTAGTCCAGTTGCCCCGCTTGTTTTCAAATCTCGATCTCTGATCGACGAGCCAGACCCGACACAGCACATACACCCCCTTCGTTGTACGACGCTACAGAGATACTATCAGGTACCAAGGGTGACACCTCGCTAAGTACTCCTGATGATGTATCTGTAGTATAGCTAGTCGGTCGTAGTTATCGAGGGTGATTCCTCTTTCACCATTCCCGATGACGCCTCTTTCGTGCAACCCCTCAAGTGTGGGACCCCCGAGGGTGATTCCTCTAAGCCCACCTTGACGGGTACATAGTTCGGAATCCAACGAGGGTGATACCTCAGATTCCCCCCGATGTTACAACCACACAGTTACTCGACCATGTTACTGGGATCTTTGGTGATTAGTTGTAAGACGGGTGGATTCCCGTGAGACTGTGTTGCTGGCCTAATTAAAATGTTAATGGATTTGGGTATTTGATCTGGGTTGGTCGGAGACCTTTTCGCACTAACCGGCTACGCCGGAAGAATTATGGGTACTCGGCGTCGTGGTATCAGCCGAAGCTTTTTAGATGTGAGCAATCGTAGTGGCGTGCGCCCGAGTGGTCCCGAGATGCATTGCGCTTGTGATTAAGGGATGCTAGGACTGACGTTGGCCGCCTTCGCATCGTGCAGGAGCGCGGAGGGGAACATGGGCCCATGAACCCTTTGCGCTTAGGATTTAGACCGGCGGGCTGACCTCTCTGATTAGTCTTAGGTGGGGCTGCGACGTGTCGATATTCCGAGGCCGGGAAGGACCCAGAAAAGTATGTCCGGCTAGAGTGTTATCGAGCGTGACGGGACATGTGGTGCACCCCTGCAGGGATGAAAATTAACTATTCGAATAGCCGTGTCCACGGTTACAGGACAACTTGGAGTTGTGCCCTGATCTTATACAGCTACAATTGTTACTTAACTGGAATTAGTTTGCCTCGGGATTGCTTCCTCGCAGGGAGTCGTGGGAGGATCTTTAGGTGTGACCTCACTTTAGTATTGCTGTACCAATATGACTATTATTGTTTTACCCCTGTTCTACTCTCGTCTATTGCTGCAAGACCCTGAAGATGCTAGTCTTCGATAGGACTAGGCCTTCTCTCTATTCTTGCATTGCTGCAATCAGTCCACATATAAAACCCCTTCTTTGATACTGGTGCATATTTAGCATAGTTCTGATGTAAGTCTTGCGAGTACTTTGGATGAGTACTCACCGTTGCTTTGCTCCCCCTTTGTCCCCTTGATCCGTTTGCTGCGACCAGATGATGGAGCCCAGGAGTGGAGTTTCCTGCCGACGCTTGCCGTCCCGATGGTGTCTTCTTCGTGAAGGCCGCTGAAGCCTAGGAGTAGTTTAGGAGGTTCCCAGGCAGGAGGCCTCGCCTCGTTCGACTGTGTTCCTTTTGTGCTAGCCTTCTCTAAGGCACCCCATGTTTTATGTATGTACTCATATATTGTTGCTTCCGCTGACTCGTGTGTTTATCGAGCTTCTGTATTCTAGCCCTCGAGGCCCCTGGCTTGTAATATGAAGCTTGTATTATTTTATTTGTGTCTAGAGTTGTGTCGTGGTATCTTCCAGTGAGTCCTTGGGTTTGATCGTACGCATTTGCATGTATGTTTAGCGTACGATTAAACCGAGGGCGTCACAAGTTGGTATCAGAGCCGACTGCCTGTAGGTAGCCCCCTTTCCAACTCCTTGGCCGAAGTTGAGTCTAGTGTTTGAAAAACTTTGCTAACACTAATGTTGTGGCTTACGGGCCCACATCTCAATTGGGTGGTATTAGTATCTTTTACTCCTTTCCTATACTCTGGGATCTACTCTCTCTTCTCTTTCGGGTTAAAGATTTTACTAACTCTAACATTAGGTTCTCATAAATATTTCCTCTCGGAGAGCCCCTTAATTCCATCCGATGGCTTAATCCGTCAGAAGACTTTGATAGTACTCTCCGATGTTTCTCTCGAGAACTTGTGCCCATCACTCTTGCGAGTTCCCTTCCTCCGTCAACCCTTGTGGATGACTACATACAAATGTCATTCATACTTTCTTTTCCAATTGATCTTGTTTTACGAGATGCAATGACTTACCTTATCGGGGTTCTTCCATTATCAGTTGTCATGGATTTCAAGAGTTCTTCGAATTTCTATTTGATCTTCGGAATGCCCTGTAGCCTATTGCTCTTGACTTTTCTCCTCTGCTTGCATTATGGTTAAATCCATATGTCTAGCAGCATTTATTAAAATCCTTTGTGAATTTCCTCTGATCTTATTGATTCAACCTCTGTGTGAATGAACACAATCATCTGATGATACTTATAAATTATTTTTCCGATTTAGACTTCCTTTCAAACTGAGCTGGTTCTCGACAAATCAACTTTGATTGGTTGTCCATCTAAGTCCATTCAACTTACTGGTATTTTGGTCGGAGCCTCTCATTATGATACACCAACCTGGAAATCATAATTCCTTTGGTAATTAAGTATCGATATTTTTCAGATGTTCTATTAACACGATGCATTGCATCCTATATCCCTCTGATTGAGTACCGATACTCACATCAGATCTTTGTGGACTGCCAGACTCATTCTGGGTTATTATCCGACGACATCTTTTGCTTTCAAAAATTCTTGTGAATGCTTCCCCTGACACATGATGCCATTAGTAAATTGTGTCTTCTCCCTCTAATAAATTCTAGCCTATACTTTTGTCGGCCATGCGCTGTTGTCAAGCATGTGATAATTACTCTTGGAGTGTATGGTATATGTTCCTAAGATGCCTCTATGGGTTGAACCTATGCCTTACTAAATCAATATGATCCGAAGAGTTTTCACGAGTCTTTTGTCGAATGTTCTTTCAAAGCTACAACTTGATCAAAGGCGAGGAATAAATGGCAGGTGATGCATTGATGAAGTGGGAGTCGACCTTGAACTTTGTGTTCATGCCCATGAAAACGACGTTGATCCTACCATAGAATTTTCTCGTAACAATAATCATTCATTATGTGGTTTAAATCTGGTATCTGTGATCTTGTCCTTTACAATCGTGGTTCCGACCATGTTTTCCTACCTTGACTTCATTCTCAGATGAGTTAAAGTACTTGTCTTCTTCAGATCAATACATCAGTCCAAACCTTAACGTTGATCTACCTCTGAGTATTATTCCTTGTAGCTTGACGATATCGCGGAGCTATGGAACTCCTTATGAGCTCCTCATCAACTATGATATTTTCATTAATTCCAGTTTCCTCGTGTTTGAGTTGTTGGACACGCGAGTATATCGATAACTTGATCGAGTACGCATTGCGATTCAACAATTTTTAGTAATCTTCCTTGTTTACGAGTTTGTAATCGATCCTATCATTCCAAGCTGTTAAGCTACATCATCATCGTCATGTTGGAGCTCGACCATGCTATCTATACCCTTCACCCCTGGAACACAATTCCAACTGTGCGTTAAGCTTGCATCGAGCTTTCCACATCATGTTGGTTGTCTTGAAAGGCAATCTCAATTCTAAGCTAGCAGTCTTATCTGTGTTTTCGACAACCTCTTGCTTCATCATTCCCTTGCTTGATGTCGTCGCTAAACGATTACATCTTCATGAAATTTCTCGACAAATGTGTCGTGATCAGCATCAGCATTCTGAGCTCTTGCAGGGTATCAATCGAATGCATGTTGACAAATACCATCCTTGCCCCTCGATGATTGCATTATCATCGGCATCATTGTTTACCTTCCCTCCAACACAAACGTGTTCATGTTTTGTGTTGTCCCTTAAGTCCCTTCCTATTCAGCTTATTTTATCTTCTACCTTGGAGTATTACTATCTTTTCTGTCAAGAATGTGGTGAGCATCATCGCACCTCTTAAGAATTCTTGATATAGTGATACTTCTCGACATCACCATTCATTTCTTGGTCCCGTGTTGTTTCAAACCGGAATACCAACAACTGAACTCTGATGTGTGATTCCAATACTTCTGGCAACCCTGTTACCTTGAGGTTAACAACTGATTGTTTCATTCTTAGTGTGTTGGGTGTTGACTCATCATTTTAGCATTTGTCGTGCTACCCACTCAGTAATTTCGAGTGCACCCTTTTACCAATGTTTAATTGTTGTTGTTCCCTCGAGCATACAACATTATACCATTTGATTTGACAAATGCTATCTCTTTGATATTATAATTTTGGAAATTTATCCCTGTCAAAACCTTGAGGGATTGTTGTTGAGCCCATCAGACACACCCTCAGCTTCTTCATGTTCCACGGTGAAGCTCTTGAAAGCATTAGCCTAAATATTTTCCCAAAAGTTCACGTGCACTCTTTCCGTCATGAATATGTGAAAGTTTTGTTTCACTTCTTCTCAGGAAATACCAAATCATTCACGCATGTGCGAAGTGTTATATGTTTTGAAGATTTGTTATCTTCACTTCATATAATTTCTCTTAGCACGCCAAGCCACTGACTGATTTGATCAAGGAAAAGAAGTTCCTTCATAAAAGCTAATCCAGACTTACACATGGAGCCTTGATATCCTTGATGATGTTTTCCAAATGAGAACTCGATTTCTTTTTGACGTAAGAATTCTATGTGGGCACGAATGTCTTGACATTGTGTTCATATGTCTTAAAGTCGAACTCATGATTCAAGGATTGCTTGTGTAGCTCGTATCATGAGAATCTTGCATCTTCATTTTTCTTCTCAGGCATCTTGAGTCTGAGGTATCCTAACACTAATCAGATCTGAATCCCGGGCAGATATGATGGTTGGAACATTTTCCAATAATTATAACTTTGGTCTTAGGTAATCTGGTACAGTGATGTCTTGTCTGGCACACCGGGCCGAAGGACCGATTGTTATAAATTCTTCCATATGAAAGATTCACCATCTTCCATGCGAAGAATATATGACTTATGTCATAAGTTGCTCCTCCTGAATCCTCTTTGTATACCCATAAGTCTGACCTTCATCTGACGACCATATCGATGCTACCTCGAAGCACGGATGTGGTACTTCAAATTTCAACAGGAACATTGAAAGCGCAATGCTAAATTGTTCCTGATCAGTTATCCAAACCGAATGGTATGGGTAAACATCATGGTCCCTCTTGCCTCTTTATCCAGATGGATAGGCACTTAATGACCTAAAATGTATACCATACTCTATGTTTTCCTCGGGAATGGTATACTTTAAATTCTTTGTGTGAGTGAACACATTCTCATTCCCATTGGTTTGTTTGAACTTTCTTGTGGCATAACTTATCTAAGCAGTGTTAATTCCCTGCTTAGGTAAAATTCTCGGTATATAAATCTGTCAGTAAAACCCTGTTACTATTGTGGATAACATTCCGGTAGCCGCCGGTGGACGAGAACTTTGCCTATTGGTCCGCCTCGATTTAACGAGCAGGAAGATGGTTCTATTCGTCCCCCGCCCTTGGTACCCTGTTGTTCCAACATAACTGACAGATTATCCTCTGACATGTCTTGCTACCGAGACCGTATAATATGTCACCCCTCTACCTACTCCCGGGCCACATGGTGGACCCATAACCCAAAATTCCACATGATTGAAACCTAGCTCTCCTGTACATCTTTGACTCCAAAGTATCCTTTGCACTTGGCTCATATGGAATTCCCGAGCCACCGTTCAATGGACTGATCACTGTTTGGTCAGATGTTATCCAACATGCTAAAGACCAAGTTCGCATTAATTACGACAATCTGAAGGCTGCCCAGTCTCGTCAGAAGAGTCAGTATGACCGTCATCCTCAGGATATGGTCTATCAACCTGGCGAAAAGACATATCTCCGTGTCACCCCAATGAGAGGCGCACACCGTTTTGTAATCAAGTGCAAGTTATCTCCTCGCTATATTGGTCCTTTCACTGTTCTCGAAAGGCGTCGAAGAGTGGCTTGTAAAATTGGAACTGCCGGCGAACTTTTTTCAGGTTCACGATGTCTTCCATGCTTCTCAGCTCCGTCGCTACTTCAAGGATCCTATTCGAGCAGATCATGGTATGCTTGAGCTGCAACAAGACCTCTCTTATAAAGAGCATTCGGTCCGCATTCTCGACCAAGCTGAACGTAAGAACCGTCGCAAAGTCACCAAGTTCCTTAAAGTGCAGTGGTCAAATCATTCTGAAGATGAAGCCACTTGAGAACGCGAGGATCATCTTCGTAATGAATACCCCGGGCTCTTTCCCTCTACCTCTTAATTCTCGGGACGAGAATTCTTGTTAGTAGGGGAGAATTGTGACATCCTCGACTTTTGCTACAGTAAATATTGTAATTAAGCTACAGTGATCACCCGCTAATGATGCCATATCATCGAGAATTACCGTCGTTGACCCGCATTGAAGTTCTATCCGGATTCAGAAATTGAAAACAAAAGAAAAGTATATTTATAAATTCATATTAACTATTAAAGGAAGATATGTATAAAAAGAAAGTATTAAAAATAATAATAATAAAAGAAAGGAAAGAAAAGAAATTAAAAAAAAAGAAATTAGAAAGAAGAAATAATAGAAAAAGAAAAAAAACAAAACAAAAAAAAAAGAAAAAGAAGAAGAGGAAACCCCCCAACCCCCCTGGACGACTCGGCCAAAGGGGCCTAGCCGAGCCAGCCCACCCCACGCCGCTGGAACCCTAGGGCGAGGGAGCCCCCTGCCTCGCTCCCTCCCCTCCCACTTGCGCCGCCAGCCCCCTCCCGCTCGCCTCCCATCCCGCTAGCCTCACCCCTCGAGGGCCCCCCACCTACTCCTCGGTTACCAGACCCCCCCACCGACACCCCACGATCCCCTGCCTCCCACTCGGTACACCCCCGATTCCCCACCGAAGCCTCCTCTCTCCCTCGTCCCAGACCGAGGGCTCCCTCCCCTCGATCCAATCAACCCCAGTCCCCTCGATCTCCCTCCCCCTTCGGCCCTCGCGTCGGCCCCAGATCCGACACCCATCCCGTCTACCTCCTCCCGGTGGCCCACCCCCCATCTCCGGCGACCGCCCCTCCCCTCGGCCCCCTCGTCCTCCCTGGAGGTCGGCCCCAACTCCTCCCGGGGACCGAGCCCCTTTCCCCCATCGCCCCTCCTACCACCGCCGGCAGCAAGGCCCCGTCGGCTCCACATCCTCCCTCCGGCGACCCGGCACTCCCGTGCACACGTCGGCCTCCCCAGCCTCACCAACAGACCGACGCCGGGCCCCATCTCGCCGGCCGGAGCTCCCCGTCGGGCTCCATCCTGGGGCCCCTCTTGACACGACCTCGCCGGCACGTCACCACCGTCATCTCCGTCACCGCATCGTCTTCCTCCTCTTTGTCTACTCCGCCTCACGAGAACTCCGGCTTCACAGGACCGTCTCGTCAACGTCGGTGAGCCCCTCCTCGGGCTCCTCCCACCATGTTGTTCTCCTCGCCGTCCCGGTTCCGTTCCGGCAAACGGGGGTTCGATCCGTCGACGGTAGAGACCGGTAGGAAGGATTGAAGATTTTGTTCTTCTATGTTGAGTTAGCACACAAAACTCTTTGTTGTCTCTTGTGTTAACAGAGAGAGATGAGAGTTAGTAAAAGAAAATAAAATAAAATATGTATTAGATGCCGTATGTATGTATGTATGTATGAGATGCGATGTATGTATTGCGTATATAGGTATTTGGAGGAATACGATAATTGCATGATTATGTATGTGTGAAAAAGATGAGTATATGGCCTAAAGTCACTTACCGGTGGGGCCAACGCACCCGCTGTCTATGACACGGAGGCCCCACGCGATAATTAAAAAAATAAAAATAATGTTAATGTTTTTATTAAATAAATAAAAGATATATTAGTTAAATTAATTAACTGGATAATTAGAATAATTAGAATATGACACGTGGGTCCCCCCCACCAAATTAATCTGATTAATTAATATTTAATCCTAATTAAAACTTGTGCCTATGACGTTCGGGACCCGCTGGTCAGTTGACTAGTCAACTGCTGATGTCAGCATGACATCGCGATGATGTCATAATAGGATTTTATTAAAATAATTAAATCCGTTTTTAATTCTTAAATAATTAATAAAACTTTGAAAATTAATATAAAATAATCCATAAGTCGGATCAAAATACTTTCAACATGAAAGTTGATGAGCAGAACGAGACGAACCCGGATACACGGCCCGTTCGTGTGTCACGCGTCCCTAGCTTAGCAAACATGGAACTTTTCCATCGTTTCCAGTATGACCGGTAGTAGCCCGAGACCCGGAAAATATCGTCAGATATTCTTCCGACCCGTCTATGACGGATGTTGCTGCGTTAGCTCATGTCTAGCCTGCATCTTGCCATGTCATGCTTTGTGTTGCACCGTTGCTATTATTTATTGTTTCTTCCCCCTCTTCTTACCGGTTGACCTGAGACTGACGCTGCTGCCGGGTACATCTACGACCGTGCCGATCAGTCCTTTGCCGCAGAGCAGCAAGGCAAGCAAACCCCCTTGATCATTCCTATATCGCCTATGTCTTTCTTCCTACTGCTTGCATTAGTGTTTTGCTACTGTTGTAGTTAGCTCCTATATCTGATGCATAGCCTATTTTTGATGAACTGCTACTTTCAGCCCTGTACTTTAAATCTGCTTAGTATAGGTGGAGCAGTCTTTCCCTCTGACCCCGTAGTCCAGTTGCCCCGCTTGTTTTCAAATCTCGATCTCTGATCGACGAGCCAGACCCGACACAGCACATACACCCCCTTCGTTGTACGACGCTACAAAGATACTATCGGGTACCGAGGGTGACAGCTCGCTAAGTATTCCTGATGATATATCTGTAGTATAGCTAGTCAGTCGTAGTTATCGAGGGTGATTCCTCTTTCACCATTCCCGATGACGCCTCTTTCATGCAACCCCTCAAGTGTGGGACCCCCGAGGGTGATTCCTCTAAGCCCACCTTGACGGGTACATCATTCGGAATCCAACGAGGGTGATACCTCGGATTCCCCCCGATGTTACAACCACACAGTTACTCGACCAGGTTACTGGGATCTTTGGTGATTAGTTGTAAGACGGGTGGATTCCCGTGAGACTGTGTTGCTGGCCTAATTAAAATGTTAATGGATTTGGGTATTTGATCTGGGTTGGTCGGAGACCTTTTCGCACTAACCGGCTACGCGGGAAGAATTATGGGTACTCGACGTCGCGGTATCAGCCGAAGCTTTTCAGATGTCAGCAATCATAGTGGCGCGCGCCCGAGTGGTCCCGAGATGCATTGCGGTTGTGATTAAGGGATGCTAGGACTGACGTCGGCCGCCCTCGCATCATGCAGGAGCGCGGAGGGGAACTGGGCCCATGAACCCTTTGAGCTTAGGATTTAGACCGGCGGGCTGACCTCTCTGATTAGTCTTAGGTGGGGCTGCGACGTGTCGATATTCTGAGGCCGGTCAAGACCCCGAAAAGTATGTCCGGACAGAGTGTTATCAAGCGTGACGGGACATGTGGTGCACCCCTGCAGGGATGAAAATTAACTATTCGAATAGCCGTGTCCACGGTTACAGGACGACTTGGAGTTGTGCCCCGATCTTATACAACTACAATTGTTACTTAACTGGAATTAGTTTGCCTCGGGATTGCTTCCTCGCAGGGAGTCGAGGGAGGATCTTTAGGCGTGACCTCACTTTAATATTGCTGTAACAATGTATATTGTCATGAATTATCAGAACCTCCAAGGGAGCATATGTGCTTTCACCCGCTCACCGCCCCGTCTGCCACCTGTGCCGCCTTGCTGTTGCCCATGCGCTCACCCTTGCCTGCGCGTCCGCTCGCCCGCATCCTCTGTGCCTCCCCACAAGCTCGTGCTCCAGTCCTCGCCCGCGCCACCCCCACCCCATCACGCCCCGCCCCACCCACACCATCCATGCGACTGCGGCCAGGGCGGGCGACACGTCACGTCGTTCCTGGGCCCTGGTTGCGCCTGCCCGCGCCGTGTCTGCGTCCCGGACGTGCTCGGTTGCGCACTCCCCATTGGTCATCTTGAATTCTATAGCTTGGGGGTGATGTTTGTGATTTGCGTTGGGTTTTCCATGAAGAGGAACAATTAATTGCAGCACAAACGAGTAAGTATTTCCCCTAGTTAAGAACCAACATTTATCGAACCAATAAGAGTAGCACGCAACCACCGTCTTCAACGACTTCACACAAAAGAGCAAACACTTCCACCCAACGCGGGCAAGAGGGTTGTCAATCCCCATGGACTCATTATTTGCAAGCAAGTGAGGCAAGCATATGATAGTAGATACTTGTAAATTGCAAAATAAAATAAAAAGTAAATAATGGCAGCAAGGTATTTAAGAGTTTTATAATTTTACAATTGAGTAGACCCGAGGGTCGTATTATTCTCTACTGGCATCTCTCATATAGGAAACATATGGCGGGTAGACAAATTACTATTGGGCAATTGATAGAAAAGGGAATAATAATGTTCATATTAACGACAATGATCATGTGTATATAGGCATTACGTCCATCAACAAATAGGTCGACTCCTGCCTGCATCTATTATTGTTACTCCACTCATCGACCGCTATCCAGCATGCATCTAGAGTATTAAGTAAACCAAAGTAATGCTTGGAGAACGATGACATGATGTAGACAAAGTAAACTCAATCAATATGAATAAACCCCATTGCTTAACCCTTAGTGGCAGCGACAAAAACACATATCTTGTCCCCTTCTATCTCTAGGATATAGGAACACGTCAGGTTGAACCCATTGGAACACACCCCTCTAACTGAAGAAAGATCAATCTACTTGGCCAAAGCAAACCAAGTTGGCCCTCTCGTGGCTCTCCTGACCCCGTTCTGTGCCTTATAAATTCACATATATTCTCAAAACCCTGGAGAGCATCCCGAAACACTTTTTCCGCCATCACAAGTCTGTGTTCCGCCATGATCTCAAACGGAGTCCTTTTACGGTACCTTGTAGGGGGCAATCGATCATGGAGGGCCTCTACATCATCCTTGTTGCCTCCATGGTGATGTGTGAGTAGTTCACCACAGACCTGTGGGTCCGTAGTTAGTATCTAGATGGTTATCTCTCTCTTGATCTTCAATACAATGAACATCACATATTCGCTTTGATCTATCTGATGTAATTCTTTTGTGCCGTTTGTTTGTTGTAATCTGATGAATTGTGTGTTTATGTTCATCTTATTCATGATAAATATTGGAGTCTTCTCTGAAATCTCTTATTGACTTTTATTGCGTGATCATTATAGCTTCGTAAATCTCTCTGATCTATTGGATATCAAAACAATCAGACTCCGTTGTTATGGGAAATCACATGGTGCTTGAAGAAATTAATGAAATATCGATAAATTATATTGATTCAGAAGAAACATACAATAGAAGCACTACAGTTGTCGACACAGATTTCTCCTCAAAAATTGCTGAAACCCTTCAATTTGATTCAGAGCCAAAATCTATGAAAGAGTGCCTCAAGCGCTCGGATTGGCCTAAATGGAAGGAAGAAATTGAGGCAGAATTACACTCGCTTAACAAAAGAGAGGTATTTTCTAAAATAATGCCTACTCCTCATAAAGTCTTCCTCGTGGGAGCTAAATGGGTGTTTGTTCGAAAAAGGAACGAAAACAATGAGGTGGTGAGATATAAAGCGAGACTAGTTGCTGAAGGGTTTACGCAGAGACCCGCTATCGACTACGACGATACATATTCTCCTACAATGAGTGGAATTACATTTCGATACTTAATATCTTTGGGAATACAAATGAATCTATCAATGCAGTTAATGGATGTGGTGACCACTTATCAATATGGGTCACTTGATGCAAAAGTTTATATGGAAGTCCTTGATGGACTTAAAATTCTGAATCCTAATATAAATCGCAACATGTATTGTGTAAAAATACAAAAGTCACTCTATGGCTTGAAGTAGTCGGGAAAAATGTGGTATAACCAACTTAGTGGGTTCCTTCTCAGTAAAGGATACTCGAATAACAATGATTGCACATGCATATTTATAAAGAAATCCTCAAACGGATTTTGCATCATCTCAGTATATGTTGATGATCTCAACATCATTGGCAACGCAACAGATATATCTGTAGCACACAATCATTTAATGACGGAGTATGAGATGAAAGATTTGGGGAAAACCAAATTCTGCTTAGGTTTACAACTTGAGCATTTTCCATGAGGAATACTCATTTATCAACCCGCTTATATTCAGAAAATTTTGGAAAAAATCAACATGCATAAATCATATCCGTCCAAAACACCTATGGTTGTCGATCCCTTGATATGAATAAGGATCCTTTTAGACCTAGGGATGATAACGAGGAGGTATTGGGACCTGAATTTCCATACCTCAGTGCCATAGGGGCAGTAATGTAGCTTGCAAATTGTACTAGACCAGACATTTCCTTTGCAGTAAATTTAGTGGCTCGACATAGTGCAACTCCAACAAAACGTCATTGGACGGGAGTAAAGAATATCTTCAGATATTTACATGGTACTAAAGATCTTGGTTTATTCCATCGGAAAAATCAAGACATGACCCTGATTGGTTATACTGATATTTACATGCCTCGTCGTGTAAATCTCTAGAATTTCCTCACAAGCATTGCAAGCTCCTGTCCAAATTCTTCAGGGTCACAACTGCTGTCATCTGTGTCTTCTTCTTCAGATGAGGAAATTTCTCTAGCCTTCAGTGCACGTGGTCTGGAATAGCTTTGTCCATATAGATCTCTCTTTTCTTCTAGCTGGAATTCATGATTATTTAGCCTTTCAAGGATATCAGCTGGATCCAGCATCTTGTAGTCTGGTCTTTCTTGAATCATTAGAACTAGAGTGTCAAATGAAGAATCCAAAGATCTGAGCAGTTTCTTCACAACTTCGTGATCAGTGATGTCTCGAGCTCCCAGTGCTTGCAGTTCATTTGATATGTCAGTGAGGCGATCAAAGGTGTCTTGGCAGCATTCATTGTCATGTCTCTTGAAGCGGTTGAAGAGATTGCGAAGAATATCAACACGAGAGTCATGCTGGGTTGATACTCCTTCATTTACCTTGCACAGTCTCTCCCAGATCAGTGTTGCAGAGCCCAAAGCACTTACTCTTCCAAACCGGCCAGGGCTCAGATGGCCACAGATGATGTTCTTCGCTTGAGAATCAAGTTGCTCGAATTTCTTCACATCAGCTGCAGTGACACTGACAGAAATGATGGGGACACCATTTTCCACAATATACCAGAGATCATTATCAATAGCTTGTAGATGCATTTGCATTTTGTTCTTCCAGAAGGGAAAGTTCTTCCCTTCGTAGGTAGGACATCCTGCAGTCACCTTGAACATGCCTGCAGTCGACATAACTAAAACTCCAGGTGGTTAAACCAAAATCACACAGAACAAGGGAGTACCTTGCTCTGATACCAATTGAAAGTGCGTTATATCGACTAGAGGGGGGGGGGGGTGAATAGGAGATTTTTAGAATTTCATCAATGAGGAAATTCCTTTTGAGGAAATTCCTCACTGATGACTAACATACAACGGAAACAGTAGAGGATGAGACGTGCAAACGTTCACACCAGCAGTATTTCAGAGTGAAGAATGTGAAATAGATTGCACAGTAAGCAGGCAGGAAGAATACATATGATGATTAACTATTGTGAAGAATTTGGGGTTGAGGAAATTCAGAGAAAGTCTTCAGCAAATTCTTCAAACAGTCATAGTGAAAGTCATCAACACATAATACAGAGAAAGTAAAGAGTTGAGGAATTAGAACCCGATTCTCAGAGAAGACAATCGTTGATGACCCAGTTCCAACTGCTGTGATAGTTGTACATCTGGTTTGGAGCGGCTTGGTATTGAAACCAAAGGACACCCAGTCCCGGGACACACAGTCCCTACCGTATTCTCCTTGAGCTAAGGACACACAGTCCTCACCCAACACTCATGGTAAGTCTTCAGGGCAGACTTCCAAACCCTCACAAACTTGGTCACCCGGCGATCCACAATTGACTGCTGGATTGCTCTAGACCATGACGCCTAACCGTCTGGAGGATGCACAGTCCTCAAAGGTAAAAGACTTCAGTCCCACACAGGAACAACTTCTTGAGTGATGTTCAATCACTAGGTTTGGTTTGTGGTTTTGGTGGGTGGTGTATTTCCTCACTGAAGAATTACTCTCGAAGGTTCTGAGGAATTTGGGTTGCTCTTATGACAAGTGTCAGTTTCTAACGGAGTAGCCAACCAGCTAGTGGTTGTGGGGGGTGGCTATTTATAGCCTGGGAGCATCCCGACATGATTTGATACTAATGCCCTTAAATAATATGACCGTTGGAGTGGATAAGACCAGTGACTTGGCGTGGTTATCGAAACGGTCGGGACCCTCAACTGTGAGAGTCCACATGTCACTCATATTCCTCACTTGAGGCTTTTGGTAGGATTAGGCCTGGGTTGAGCATCATGAGGAAATCCATTCCATAGTGTTACTTTGACCCCCTTTAACAGTACAGTGTTCCTATTCATCAAATGCGAAGAAAGTAAAACAGAAAACATAAATCTTCACGCTTCAATTTCTTCAGAATGATTTTCTTCAGGAACCACCGGTCTTCTCAATATCAGTATCTTCATGAGGAATATCAATTTCATTGCAGATTCCTCGCGATTCATTTCTTCAGCTTCAGACCAATTTCTTCATCTGAAGACATATATTTTTAGGGGTCGATATTCTTCAAATATCTCAAACTCCTCAATGACTTATAGATCCTGTGTACACTTATAAACACATTAGATACTTAACCTATAAGTCTTCAAACCACCAAAATCACTAAGGGGCACTAGATGCACTTACAACTCATGATATGCATCCCCCAAACTTACAATAACCGTTTCTTTTTCACTATCAATGTTAGCATTAACAATATTCAAGAAGGGTCTACCGAATATAATGGGACAAAAATCATCTTGTGGGGAACCAAGAACAAGAAAATCAGTAGGATACTTTATTTTCCCACACAAGACTTCAACATCTCTAACAATCCCAATTGGTGCAATAGTATCTCTATTAGCAAGCTTGATGGTAACATCAATTTCCTCTAATTCGGCTGGCGCAATATCATTCATAATTTATTGGTATAAGGTAAAGGGAATTGCACTCACACTGGCACCCACATCATATAATCCATGATAACAATGATCTCCTATTTTGATAGAAATAGCAGGCACGCCAACAATAGGTCTATGTTTACCCTTAGTATCAGGTCTAGCAATTCTAGGGCTTCATCACAGAAGTGAATGACATGCCCATCAATATTATCAACCAAGAGATATTTAACCAGAGCAATATTAGGTTCTACTTTAATTTTCTCAGGAGGTAAAGGTGTTGTAGCACAACTCTTACGAACCACAGTTGAAGCTTTAGCATGTTCCTTTATCCTAACAGGAAAGGGTGGTTTCTCAGTATAAGCAGTAGGAATAACAAGATCAACATTATAAATAATTATTTATTTTTCAACTTTAATAGGTTCTACGACTTTAACTTCAATGGGAGGATGATATTTAAACCACTTCTCCTTGGGGAAATCAACATGAGTAGAAAAATATTCACAAAATGAAGCTACTACCTCAGAGTCAAGTCCATATTTAGTGCTAAAATCATGAAGAGCATCGGTGTCTATAAAGGATTTAACACAATCAAACTTAAGGCTTATACCTCACTCATTACCTTCATCGAGTTCCCCATCTTCAGAATTGCGTTTAATTCTTTCCAATAAGTCCCATTTGAATTCAATATCTCTTCCATAAAGGAACTAGCACAAGAAGTGTCGAGCATGGATTGATCATTCGGAGAGAGCCGAGCATAAAAATTCTGAATAATAATTTCTCTCGGGAGCTCATGATTGGGGCATGAATATACATTGACTTAAGCCTCCTCCAAGCTTGAGCGATTCTTTTTCCTTCACGAGGCCAAAAAATATAAATATAATTCCGATCACGATGAACCAGATGCATAGGATAAAATTTCTGATGAAATTCCAATTTCAACCGGTTGTAGTTCCGTGATCCAATATCATCACATAGCATGTACCATGTCAACGCCCTTTCCTTCAAAGAAAAAGTAAATACCTTCTTCTTTACATCATCCTCGGGCAGACTTGCAAGCTTAAATAATCCACAATCTTCATCCACATATATTAGGTGCAAATCTGGATGTAGATTTCCATCTCGTGCAAAGGATTAGCTAGCAGTTTTTCTATCATACCTGAAGGAATTTCCTAATAATTATTTTCAGTAGGTGTGACAGGTTTAGGAGCATATCTTTGTGCTTCCGGTCGGGGTGAAGATACCCTGAACGAGCCCCTCAAAGGATTATTTTCCATAGTGACAAGTGACAGTGAATTTCAGTATAGTATATAAATTTTTCCTTACCAAGTTCCACTTACCAAAGGTGCTTCACTCCCCGACAACGGTGCCAGAAAAGAGTCTTGGTGGCCCACAAGTGTAGGGGATCTATCGTAGTTCTTTCGATAAGTAAGAGTGTTGAACGCAAGATGGAGCAAAAGGAAATGACAAGCGGTTTCCAGTAAGGTATTCTCTGCAAGCACTGAAATTATCGATAACAGATAGTTTTGTGATAAGGTACTTTGTAATGGGTAGCATGCAAAAAATGTAATAATGGTGCAGCAAAGTGGACCAATCCTTTTTGTAGCAAAGGACAAGCTTGGATAAACTCTTATATAAAGAAAAGCGCTCCCGGGGACACATGGGAATTTATGTCAAGCTAGTTTTCATCATGCTCATATGATTCACGTTCATTACTTTGATAATATAATATGTGGGTGGACCGGTGCTTGGGTGCTTCCCTTACTTGGACAAACCTCCCACTTATGATTAACCTATCTCTCAAGCATCTGTAACTACGAAACAACAATTAAGATAAATCTAACCATAGCATTAATCATATGGATCCAAATCAGCCCCTTATGAAGCAACGCATAAACTAGGGTTTAAGCTTTTGTCACTCTAGCAACCCATCATCTACTTATTACTTCCCAATGCCTTCCTCTAGGCCCAAATAATGGTGAAGTGTCATGTAGTTGACGTTCACATGACACCACTAGAGGAGAGACAACATACATCTTATCAAAAATATCGAACGAATACCAAATTCACATGATTACTTATAACAAGACTTATCCCATGTCCTCATGAGCAAACGTAAATACTCACAAAGCTATCAACTACAAGGAGTAATCATGTTCATAATTAGAGGAGTATTAATAATCATTAAGTATCTGAACATATAATCTTCCACCAAATAAACCAACTATTATCAACTACAAGGAGTAATCAACACTACTAGCAACCCAGACGTACCAATATGAGGTTTTGAGACAAAGACCAGATACAAGAGATGAACTAGGCTTTGGAGAGGGGATGGTGCTGATGAATATGTTTATGGAGATTGACCGCCTCTCGATGAGAGGATCATTGGTGATGACGATGGCTTCGATTTCCCCCTCCGGGAGAGAAGTTTCCCCGACGGTATAGCTCCACTGGAGCTCTAGATTGGTTATGTCGAAGTTCCGCCACGAAACAGCGACGCTACGTCTCGGAAACTCTCTCTTGATTTTTTCCAGGTCAAAACCCTTCATATAGTACAAGATGGGCACCAGAGGCGTGCCAGGGGGGTAGGTCGCGCCCCTGGCTTGTGGCCTCCTGGTGGGTCCCCTCTGGTATTTCTTTCACCCATTATTATTTTTATGTTCCAAAGCAATTCTCCGTAACTTTTCAGGACTTTTGGAGGTGTGCAGAGGTCCCTCAGATTTGCTCCTTTTCCAGTCCAGAATTCCAGCTGCTGGCATTCTCCCTCTTTATGTAAACCTTGTAAAATAAGAGAGAAAAGGCATAATTATTGTTCCATAATGTGTATTAAAAGCCCATAATGCAATAAATATTGATATAAAAGCATGATGCAAAATGGATGTCTCAGTATGGAGTGCAATTCATGTTGTTTTTGTTGCCCAAACTAGTGCTCAATCATCAACACGAGGATTGCTCTCCATAATCTGCAGAAAGGTAATCTAACCATGGAAGAATACCTTGCAAAAATTAAGGCTCTCACAGATGAGATCGCCTGTGTTGGTCCTCCACTCAGCGATACGGAGATCACCTCCCACATCCTCGCGAGCCTCGACATCGACTACAACCGTGTGGTATCGGCGCTTGCTGCACGGTTCGAGCCGGTCACGGTTCAACAGCTGTATAGCCAACTTCTAAGCTTTGATGCTCGTTGATGACCCACAAGTATAGGGGATCAATCGTAGTCCTTTCGATAAGTAAGAGTGTCGAACCCAACGAGGAGCAGAAGGATCTCACAAGTGGTTTTCAGCAAGGTAAAATCTGCAAGCACTGAAATTGTCGGTAACAAGTGATTGTGTGGTGAGATGATTCGTAGCGAGTAGCAAGTAAAAAAAGTAGCAACGGTGCAGCAAAGTGACCCAATACCTTTTGTAGCAAGGGACAAGCCTGGACAAAGTCTTATAGGAGGAAAAATGCTCCCGAGGACACACGAGAATTTATGTCATGCTAGTTTTCATCATGTTCATATGATTCACGTTCGTTACTTTGATAGTTTGATATGTGGGTGGACCGCTGCTTGGGTACTGCCTTACTTGGACAAGCATCCCACTTATGATTAACCCCTCTCGCAAGCATCCGCAACTACGAAAGAAGAATTAAGACAAAGTCTAACCATAGCATTAAACTAGTGGATCCAAATCAACCCCTTATGAAGCAACACATAAACTAGGGTTTAAGCTTCTGTCACTCTAGCAACCCATCATCTACTTACTACTTCAAAATGCCTTCCTCTAGGCCCAAATAATGGTGAAGTGTTATGTTGTAGACATTCACATAACACCACTAGAGTAAAAACAACATACAACACATCAAAGTATCGAACGAATACCAAATTCACATGACTACTATTAGCACGACTTATCCCATGTCCTCTGGAACAAAAGTAACTACTCACAAAGAATAATCATATTCATGACCAGAGAGGTAATGAGTAGCATCAAGGATCTGAACATAAACTCTTCCACCAAGTAATCCAACTAGCATCAACTACAAAGAGTAATCAACACTACTAGCAACCTTACAAGTACCAATCGGAGTCGCGAGACGGAGATTGGTTACAAGTGATGAACTAGGGTTTGGAGATGAGATGGTGCTGATGAAGATGTTGATGGTGACGAGTCCCCTCCGATGAGAGGAGTGTTGGTGATGACGATGGCAACGATTTCCCCCTCCGGGAGGGAAGTTTCCCCGGCAGGATCGTCGTGCCGGAGCTCTAGATTGGTTCTGCTCAAGTTCCTCCTCGTGGCGGCGGCGAATCCACGAAAAAGCTCCTCCCTGATTTTTTCCCAAACGAAACCCTTCATATAGCAGAAGGGGGGCCAGTAAGCCAGCAGGCTGCCCACAAGCCCCCTAGGCGCGGCCATGGGGGTGGCCGCGCCTAGCAGGCTTGTGGCCACCTGCTGGCGCCTCTCTGGCACTTCTTCGGCCCAGTATTTTTTATAAATCCGGAAAAAAAACCTCGTTGATTTTTACGTCATTTGGAGTTGCGCAGAATAGGTATCTCAAACTTGCTCCAATTTTAGGCCAGAATACCAGCAGCCGGCATTCTCCCTCTTCATGCAAACCTTGCAAAATAAGAGAGAAAAGGCATAAGAATTGTACCGTGAAGTGAAATAACAACCCAAGAAGCGATAAATATTAACATGAAAACATGATGCAAAATGGACGTATCAACTCGCCCAAGCTTAGACCTCGCTTGTCCTCAAGCAAAAGCCTAGCTCAATAAATATGTCCACATGTTTAGGGAGAGAGGTGTCGACAAAACAAGATACGAACATGCATTCATCATGATCATGATCATGATCAGAACAATAATACCAACATATAATCTCTCATGCTAAAGTGATAATTTCTTCACAAAGTAAAGCATGGATCAAGAACCTTACCAAGAAGTAACAACCGATAGCCTCTAGTCATTGAAGCAATTGCAATTTATCACAACATCAGAAAGAGTCAAATAAGAGCTTGTAAAGCAAATCCACATACTCAATCATCCTTTCGTTCTCTACAATTGCTACAACTCACGTGGTACTCATGAGATCAAAGTTTCAGCTGGACATAGAGAAAGATAGGAGCTTATAGTTTTGCCTCCCAACTGCTTACCTCAAGGGTAATGTCAACAATAATAATTCATGAATACTTACTTCCAAGTTGACATATGAATATAGATCTTTCCCAAGCATATGACGTTAGCCAAGGTAAAGGCGAAACAAGGAATTGGTGAAGATCACCATGACTCTTTCAGGGGCAAAAAGTATAGGTACAAGATAGGCCCTTCGCAGAGGGAAGCAGAGGTTGTCATGCGCTTTTGAGGTTGGATGCGTGTCCTCTTAGTGCGGAGGAACGTCACTTTATATTGCCTCCTGTGATAAAGAACTTTATTATGCAGTCTGTCGCTTTTATGTCTTCCTCATCACAGGTTCGTACAAAGCTTATTTTCCACACACTAATAGATCATACATATTAGGGAGCAATTTTTATTGCTAGCACCGATGACAACTTACTTGAGGGATCTTATTCAATCCATAGGTAGGTATGGTGGACTCTCATGGCAAAACTGGGTTGAAGGTTTATGGATGCACAAGTAGTATCTCTACTTGGTGCGGGAGTTTTGGCTAATATGAGGTGGAAGCAATCATCACATGCTAAGGGATCTCTAATCATATAACATTGTTCGGATCCAAGCAAACACAATTCATTATGTTGTCTTCCTTGTCCAACATCTACTTCTAGGCATGCAATAGTTAAGTGAGTATTCACAATTATAGATGGTGCCAGAGATGATATATTTATATGTGAACCTCTCCTTCTTTATCACTTCCTATTAATTGCAACAATGACCAAGGTCTACGTTTGTCTACCCTCAACAAGTCTCAATCATCATTCTTTTTATATGTGAAGCCATCACATCCCATAAGATCATTACATGATCTTTCATGCTTTTGTTCTTTCTCAATCTATTGATCATGGCAAGAAGCAAAGCCCTCAACTAAGACACTCTTTATTATATGGCTCACGAGCTCGAATACATTGGGGGTGACACAAAGCAAAACTCAAGACTAAAAAACTAAGACTTTTATTCTACTAGAGAAAGAGAAAACTGAAAAGGAACAAACTAAAACAAAGGTAAAGGCAAAAGATGTGATGGTGATACGATACCGGGGCAACCTCCCCAAGCTTGGCACAAGCCAAGGGGATTGCCCATACCCATGCTCAGTTGTCTTCCTATGGTGGTCATGGTGGTGGAGTTGTTGGAACATGGGCTTGATCCTCCGTCTTCCAAGGCATGGGTGCTCCATCATGGAAAGATGAACGAGTCTCCAAAATCCTCAAATCTGCAGCCAACTGTATTGATTTAAATCTATACTCATATTTACAGTTTTGGTTCTGCAGGTCATAGATCTGGGCCTGGAGTTGATCAATCCTGTCATAGAGCCTGGAGAGGTGCTTCCCAATGTCATTGGCATCAATCCTGTGCTTGTTGGTGAACTCCGTGATCATCATGTGGTTGGCGTTGAGTCCATGCTCCACCATCCCTTGGCACTTGAAGACTTGTTGCTCCATTGCTTCGAGCCTCGTCTCCATGCTTCCGGTCTTCTTGGGCCCCTCAACATCATGGATGTGCAACATCCCCTCACACATCTCGATAGATTGAGGGTGTTGCATCACTCCCGTGAGGTAGGGATTGATGACCTTCTCGAAGATCTTGTCCTTCGGAGCTTTTGGGGACGTCATAGCGATCTAGATCTGCAACAGAAACACGCTCGAAACAAAAACAGAGGAAATCTGCGTGATACATGGGTCAGACCAAACGGGAGAATATATATTGATTTTTCCAGACCAGAAGGAGTACTCCGCATGAAAACGGAGTCCGGGAGGTGCACGAGGTGGCCACAAGCCCCCCAGGCGTGGCCAGGGGGTGGGCCCGCGCCTGGCAGACTTGTCGCCTCCTCGCGCACTTTCCGGACTACTTCCAATTTTTGTATTTTTCCAAATATTCCAAAACGGGGAAAAATTCCTACTGGAAAAGTTTTGGAGTCTGTTTTCTTACCGAATCACATACCTCTTTGTTTTCGGAGTCTGAAAGAGCCTGATAAATATCCCTTAGGTATTCTTCCGGAGTTATGGTATTGATAATATTGCTTTCAACATTTATGGGAGTACCTGAGATATAATGCTTGATTCTCTGCCCATTTACCACTCCTGGACAATTACCTTCCGCGTTGTTGATCTTGATAGCACCGGAACGATATACTTCCTGAACAACATAGGGACCTTCCCATTTAGAGAGAAGCTTGCCTGCAAAGAATCTTAAACAAGAGTTATATAGCAAGACATAATCACCTACATTGAACTCACGCTTTTGTATCCTCTTATCATGCCACCTCTTAGCCTTTTCTTTGAACAACTTTTCATTCTCATATGCCTGAGTTCTCCATTCATCAAGCGAGCTAATGTCAAATAACCTCTTCTCACCAGCAAGTTTGAAATCAAAGTTGAGCTCTTTGATTGCCCAATAAGCTTTATGCTCTAGCTCAAGAGGTAAATGACATGCTTTACCGTACACCATTTTGTATGGAGACATGCCCATGGGATTCTTATAGGCAGTTCTATAAGCCCACAGTGCATCATCGAGCTTCTTAGACCAATTCTTTCTAGACCTGTTGACAGTCTTTTGCAGAATTAGTTTAATCTCTCTATTTCTTAGCTCTACTTGACCACTGGACTGAGGGTGATAGGGAGATGCAATTCTATGGTTGACATCGTACTTAGCAAGCGTTTTACGGAAAGCACCATGAATGAAGTGTGAACCACCGTCGGTCATTAGATATCTAGGGACTCCAAATCTAGGGAAAATAATTTCTTTAAGCATCCTGATAGAGGTGTTGTGATCAACACTACTAGTGGGGATAGCTTCTACCCACTTAGCGACGTAATCAACAACAACTAGGATGTGAGTATACCTGTTGGATTTGGAAAAAGGTCCCATATAATCAAAGCCCCAAACATCAAATGGTCCCATGACAAGTGAATAGTTCATAGGCATTTCCTGACGTTTACTAATATTACCTATTCTTTGACATTCGTCACAAGACAAGACAAACTTACGGGCATCCTTGAAGAGAGTGGGCCAATAGAAACCTGATTGCAATACCTTGTGTGCAATTCTATCTCCCGCATGGTGTCCTCCATAAGCCTCGGAGTGACACTTCTGTAGGATTTGTCCCTGTTCATGTTCAGGTACACAACATCTAATAACACCATCTACTCCTTCCTTATAAAGGTGAGGATCATCCCAGAAGTAATGTCTCAAGTCAAAGAAGAATTTCTTCTTTTGCTGGTATGTGAAACTAGGTGGTATATATTTGCAACGATATAGTTGGCATAATCAGCATACCACGATGCACTACGTGAAGTGTTGATGACATTCAGTTGCTCATCGGGAAAGCTATCATCAATAGGCTATGGGTCATCAAGAATGTTCTCCAACCTAGACAAGTTATCTGCTACTGGGTTATCAGCACCCTTTCTGTCAACAACGTGCAAATCAAATTCTTGTAGAAAGAGAACCCATCGGATAATTCTAGGTTTAGCGTCTTTCATCTCCATAAGGTACTTAATAGCAGCATGATCAGTGTGAATAGTGACTTGGGAATCAACTATGTAAGACCTGAACTTTTCACATGCAAACACGACTGCTAAAAATTCCTTTTCCATAGTAGCATAGTTTCTTTGGGCACTATCTAGAGTTTTACTAGCATAGTGAATAACGTTCAACTTCTTATCAACTCTTTGCCCTAGAACAACACCAACAACATAATTACTAGCATCACACATGATCTCAAAAGGTAAATTCCAATCAGGTGGTTGAACAATAAGTGCAGTTATCAAAGCCCTCTGAAGTATCTCGAAGGCTTCCTCACAATCATCATAAAAAACAAAAGGAATATCCTTTTTCAAGAGATTGGTAAGAGGCCTAGAAATCTTAGAGAAGTCTTCAATGAACCTTCTATAGAAACCAGCATGACGAAGGAAACTTCTTATACCTTTGATATCTGTGGGGTATGGTATTTTCTCGATTGCATCAACCTTAGCCTTATCGACTTCAATACCTCTTTCAGAAATTTTATGTCCTAAGACGATGCCTTCATTAACCATAAAGTGGCACTTCTCCCAATTCAAGACAAGATTGGTATCTTTACATCTCTGCAAGACTCGATCAAGGTTGCTGAGGCAATCATCAAAAGAAGACCCGTAAATGGAGAAGTCATCCATGAAAACCTCAACAATATTTTCACAAAAGTCAGAGAATATAGCCATCATACATCTTTGAAAAGTGACATGTGCATTGCATAAGCCAAAAGGCATACATGTATAAGCAAAGGTACCGAAAGGGAAGGTGAAAGTGGTTTTCTCCTGATCAGATTGTGCAACTGGTATTTGGGAGAAACCAGAATAACCATCTAGAAAGCAGAAGTGTGTGTGTTTAGACAGTCTTTCTAGCATTTGGTCGATAAAAGGCAAAGGGTAATGATCTTTCCTAGTGGCCTTATTAAATTTCCTAAAATCGATCACCATCCTATAGCCACTAATAATCCTCTATGGGATCAATTCACCCTTATCATTAGGGACAACGGTGATACCTCCCTTCTTAGGGACGCAATGCACCGGACTCACCCAATCGCTATGAGCAACATGATAGATAATACCTGCTTCCAGGAGCTTTAGTATTTCTTTTCTTACTACCTCTTTCATCTTAGGATTTAATCTCGTTTGATGATCAACAACTGGTTTGAAGTCAGGATCAGTTTTAATCTTGTGCTGGCATAGAGTGGGACTAATGCCCTTAATATGATCAAGAGTATATCCAATAGCAGCACAGTGCTTCCTCAGAGTTTTTAGTAACTTCTTTTCTTCATGCTCTGAGAGGCTAGCACAAATAATAACATGATATATCTCTTTTTCATCAAGATAAGCATACTTAAGAGTATGTGGCAACTGTTTAAGCTCAAACACAGGATCACCCTTTGGTGGGGGCGGATCACCAAGCAGTTCAATAGGCAAGTTATTCTTAAGGATAGGATATTGTTCTAAGACAACTCTATCTATCTCATCCCTTTCATCCATGTGCATATCATTTTCATGCTCAAGCAAGTATTTCTCTAATGGATCAATAGGAGGCACGACAATAGAGGCTAAGGCAATGGTTTCAACCTTATTAGGCAACTCCTTTTCATGAGGTTGTCTACCAAATTTGGAGAAATTGAATTTGTGTGACACACCTTCAAAGCCAACAATGACCGTTTGCTTCTCACAGTCAATATGAGCATTGACAATATTGAGAAAAGGTCTGCCAAATATGATGGGACAAAAGCTATCTTGTGCAGTAGCAAGAACGAGGAAATCAGCAGGATACTTTGTTTTACCACACAAGACTTCAACATCCCTAACAATTCCCACAGGGTAGATATTATCTCTATTGGAAAGCTAAATAGTGACATCAATAGGTTCTATCTCAATAGGTGCAATCTCGTCTTTAATTTCATCATATAAGGATTGAGGTATTGCACTAACACTAGCACCCACATCACATAAACCATTATAACAATGATCTCCTAGCTTAACATAAACAACATGCGTGCCAACAACAGGCCTATGTTTGTCTCTAGCGTGAGGTTTAGCAATTCTAGCAGCATCTTCACAGAAGTGAATATTATGTCCCTCAACATCGTCAGATAGAAGATCTTTGATAATAGCAATGCTACGTTCAACTCTAATTTGCTCAGGGGGTGTAGGTGTTCTAATGTAGCCTCTACGTATCACAGTTGAAGCTTTAGAATGATCCTTTATCCTAACAGGGAAAGGTGGTTTCTCAATGTAAGCACTGGGAACAACAAGATCATTATAGGCAATGACTCTCTCTTCAACTGGATTGGGTTTAACTACATTGACTTCTAAGGGAGGATGATATTTAAACCACTTCTCTTTGAGGAGATCAATATGAGCAGCAAAGGATTCACACAATGAAGCTACTATCTCAGAGTCAAGTCCATACTTAGCGCTAAAGTCACAAAAAGTATTTGTTTCAACAAAGGATTTAACGCATTCAAACGTGAAATTCATACCTGACTCCTTACCTTCTTCAAGCTCCCAATCTTAAGAGTTGCGTTTAATTCTCTCCAATAAATTCCATTTGAAGTCAATATCTCACTTCATAAAAGAACCGGTACAAGAAGTGTCAAGCATGGTGCGATCATCATGAGAAAGCCGAGCATAGAAGTTCTGAATGATAATTTCTCTCGAGAGCTCATGATTGGGGCATGAATATAACATTGATTTAAGCCTCCCCCAGGCTTGAGCGATGCTTTCTCTATCACGAGGCCAAAAATTATAAATATAATTCCGATCACGATGTACTAAATGCATAGGATAAAACATTTGATGAAATTCCAATTTCAACCGATTGTAGTCCCATGATCCAGTATCATCACATAGCATATACCATGTCAACGCCTTATCCTTCAAAGATAAAGGAAATACCTTCTTCTTGACCTCATCCTCGGGCAAACCTGCAAGCTTAAATAAACCACAAACTTCATCTACATAGATTAGATGCAAGTCTGGATGTGATGTTCCATCTCCTGTAAAAGGATTAGCCAGCAGTTTCTCAAGCATACCCGAAGGAAATTCAAAGCAAATATTTTCAGTAGGTGCAGCAGGTTGAGGAGAAACTCTTTGTGCTTCCATTCGAGGTGAATATACCCCGAACAAGCCCCTCAAAGCATTAGTATCCATAGTGACAAGTGACAATAAATTTCAGCACACTATATGAATGTTTCCTTACCAAGGTCCACTTACCAAAGGCGCTTCACTCCCTGGCAACGACGCCAAAAAAGAGTCTTGATGACCCACAAGTATAGGGGATCAATCGTAGTCCTTTCGATAAGTAAGAGTGTCGAACCCAACGAGGAGCACAAAGATCTGACAAGTGGTTTTCAGCAAGGTAAAATCTGCAAGCACTGAAATTGTCGGTAACAAGTGATTCTGTGGTGAGATGATTCGTAGCGAGTAGCAAGTAAAAAAAGTAGCAACGGTGAAGCAAAGTGGCCCAATCCCTTTTGTAGCAAGGGACAAGCCTGGACAAAGTCTTATAGGAGGAAAAACGTTCCAGAGGACACACGGGAATTTTTGTCATGCTAGTTTTCATCATGTTCATATGATTCACGTTCGTTACTTTGATAGTTTGATATGTGGGTGGACCGGCGCTTGGGTACTTCCCTTACTTGGACAAGCATCCCGATTATGATTAAACCCTCTCGCTAGCATCTGCAACTACGAAAGAAGAATTAATACAAAGTTTAACCATAGCATTAAACTAGTGGATCCAAATCAGCCCCTTCCGAAGCAACGCATAAACTAGGGTTTAAGCTTCTATCACTCTAGCAACCCATCATCTACTTACTACTTCCCAATGCCTTCCTCTAGGCCCAAATAATGGTGAAGTGTTATGTAGTTGACATTCACATAACACCACTAGAGGGAAAACAACACACAACACATCAAAATATCAAACGAATATTAAATTCACATGACTACTATTAGCATGACTTATCCCATGTCCTCAGGAACAAAAGTAACTACTCACAAAGCATAATCATATTCATGACCAGAGAGGTAATGAGTAGCATCAAGGATCTGAACATAAACTCTTCCACCAAGTAATCCAACTAGCATCAACTACAAAGAGTAATCAACACTACTAGCAACCTTACAAGTACCAATCGGAGTCGCGAGACGGAGATTGGTTACAAGTGATGAACTAGGGTTTGGAGATGAGATGGTGCTGATGAAGATGTTGATGGTGACGAGTCCCCTCCGATGAGAGGAGTGTTGGTGATGACGATGGTGATGATTTCCCCCTCCGGGAGGGAAGTTTCCCCGGCAGGATCGTCCTGCCGACGCTCTAGATTGGTTCTGCTCAAGTTCCGCCTCATGGCGGCGGCGAATCCACGAAAAAGCTCCTCCCTGATTTTTTTCCGAACGAAACCCTTCACATAGCAGAAGAGGGAGGCCAGTGGGCCAGCATGCTGCCCACAAGCCCCCTAGGCGCGGCCACCTGCTGGCGCCCCTGTGGCACTTCTTCGGCCCAGTATTTTTTATAAATTTGGAAAAAATCATCATTGATTTTTACGGCATTTGGAGTTGCGGAGAATAGGTATCTCAAACTTGCTCCAATTTCAGGCCAGAATTCCAGCTGCCGGCATTCTCCCTCTTCATGTAAACCTTGCAAAGTAAGAGAGAAAAGGCATACGAATTGTACCATGAAGTGAAATAACAACCCAAGAAGCGATAAATATCAACATGAAAACATGATGCAAAATGGACGTATCACTCGTCTCAGCCTGGTCAAAGGTATGAATATCCATCAGTCTTCTGCCAATGCTGCATCTCGCGGACGTGGTCGTGGACGTGGATGGAGTCATGGCAATAACAATGGTGGACAAGGACGCGACAAGTACCAGGGCCAAGATGGGTGCTCTGGTAGTGGCGGTAGTGGCAGTGGGCACTACAGCAACAACAAAACTCATGGTGACTCCAACAGCCGCCTAACCAGGTGCCAACTCTACAAGAAGCAAGGTCATGATCGGTACTCGACTGCTGGAATTGTTTTTATGAGGATCATGTTCCCGATGCAAGACATGCTGCTGCAGCCAACCGGGAACAAGGAGGTGGCGATGGTGATACAGTCTGGTATGCAGACTCTGGTGCTACAGACCATGTTACGAACGAGCTAGAAAAGCTTGCTCTTTGGGAGAAGTACATGGGCCATGATCACATTCACACAACAAGTGGTGGAGGTATGGACATTTTTCATATTGGTAAAGCTTCTATTAATTCCACTAATCTTAAACGTGATCTAGTATTGAAAGATGTCCTTCATGTTCGAGAAGCTGATAAAAACTTAGCTTCCATGTCTCGTCTAACCTATGACAATAATGTTTTCTTTGAGACTCACCCCGCCTATTTTCTTATCAAGGATCGGGCAACGAGGGAGCTAATCCAACACGACAGCGGACTTTACCCCATCACATCAAGAGTCTTTAGCCACAAGCGTCGCCACCATCAAGTTCACTCTGTCATGAACCCTTCCTTGGCAAGGTGGCATCAAAGATTAGGACATCCATCTTCAGCTATAGTTAAGCAAGTAGTTAGTAGAGACAACCTGTCATTATCATATAGTCCACACAATGTGTGTGTTTGTGAAGCTTGTCAATGTGCCAAGAGTCACCAACTTCCCTATCCTGTATCAAATAGTGTTTCCCGTGCTCCTTTAGAGCTTATTTTTAGTGATGTTTGGGGTCATGCAAGAGATTCCTTTGGAAGAAATAAATATTATGTTAACTTCATTGATGATTACAACAAATTTACTTGTATATATTTGCTTAAGTTCAAATCTGAAGTTTTCTCTATTTTTCAAGAGTTTCAAAAATTGGTAGAGAGACAATTTGATAGAAAAATCCTTGCAGTCCACAGTGACTGGGGAGAAGAGTATGAGAAGCTCAACTCTTTCTTTCGCAGCATTGGTATTGCTCATCATGTCTCATGTCCTCATGCCCACCAAAAAAATGGTTCTACCGAATGGAAACATCGTCATATTGTCAAAGTTGGTCTCTTTCTGTTAGCCCATGCATCCATGCCTCTCAAATATTGGGATGAAGCATTCATCACACCCACATTCCTCATCAATCTCCTTCCTAGTAGAATCATTGGTAACACCACTCCTTTGGAACGGTTGATTCATCAGAAACCTGATTACAACTCCCACAAGATTTTTGGGTGTGCTTTCTACCCAAATTTACGCCCCTATAATCACCACAAACTTGAGTTTCGTTCCATACAATGTGTATTCCTCGGTTATAGCAACCTTCACAAAGGATACAAGTGTCTTGAGGTCTTTACAGGTCATATCTATATTTCTAGAGATGTTGTTTTTGATGAAACACTCTTTCGTTTTGCTAAGCTTTGTCCCAATGGAGGAGCACTTTTACGTGCCGAAATTTGTCTCCTTTTTGATCACAGGGGTGAACTAAATAGAGCTAATCATGTGTCATATTCCATTAATCATTCTGAATCTATGTCGGGACCCCGATCTTAAGCCATAGGAATCCAGCGTGTAACACGTTGCAGCCCCTTTGCGGTCTCACGCACGGTTATCCCCATGGCTGCCACCTTACCTTAGCCGGGACCGTTTGCGCCTTTTGACTCACGTATGCATTAGTGTCGCTAGCATTCCAATGTCAAAGAACTCAGGTCGACATATCTAGTCATAAACATAAGTGGCTCAACTGTACAGAGACATGCATACATAACCCAGCAAAGCAAGTGTCGGTCAACAACGAGTGTAGATGAGTCGTAGAAATCTACAAGGACTCCATTACATCGCGTGACATTTCCCTAAGGGACACACACATCAACTAAGAAGGATATATGCCGGTCAACCAATGTGTCCGGAGCAGTAGCGAACTACCAAGGCTCGGTGGAATTACAAAGGGGCATTTCTCTATATGGAGAGTTACTAAGGCATACGACTAGGTGTCGAATCCCATACATATCCCAGTGCATCACACGTACGCGTGACATACTAGGTATGTATAGATACAACTATGGCATCACAACATAACCATACAACATCACGACATTTATTTAGAAGACTCGGAAGAGCCTCACACATAATATTACAAAGATAGGGGTCTCATGACCCATCATCACAAGTCATTCAAACAAGTCTTACAAACCAGCGGAAGAATTAAACCGTCTGAGTACAGACAGATGGAAAGGTAAAAGGCACATGGCCTGACTATCTACAGACCCAACCTAGGTCCAGATCGTAGCTGGGACACCAGCTACTCATCGTCGTCAACGTCTAGATAGAACCCACCACTAGGGTCATTAACATTCTCTGCAACAATTTATTAAGAAACGTGAGTACAAAAGTACTCAGCAAGACTTTAGAACATATCTATCTACTCATGCAAATGTATCAACAAGGGGTTGTGGGGTTTCATGCAGAAACCAGCTTTGACTCTTGACTAGACAAAACTACGTTTAAAATAGTTTTGACAACTTTGTTTTCTCGCATAGGAGTCCACTAACTCCAGAGCAATACACCATCATGAAATCATTCCCGTTTTCCTACGGAAATGCCAACCATGACACTCACACTTATCTTGATTCTTTTATGAGTAGCCATTAAAGTTATCTATGAACAACATATGTCTCCAAGTAGTCCATATCCACGGACGCGGCTATTTGAATAGATTATAACCCTGCAGGGGTGTACTTATTCACACACGCTCTCGCCACTTATCGCCATGTGCACATCATGCACCACGGCAACCTTCAAACGGAAGCCCAGCGAGGGAGTCGGCCACGACCGTTAACCACATAAGTACGTAGTCCAAGTTTATCGCCTATTTGAGGGTAACCCGCACGGAAGTCCGGCCGAGGTTTCCACCACGGCCCCAAACCAAGCCCACCACCCGGGTGCCACTTGGTACACTGTGCCACTGCCTACCGCATCATAGCCCACCTCTAAGGTCAGCACTATGCACGGCCTCCAGCATGACTTTAAACACCAGAAACTACTTGCGACTCATGGATCGAGTACTAGCGATTAATAAGTCGAGCATGGTCATATTTCAGGGCCTAGCATGTGGTTGTATCTCATCTTGGATTACATACACAGAACTCAGTTCCTAAGGACGGTTCCAATGAAACAACCCGCCATGTACTCCTACATAGCCTTTCACCAATACCTTTACCAAATCAGGTTCAACACACAACCTTTATTAACAGAACACATTCTCACGATCCTGTTCATCACCCAGATGACAGACCAAACACAACTCTAAGCATAGCATGCATAGCAGGATAAGACACATCATGGCTCAAGTATCTACCAGGTATGCTAGGTTGCAAGGTTTAGCTATTTACTATGACAAAGACAGGTCATGCAAAGGAATGGGTTCAACTAACGTGGTAAAAGCATTTGAAGCATTTTGACCTAATGCAATAAATAAGAGCAGAAGCGAGAACATGGGATTTATCGGGATGATCAAAATTGTTGCTTGCCTTGTTGCTCAGCAGAGGGGTGATATCCGTCAGTCGGATAATCAGTCGTATCCGGAGGGGCGAGGCCTACCGAAATAACAACATACAATTAATAACAATCTTATGCAACAATCATGATGCATGAACATGGCATGAAATGAAGGGTGATATGATTCAGTGTGGTTGGTGAAACCTTAGTTTGCATCTGGTTTGAAGTCCAAATTCTAATATTATTTGAAATGGCATATTTATATTAGTCATTTAATTTATTTGACCTAATGCTGTTTCATAACTTTGTTTTTCATGCATGAAAGTAGCACCATTTTGTTCATTGAATTTTTCTGATCAATTTGCATATATTATTTGTCTGATTTGGAATTATAATCAAATTTCTATGAATTTCCAAAGTTTTGCAATTATTGTGGAATTATTTAAAAACCAGAATTGGATTTATTGCATCAACATGACATCAGCAGGTCAACTGGCCGTTGAAAGTCAAACTGACCACTCGGACCCACTGGTCAATCACTCTGGCCAGTTTTAAATTAAGTTTTAAACTAAATAGATAATTAACAGGGCTAGACCCACATGTCAATGACAGTTAAGGGTTTAACAAATTCTTTATTTTTATTTTTATTAAACTCAATTAACCAGGGGGCTGGCCCCACTTGCTAGTGAATCAGGGGAGTCAACCCCACCGGCGATGGGGTCAAACCCACCGGCGGCGAGGTTCCGACGACCACCAGAACGGCGGAGGGCCTTGGGTTTTCTATTCCGGCGACCAAACGCAAGGCGGAAGGCACCAGAGGAACGGTTCGTCGAGCGCGGTTCCATTTTTGCAAAGAACAGGGGTAAGATGGCCAGAGATGACGCCGTCGACGAGCTGAGCGGCTGCCGGAGTTCGGGCTATGACGAAGTCATCGAATCCGAGGGAAAATCACGTGGGGTTGGGCTCCTAGAGCTTCTACATGATGCACTGATGCTGCAGGTGGCCTTAGAATGACCAGCCGATCACCGGAGAACTAGCGGCAACGATCTCCCGCGGCGGATCTCATCGGGCTCCGATGGAATCGGGGCCTAGACCATGGAATCGAAGGGGAAAACATGGGGGAAATATTCGTGGGCTCATTGGGAGTGCAGAGGCGATGAGACCGGGATCGGGGACGGTCTGAGGAGGGAGAACGACGGCGGAGAGCTTCGGGGATCCGAGGTTGAAGACGATGGCGTCACGGCGTCTCAGGGGTTCTCGGCGTCGAGCAGCTAGCTGGAGAGCTTCAGGAGACCATGGCGATGCTTTTGCGTAGCTTAGGTGAGAGAGAGAGAGGGACTGGGGCAATGGCGAGATCGAGCTCGGCTCGGGCTCTAATGGCGGCCGAGAGGGAAGAGAGCAGGGGGTGAATGAGGAGGGGGAGAGAACGGGAGGAGGTCGCGAGAGGCTTATCCCTTCCTTGCCACCGCGAAGTGGCGACCAGGCACGCACGCAGGTGCGTGGCCACGCCGGAGGGAGTGGTGGCCACCTCCTGCTGCTCGCTGGCACGAGGAAGACGACAGGGCGAGCTGGGCTGGGCCAAGGGTGAGCGATAGGTAAGTTTTTCCTATTTTTTTCCATTTCTGTTTTCTGTTAAAGCATTTCTGCCTTTGTTTCATTTTATTTTTGGCTCCAAACTATTCCTAAAATAGTTTGAAACATGCTGGGGTGTTATTTGGAATATTTCCAAACATATATAAAGTTTTCAACATTTTCTGGAAGCTTTGGATTATTTGAAATCAATTATGTAGTTCATTTTAGTAACTTTTAAATTTAAAATAAAATGCCAAATGCATTTTGAAAAT
The DNA here is from genome assembly GCF_904849725.1 of Hordeum vulgare subsp. vulgare. Lineage (NCBI taxonomy): Eukaryota > Viridiplantae > Streptophyta > Magnoliopsida > Poales > Poaceae > Hordeum > Hordeum vulgare. The sequence goes on along the minus strand of NC_058518.1, from coordinate 301,489,258 downwards.
ATATGTCACCCGTGATATTTTGTTTTCAACATTTATCAGAAATGATAAACTTTTCTAATGGCCATTTTGGGTTCATTGAATTGTCACCCAAATTTGGAATTGTTTTGAATTGGAGTTGCTAGGGTTTGCTTTTGTTTTTCTTTTCTTTCCTTTTGATTTCATTTCAATTACTTGGATGCAAAGGAAAAGACATGAGCACAAACGTGCTAAACTCTATTAGGGATTCAGGGATGTGACAACTCACCCCCACTCAAAAGAATCTCGTCCCGAGATTTGGAAGTCGTCGGGAATAGCGCGGGATACTCAAGTCGTAGACGGTCCCCTATTTCCCATGTTGCCTCTTTTTCAAAATGATTTGACCATTGAAATTTAAGAAACTTGAGGTTTCGACGTCGAGTGGTACGCTCAGCTTGATCAAGAATACGAACGGGGTATTCTCGGTATGAAAGGTTATATTGGAGATCAAGCGCTTCGTGGTCCACTTCACGGATAGGATCCGAAAAGCAACGCGTGAGTTGCGAGACGTGGAAAACATCATGAACCTTGGAAAGATGTGGAGGAAGTTCCAATTGGTAGGAAACTTCTCCTCGTTTGGCAATAATGCGAAAACGGCCGATGTAACGAGGAGCCAACTTGCCTTTGATACCGAAACGATGGGTACCCTTCAGAGGTGTAACCCGATGGTAAGCCTTCTCGTCAACTTCAAAGGTCACAACCTTATGATGACGATCATATTGGCTCCTTTGACGAGATCAGGTTGTTTTCAACTTTTCATGAATAATGCGAACTTGCTCTTGTGCTTCCTAGATCATATCCGGACCAAAGAGTTGCCTCTCTCCGGTTTCTGACCAATTAAGAGGTGTTCGACATCTTCGTCCATAGAGAACTTCAAAAGGAGCTTTGCCCAAGCTTGATTGATAACTATTGTTATAATAAAATCCGGCAAATGGAAGGCACTTCTTCTAATTCATACCGAATGATATAACACAAGCTCGGAGCATATCTTCTAGGATTTGATTCACTCTTTCTACTTGACCACTTGAATGAGGATGGAAAGCAGTGCTAAAAGATAGGTGAGTCCCCATGACATTCTGAAAACTTTCCCAGAAGCGAGAAGTAAAAATACTTCCACGGCTGAGTTAATCTCCAAAGGAACACCATGAAGATACACTATTCGGGAGATGTATAACTCTGCTAGCTGGCTAGCTATTATACTCTCACGAACTGGAAGAAAATGAGCTACTTTGGAAAGACGGTCAATGACCACAAAGATAGCATTATTTCCTTTCTTGGTCTTGGGAAATCTAGTGATGAAATCCATACTGACTTTATCCCATTTCCATTCAGGAATAGCTAAAGGTTGAAGGGTGCCCGCAGGCCTTTGATGTTCTGCCTTAACTCAACGACAAACGTCGGAGTTGGCAACGAACTTAGCAGTTTCTCTGTTCATCCTAGTCCACCAAAACCTCTGGCGTAGGTCCTGATACATCTTAGTACTACCAGGATGAATGGTGCGAGGAGAATCTTGAGCCTCCTTAAGGATCAACTGCCTTAGATATGGATTCTTAGGAACCACTAGACGATTCTGGAAGAACACAACATCTTGATCATTCATGGAGAATTCCTTAGTGTTTCCGCCAATAATATTCTCCTTGATCCGTGATATACCCTTATCACGCTTCTGGCCAGCTATGATTTGATCCCTAAGAGTAGGTTCCGCCACCAGGTTAGAAAGGAATCCTTGAGGAACAATGTGAAGATTTAACTTCCGAAATTCCGCATAGAGATGTGGTTGACCTCGTTGTAGCATCAGATTGTTACAATAAGACTTACGACTTAGTGCATCAGCCATGACATTGGCCTTCCCCGGGGTGTAAGTTATCCCTAAGTCATAATCTGTGATCAACTCAACCCACCGTCTCTGCCTGAGATTCAAATTCGGCTGGGTGAAGATATATTTCAGGCTTTGGTGATCATGGAATATTTCACAACGATTACCAAGAAGGTAATGTCACTAGGTTGTAAGTGCATGGACTACAACTGCAATCTCAAGATCATGTGTGGGATAATTATCCTCATGTGGACACAACTGTCGAGATGCATATGCAATCACATGATGATCCTGCATGAGAATGCAACCTAATCCTTGTCGCGAGGTGTCGCAATAGATAACAAAGTCCTTAGAAAAATTTGGTGGTAGCAACACAGGTGCGGAAGTAAGGCGTCTTTTCAGTTCCTGAAAACTATGCTCACACTGTGGTGTCCACTCGAACTTTTTATCTTTCTTGAGGAGTTCAGTTAGAGGCTTTGCAACCTTGGAGAAATTCTCGACAAAGCGGCGACAATAGCTCGCTAGACCAAGAAAACTCCTAACTTGCTTAACCGATTCAGGTTGAGTCCAATCAAGGATGGCTTGAACTCTCTCGGGATTGACAACAATACCCTTACCAGAGATTACGTGGCCTAGATAGTTCACTTCTGGTAACCAAAATTCACATTTTGGAAACTTGGCATAAAGGCGATGCTCTCGAAGTTTCATCAATACTAGCCTTAGATGCTCGGCATGTTCTTGTTCGTTCTTCGAGTAGATGAGAATATCATCGAGGTATACCATGATGAATTTATCCAAATACTCCATGAAGATTGAATTCATTAAGCAAGAGAAGGTGGCTGGGGCATTGGTTAAACCGAAGGACATGACGGTGTACTCGTATTGGCCATAACGAGTGACTAAAGATGTTTTTGGAATGTCCCCATTCTTGATCTTGATTTGATGGTAACCCAACCTCAAATCCATTTTGGAGAACACTGAGGATCCAGCGAGCTGATCATACAGATCGTTGATCCTGGGGAGCGGATACTTGTTCTTTATGGTGACCAGGTTAACTGGTCAATAATCTACAACCATCCGATCCGTTCCATCTTTCTTCTTGATGAAGAGGACGGGACAAGCCCAAGGAGAAGAGCTAGGACGAATGAAACGTTTATTCAAGGCCTCATCTAGTTGCTTCTTAAGTTCGGCTATCTCCAAGGGTGCCATCTTATAGGGTCTTCTGGCTATTGGGACAGTTCCCGGAACAAGGTCTATCAGAAACCTTACATCCGTGTCAGGTGGAATTCCTGGCAGTTCTTCTGGAAAAACATCCGGGAAGTCACGGACTACCGGAATGTCTTCAAGTTCTTGAAGAGGGTTGGCATTGAGGGAATAGAGTTGGCATTTGGCAACTCGAGTAGAGACATTAACTATCTCACCCGAGGGATGGGTAAGCTGAACATTTCTAGAATGAGTATCAATCTTGGCATAGTGAGATGACATCCAGTCCATACCCAAGATGATATTGATATCCGAAGATTTCATAGCTATCAAAGATGCTAGAAAAACTAGCCTATCTACTAGGATTTCATTGCCATAGGTTATCCTGGAGGTTTGCCACTTGCTACCAGGGGTTTGGACAACCAATGGGATTGGCATATCACAAAAGGACATGTTATGCAACTGTGCATAACTTTCTGAAATGAAGGAATGAGATGACACAGTGTCAAAAAGAACAGACGCTGGGTGATGATTAACAAGGAGCATACCCAATATGACATCGGGATCCTCTGCAGCTTCTTCTGCTGAAACATAGTTCACGCGACCATGGCAGGAGTTGGCTTCACATAGTAAGCTTTGCCCGACTTGCCTTGCCCAACGGACTTTCCAGGTTGCTTGGCACCTATATTCTGGGGACACTCTCGTGAGTAGTGCCCTGGTTCTCCACACTTGTAGCAGATCACCTGGTTGGCATGTGGTGCAATATTGCTAGCTGGACCACCATAGGTTTTTGCTGGAGGGTTGGTCTGGTTCGCCTGAGGCGCCACATAGGATGGCCTCGGGGTATATCTTGGCGGCAGAGAGCTATTTGGAACCCACAACCTGCGTTTTGGGAACGCGGAACCAGATGAGGAGCCAGAGTCACAGGAGTGCTTCTTCGTGGCTTCATAATCAGTATGATGAGCCTCGGCACTGATCGCCTTGTTGACAAGAGCTTGAAAGCTTGTACATTCATGGAGGCGCAGGTCACGACGCACTTGAGGGCTCAGACCCTTGCGGAATCTTGTTTGCTTCTTGGCATCAGTTGACACCTCTTCAGTTGCATAGCGAGCGAGGTTACCGAACTCGTGGCTATAAGCATCCACAGTCAACTTTCCCTGGGTGAAGGCACATAATTCCTCTCTCTTATGGTCCATCAGACCTTCTGGAATATGGTGCAGACGGAAGGCTGCACTGAAGTCTGCCCATGTGGCTGCTGGTCCGGCAGGACGCATAGCTTCAAAATTCTCCCACCACAGATTGGCGGGTCCTTCGAGAAAGTACGCCGCAAAGGTCACCTTGTCGGCCTCAGAAACATTGGCAGAGAAAATCTTGCGCGATATGCTGCACAACCAGTCATCAGCGTCGAGAGGATCGATGGAGTGATGGAACTTCGGGGGATTCAGCTTCACGAAGTCATTGAGGGACACTGCATCATTCCTCGGCTGACGAGCCGTATTTTTCTCAATACGCTCTAGCAAGCGGTTGGTCTCTCTTTTGTTTATTTCCACATCAAGCATAACTTCCGCCAGAGAAGGCGGGTGAGGCAATTCCTCTTGCGATGCCTGACTACCTTCTCCATGCTCATGGGCAGGGGCATAGTTCAGCCTGGTGAACACCATCCTGACAAACAAACTCACAGCTTAGACTAATATCAACATCAATACTAGCTATGGATTAAGAATGCACTGAACACATGGAATGCGGAAATGAACATCCGAACAACATGGTAACAAGCAACTGCTATAAATACACCATGGTTCATACACACCATTACATAGTTCAGTACAACCTCAACCGAAGAGCAAACTACTGAAAAGATGATACTACTCATCAGAGGCTTTCCAAGCTTCCTATACATTATTTATCTATGCCTCCGTAACTCATCTCACGACATAAGCATACTCCACAAGACACACAGGAGTGTGGAAGTACAACTACTACCATACCACTCTTCCACTCACGGTTCAGGCATGCCCATAAAACATCTCATAAAGGTTGCCTCCATGGCCTGGGAGCTCCACCTGCAGATCAGGAAATACCCGAGCCTGAGACCCCTTGGAACCGTAGGGACACGGGTGTGGCCTTGGTCCCCTGACTGGTGGTAGTAGAGGTCCCCGAAGAGGGGTAACTCTTCCTATAGCAGGCCAGTCAACATGAGCTGGAAGATGGGTCCTAATATGGTTCAACATCTCCATATCTCTGTACCCTGTTTGGACTACAGGTGCCAGCTGTGTCACAGCCGACCACAGATGGGCACATGTAGCATAGAGCTCCATACGAAGGGCACGAGCATCTTTGTCTCTATTCTCTAACATCTCAGCGGTGGACTACAGCAGCGGATCCTCCATAGAGGAATCAAAGTAGACCCCACTGAGATATCCTTGTTCTCCTGGCTGAGAGGTGGGAACATAGCAGAACTATGAATTCTGGAGCAGTGCATGTCTGGCTCTCATGATGGTCAACATTGAATAGGCAGCATCTTGTACTGCCATGTCAACAGTAACCCCCAATCCATAAGACCAATCGATCGGCTCCTCGGCTCCAGGGTAACCTGGGAATACCCTAACAGTGCACAGGTACTGACTCTGATTAAAATCCTGGTACTTCTCCTCCAATGTATACTCTGGGTACCAGCGGTAACCGGCTACTGACATCATCCTGACTAGCATGGCCGTGTGACCCGGTACATCAATGCACCTGGTCAGACAGACCACCTGGCGAGGAAGACGGCCAGGCATCTGAAATAGAGAGTAATGCAAAAGGCATTAGAGCTCTCGAGACAAAATTGGGCAGCATATCGGCTGTAAAATCTCAAAAACAATTTTGAGACAACCCACAAAAGATAGGACGACATAACCACTCAACAATCAAGTTTAATTCCCTGGTCATCAAAACTTACTTTCTTTTCCCCGGAACAAAAGAAACTCGGAGTAACTCTCGACTCGTTGTCCTATAATCTACCGATTAATAATACACGATCCTAAGAGAAAGATAAGTAACCTAGTTCTTAATCCCCGCAGAAAAGACGAGGATGACCAGACTAGAATGACTTGAGAAGAGAAGCAAGAATCTTACGTTCCCTTCCACAAACAATTCCCTTATATATAACTAGAGCAATTATAGACTCAACTTCGACCAGTTTGGCTTGGTAATCCTACAGTCAGCCAGGATCTGGTACCAACGCTGTGAGGACCCCGATCCTAAGCCATAGGAATCTAGCCTGTAACAAGTTGCATCCCCTTTGCGGTCTCACGCACGGTTATCCCCACGGCTGCCACCTTACCTTAGCCGGGACCGTTTGCGCCTTTTGACTCACGTATGCATTAGTGTCGCTAGCATTCCATTGTCAAAGAACCCAGGTCGACATATCTAGTCATAAACTTAAGTGGCTCGACTATACAGAGACAGGCATACATAACCCAGCAAAGCAGGTGTCGGTCAACAGCGAGTGTAGACGAGTAGTAGCAAGCTACAAGGACTCCATTACACCGCGTGGCATTTCCCGAAGGGGCAGACACAACAACTAAGAAGGACACACGCCGATCAACCAATGTGTCCGGAGCAGTAGCGAACTACCATGGCTCGGTGGAATCACAAAGGGGCATTTCTCTGTATAGAGAGCTACTAAGGCATACGACTAGGTGTCGAATCCCATACATATCCGAGTGCATCACACATACGCGTGACATACTAGGTATGTATAGATACAACTATGGCATCACAACATAACCATACAACATCACGACATTTATTTAGAAGACTCGGAAGAGCCTCACACATAATATTACACAGATAGGGGTCTCACGACCCATCATCACAAGTCATTCAAACAAGTCTTACAAGCCAGCGGAAGATTAAAACCGTCTGAGTACAGACAGATGGAAAGCTAAAAGGCACATGGCCTGACTATCTACAGACCCAACCTAGGGCCAGATCGTAGCTGGGACACCAGCTACTCGTCGTCGTCAACGTCTAGATAGAACCCACCACTAGGGTCATTAACATCCTCTGCAATAATTTATTAACAAAACATGAGTACAAAAGTACTCAACAATACTTTAGAACAAATCTATGTACTCATGCAAATGTATCAACAAGGGGTTGTGGGGTTCCATGCAGAAGCCAGCTTTGACTCTTGAGTAGACAAAACTACGTTTAAAATAGTTTTGACAACTTTGTTTTCTCGCACACAAGTCCACTAACTCCACAACAATACACCATCATTGAATCATTCCCGTTTTCCTACGGAAATGCCAACCATGACACTCACACTTATCTTGATTCTTTTATGAGTAGCCATTAAAGTTATCTATGAACAACATATGTCTCCAAGTAGTCCATATCCGCGGACGCGGCTATTCGAATAGATTATAACCCTGCAGGGGTGTACTTCTTCACACACGCTCTCGCCATTTATCGCCATGTGCATGTCATGCACCTCGGCAACCTTCAAACAGAAGCCCAGCGAGGGAGTCGGCCACGACCGTTAACCACATAAGTACCTAGTCCAGGTTTATCGCCTATTTGAGGGTAACCCGCACAGAAGTCTGGCCGAGGTTTCCACCACGGCCCCAAACGATGTGCGTAGGGTTCCCAAGCCCACCATCCGGGTGCCAGTTGGTACACCGTGCCACTGCCTACCGCATCATAGCCCACCTCTAAGGTCAGCACTATGCACGACCTCCAGCATGACTATAAACACCAGAAACTACTTGCGACTCCTCGATCGAGTACTAGGCGATTAATAAGTCGAGCGGTGTCATATTTCCAGGCCCAGCATGTGGTAGTATCTCATCTTGGATTACATACAGGGAACTCAGTTCCTAAGGACGGTTCCAATGAAACAACCCGCCATGTACTCCTACATAGCCTTTCACCGGTACCTTTACCAAATCAGGTTCAACACACAACCTTTATTAACAGAACACATTCTCACGATCCTGTTCATCACCCAGATGATAGACCAAACACAACTCTAAGCATAGCTTGCATAGCAGGATAAGACACATCATGGCTCAAGCATCTACCAGGTATGCTAGGTTGCAAGGTTTAGCTATTTACTCTGACAAAGACAAGTCAAGCAAAGGAATGGGTTCAACTAACGTGGTAAAAGCATTTGAAGAATTTTGACCTAATGCAATAAATAAGAGCAGGAGCGAGAACATGGGATTTATCAGGATCATCAAAATTGTTGCTTGCCTTGTTGCTCAGCAGAGGGGTGATATCCGTCACTCGGATAACCAGTCGTATCCGGAGGGGCGGGGCCTACCGAAATAACAACATACAATTAATAGCAATCTTATGCAACAATCATGATGCATGAACATGGCATGAAATGAAGGGTGATATGATTCAGTGTGGTTGGTGAAACCTTAGTTTGCATCTGGTTTGAAATCCAAATTCAAATATCATTTGAAATGGCATATTTATATTAATCATTTAATTAATTTGACATTATGCTGTTTCGTAACTTTGTTTTTCATGCATGAAAGTAGCACCATTGTGTTCATTGAATTTTTCTGATCAATTTGCATATATTATTTGTCTGATTTGGAATTATAATCAAATTTCTATGAATTTCCAAAGTTTTGCAATTATTTTGGAATTATTTAAAACCAGAATTGGATTTATTGCATCAGCATGACATCAGCAGGTCAGCTGGCCGTTGAAAGTCAAACCTGACCAGTGGGACCCACTGGTCAGTGACTCTGGCCAGTTTTAAAGTAAGTTTTAAACTAAATAGTCAATTCACAGGGCTGGACCCACATGTCAGTGACTGTTAAGGGTTTAACAAATTCTTTATTTTTATTTTTATTAATCTCAATTAACCAGGGGCTGGCCCCACTTGCCAGTGACTGAAGGGAGTCAACCCCACCGGCGATGGGGTCAAACCCACCGGCGGTGAGGCTCCGGCGACCACCAGAACAGCAGCGGGCCTCAGGTTTTCTATTCCGGCGACCAAACGCAAGGCGGAAGGCACCAGAGGAACGGTTGGTCGAGCGCGGTTCCATTTTTGCGAAGAACAAGGGCTGAGATGGCCGGAGATGACGCCGACGACGAGCTCAACGGCTGCCGGAGTTCGGGCTATGATGAAGTCATCGAATCCGAGGGCAAATCACGTGGGGTTGGGCTCCTAGAGCTTCTACGCGATGCACTTATGCTACTGGTGGCCTTAGAATGACGAGCCGATCACCGGAGAGCTACATGCGATGAGCTCCCCCAGCGGATCTCGTCGAGCTCCGGTGGAATCGGGGCCTAGACCACGGAATCGAAGGGGAAAACGTGGGGGAAATCTTCCTGGGCTCACTAGGAGTGTAGAGGCGACGAGAGCGGGCTCGGGGACGGTCTGAGGAGGGAGAACGACGGCGGTGAGCTTCGGGGATCCGAGGTTGAAGACGATGGCGTCACGGCGTCTCAGGGGTTCTCGGTGTCGAGTAGCTAGCTGGAGAGCTTCAGGAGACCATGGCGATGCTTTTGCGTAGCTCAGGTGAGATAGAGAGGGACTGGGGCGACGACGAGCTCGATCTCGGCTCGGGCTCTAATGGTGGCCGAGAGGGAAGAGAGCTGGGGGCGAATGAGGAGGGGAGAGCACGGGAGGAGGTCGCTGGAGGGAGCGGCGGCCACCTCCTGCTGCTCGTTGGCACGAGGAAGACGACAGGGCGAGCTGGGCTGGGCCAAGGGTGAGCGATAGGTAAGTTTTTCCTATTTTTTTCCATTTCTGTTTTCTGTTAAAGCATTTTTGACTTTGTTTCATTTTATTTTTGGGTCCAAACTATTCCTAAAATAGTTTGAAACATGCTGGGGTGTTATTTTGAATAGTTCCAAACATATATAAAGTTTTCAACATTTTTTGGAAGCTTTGGATTATTTGAAATAAATTATATAGTAGATTTCAGTAACTTATAAATTTAAAATAAAATGCCAAAGGCATTTTGAAAATATATTTCACCCCTGATATTTTGTTTTCAACATTTATCAGAAATGATGAACTTTTCAAATGGCCATTTTGGGTTCATTGGATTGTCACCAAAATTTGGAATTGTTTTGAATTGGAGTTGCTAGGGTTTGCTTATGTTTTCTTTTCTCTGCTTTTGATTTCATTTCAATTACTTGGATGCAAAGGAAAAGACATGAGCACAAACTTGCTAAATTCTATTAGGGATTCAGGGATGTGACAATCTAATGATGATTTTGAAAACAAGTGTGATGTTGTGTATAAAGATGCTTCTAGTGCTGAATAATAGAAGGTTTCAGATTCTGCTAGTGCTGAATCACAAAAGATTCCAGACGCTGCTAGTGCTGAACCACAGGAGGTTCCAGAGCATGAGCCGGTGGCCGGCAGCCTAGCTGCAGAACCCTCTAGCCCAAGTGTTGGTGGCAATGGTTCGTTTGATACTACAACTCTGACTGATGGGGCTGTTGATGAACCAGGAGACACAATGCAGAGTGATTTCTCTGAAATTGCTGGTTCTCCAGTGCACTCGGGTCTAGAGCCATCAGCCCCTCCATCTTATCCTACCTCTGATGATAATATGGCAGTGATCCCAGCGGTGCAAGCAACAACATCTGCTGTTCCTCGTCGTCACACAAGGTATCAGTCAGGTATTGTAAAGTCCAAGCAGTACACTGATGGTACGATAAGGTATGATAAAACTAAATGTGGCTTTCTTACAAGCACTGGTGAACCAACACATTTGCATGATGTTCTTGCTCACAAAAATTGGAAGAAGGCCATGGATGTTGAATATGATGCACTCATTAAGAATAAAACTTGGCATTTAGTACCACCAAAGAGGGGTAATGATGTGATTGATTGTAAGTGGGTATATAAAATCAAGAGAAAAGCTGATGGAAGCATAGACAAATACAAGGCTAGTCTTGTTGCAAAAGGCTTTAAGCAAAGGTTTGACATTGATTATGAGGATACGTTTAGTCATGTCATTAAAGCAGCTACTATTCATCTTGTGTTGTCTGTTTCTATTTCAGAGGTTGGAGTTTACAACAGCTAGATGTTCAGAACGCGTTTCTTCATGATGTTCTTGAGGAAGAGGTGTGCATGCGTCAGCCACCAGGGCATGAAAGTCAAAGTATGCCTCATTATGTATGTAAACTGGATAAAGCCTTATATGGGTTGAAGCATGCCCCAAGAGCCTGGTACTCAGGGTTAAGCACACACCTACAACACCTTGGGTTTACACCATCAAAGGAAGATACCTCACTATTCTTGTATAGTAAGAACAACATTATCATATTTGTTCTTGTCTATGTTGATGACATAATTGTTGCTAGTTCAAGTCAAGATGCCACTAATTGTCTTCTTAAGGATTTGAAACTAGATTTTGCTCTCAAAGATTTGGGGGATCTTCACTACTTCCTTGGTATAGAAGTTAAGAAAATAAAGGATGGCATACTTCTCACATAGGAAAAGTATACCTCTTATATTCTTCGAAGAGTAGGTATGGAAAACTGTAAGTCAGTTAGCACTCCTATCTCTACTTGAGAAAACTTACAATTTAAAGTGGAGAACCTCTTGGTGCAGAGGATGCAACAAATATTAGAAGCATTGTTTGTGCATTACAGTATGTGACTCTTACATGTCCTGATATTTCCTACCCCGTTAACAAAGTATGTCAATATTTACATGCTCCCAGTACAGCTCATTAGGCTGTAGTTAAGAGGATTCTGAGGTATCTCAAGTTTACACACGGACTTGGACTTCAGATTGTCAAGCCCCCTTCTTTGATTGTGACTACTTATTCTCATGCAGATTGGGCAGGTTGTGCTGATGACAGAAGATCCACACGTGGCTTTGCTGCTTTTCTCAGAACAAATCTTGTGTCATTGAGTGCAAGAAAACAGGCTACAGGCCCACGGTCAAGCGCTGAAGCTGAGTATAAGGCATTAGCAAATGCTACAGCCGAAGTAATGTGGATTCAGACATTGCTTCATGAACTTGGGATTAAAGTTCCACAAGCTGCGAGATTGTGGTGTGACAACATTGGTGCAACTTATCTCTCAGCTAATCCTATGTTTCATGCACGTACCAAGCACATTGAAGTTGATTTTCACTTTGTCAAAGAAAGAGTAGCACGTAATCTTCTTGACATACGATTTATACCAATAGGTGATCAACTTGCTGATGGCTTTACAAAACCTCTCACACTGAGACGGTTAGATGATTTCAAGTACAATCTCAACCTTGGAAAATCACCATAGAGTTTAGATTGAGGGGGAGTGTTAGACAAGATAGATAGATGGGGACTCCTATTATATCTCTAGTTTAAACTCTTCTTCTTATCTCGTGACGTACTTGGATGTATCCTAGTGATAGTCCACAACTTGTAAGCCAAGGCAATTCTTCTATATAATGAGATGGGGCCCAGACGAGGGTTTAACGCTTCAACCAATTCAATACTCCGCCCCCGCCCTTACAAGTTCCCCGGCCACGGCCGCACACCGGATCCTCGGCTCAGCCAGATCCGGTACTTGTGGAGGGTCATACCTCAGAGGAGCAGTCGACGCACATGCCATGGATGCCGAAAATGGACTTTTGGCGGTTCGAAGGGGAGGATGTTTGTATCTGGATCGATGGTTGTGAGTCGTTCTTCCTTCTCTACAACATCCCGAAGAAGTTCAAGGTAACTTCATCCACTCTGCACTTGGGAGGAGATGTTGCACATTGGTATCTCACATACAAGCAGGAGGTGGGATGGGTGGAGTGGCGTCAATTCAGAGAGGCTATCATACAAGAGTTTGATGCTCATTGTGAGAGAGATAAGATGAAGGCACTAGTAATGCTCAAAGAGGAAGGCGTCGTCGATGCATACAAGAGAAGTTTCCTTCAGTTAGTTTACCAGGTCCAGCTATATGAACCAGCAATCAGTGATACATTCTTGGTCACAGGTTCATTTAAGGACTAAAAGAATAATTTCCTGGAGCAGTGGAGATCAGTTCCCACTCAGAGTGGCAGCAGCTACAACATTTGCATGAGTTCAATAGGGAACTCTGGTTCGAGCTCGGGCACCATGAATGTTTCCGAAAACCAGTGTCACTAAACTTGACAGCAGAGGGGGGCCACACTTTAGGGGATATATGGCGTGAACGACAACTGAAGGAGTACCGTCTTGCAAATGGTTTGTGTTTTGGTTGTGGTGAGAAGTTTGCCCCAGGTCACACTTGTGTGAAACCTACGGTGGCTCAAGCAAATTTCATTGCCAACACAGATTCTGGTGCAGATCAGATACATGACACGGTGTTGGATGTTATTGCCGTGCAGGGAGTGTCGTGGAGGATCTCCTATTACCGGTTAATGCTCTCTAAGGGGCAGATCATCCCAAAACAAATCGATTGAGAGCAATGGTGGGAAATCAAGTGGTTATAATCGTCCTCGACTTCGACATTACTCATAGTTTCGTTGGTGGAGCTATCCTTGATAGGATGAAACTACGGCCACAACCTTTGCAGACTTCTGTGTCCGTTAAAGTAGCTAATGGTGAGGTGTTACCTTGTACTACTGAACTTCCCGAACTCACCTGGTGGATACAGGGCAACACTTTCAGTTACCCCTTAAAAGTGGTGGAATTAGGAGGACATGGCATCGTTCTAGGAACGGATTGGCTGGAACAATGGAATCCTATGAGTTTCCATTGGAAGGAAAAATTGGTTCACTTCAATAATAAAGAGAAGGAAATAAAACTGAAGGGCATTCAAACCCAAGAACCAGCAGTGCTGCAGAGAATGTCAATTGATCAAGTGTTGACATGGGAGAAAGTAAATGATATATGGGATACTTCCTTACTTATGCCCAAGGAAAGTCCAAATTCAGTAGCCCCTCCTGAATCTATACAACATCTCATTACTGAGTATCAAGACATATTTCAAGAGCCAAAGACACTTCCTCCCCACAGGACTTTTGACCATGCAATCCATCTGGTTCCTGATGCTCAACCAGTTAATTCCACGCCTTATAGATACTCACCTCTCCACAAAGATGAGATAGAGAGGCAAGTGGAGGAAATGCTTAACAGTGGGCTAATCACACCTAACATGAGTCCCTTTGCATCCCCTGTTCTCTTGGTGAAAAAGAAGGGTGGCTCATGGAGATTTTGCATTGATTATAGAAAATTAAATGCTATCTTATGAAAAATAGATTTCCTATGCCAATTGTGGAAGAACTATTGGATGAGCTAGCTGGCACTACCTATTTTTCCAAGATAGATGTGAAGTCTGGGTACCATCAAATTAGAGTGGTTCCTAAAGATGAGTTCAATACTGCCTTTAAGACACACCTGGGACAATACCAATTTAAGGTCATGCCTTTTGGTTTGGCAATGGCCCCATCAACATTCCACTTTGTCATGAACTATGTGTTTGCATTGTATGTCAGGAAGTTTGTGGTGCTTTCTATGGATGATATTTTAGTTTTCAGTCCCACTCTAGTAGAGCACAGGGAGAACTTAAGGGTGGTGTTTCAACTGCTTAGAGAGCATCAATTTTTTGCAAAAAAATCCAAGTGCTCCTTTGCTCAGACTCGGCTAGAATATTTGGGGCATATCATCTCTGACAAAGGGGTGGCCATAGACCAATCCAAGACAGATGTTATGGTCAAGTGGCTAGTGCCAACTACCCCTACTGAGCTGAGAGAGTTCTTGGGGCTAACCGGCTACTACAGGAAATCTGCGAACGACTATGGGGTTTGGCTAGACCATAGACATTCTTGCTTCAGAAGAAAGCCTTTCAATGAAGTGAGGAGGTCAATCTAGCTTTCAAGCTCTAAAAAAGGCAATGACCTCTACTCATGTGCTGCTTTTACCCAATTTCACAAAACAATTCACAATAGAGACATACGCATGTGCCACTCGCATTGGAGCGGTTTAGCTCAAGAAGGACACCCTATAGCATTTTATAGCAAGGTTTTGAGTGTGCAAAATCAGCAGCTCTCCATTTACGAGAAATAATTTTTGGCTATCATGGTGGGTGTGGAGAAATGGAGAGCTTATTTAAGTAGGGGGGCTTTTATTATTAAGACTAATCACCAAAGTCTTTGTCATTTAGGGGATCAAGTGATGTCCACTAGATTGCAAAGAAAAGCAATAAAAATGGTCGGATTGGAATTCAAATTTCAGTATAATAAAGGAGTGGAGAATGTGGCTGCTGATTTTTTGTCCAGGGTGGGTCATCTCATGGCCACTTAGTTAATTTCCCACACTAAGCTAACATGGGTGCAAGAGGTGTTAAATTATTATACAGTGCACAAGGAAGCACAACCACTTCTGTGGAAATTGGCCCTGTCCTCACAGTATGTGGATGGCTACAATGTACACCAAGGAATTATTCACTATCATGGAAGGATTTGGCTAGGGGCCAATATAGCCCTCAAAACTAAAGTTATTGCCAACTTCCACTCCAGTGCAATAGGGGGACACTCTAGAATCCAAGCAACTTAACAAAGGGTCAAGAAATTGTTTTGCTGGACAAACCTGAAACAATATGTGCAAGACTTTGTCAAACCATGTGGGGGCAGCAAGCTAAACATGAAAATTTTAGGTCTCCTCATTTGTTAAATCCATTGCTTATTCCCCAGGCCTTGGTTGGATATTACAATGGATTTCACTCCTCTATCCTGGTGGTGGTCGACACATTTAGTAAATATAGTCATTTTATCCCACTCAAGCACCCGTTCACTGCCCCTATTGTAGCAAGAGCAATTTTGGATCAAGTGATCAAATTACATGGCCCTCCCAAAACCATTATCTGTGACAGAGATAAGATTTTCACTAATGCCATTTGAAAAGAGCTGTTCAAATTGTGGGACACTAAATTGTTCATGAGCACAACCTAGCACCCACAAACTGATGGACAAAGTAAAAGAGTAAATCAATGCCTGTAAATGTATTTGAGATGTGTTGTGCATGATCATCCAAAAGAGTGGCAATCTTGGCTTTCTGTGGCTGAATCCTGGTATAACACTAACAACCACACCTCATTGGGATGTTCTCCTTATAAAGCTCTCTATGGACATGAACCTCATTACGGTACATTTCCTACTACCTCCCATTCTCCACACCCGGACGTGCAACAGTGGATTTCTGAAGTCAAGCTCAGTATGACCAGCTCAAGGAACATCTCTTGAGAGCTAAGAACATGATCAAACATTATGTTGACTAGCGTAGGAGTGAGAGAGAGTTTCAGGTAGGAGACAAGGTGTAACTCAAGTTACAACCCTATGGCGAACATTCAGTGGCCAACATGCCCTGTCCCAAATTGGATCTTAAGTTCTTTGGTCCTTCTTAAATCCTTGAAAGAATTTGACCAGTGGCACACGAACTACAATTACCGGATGAAGCAATGATTCACCCAGTATTTCATGTCTCCCCATTGAAAGAACATGTACCTGACCACACTCCTGTCTTCCATTCAATACCAACACACGTGGATTTGTCTAGTTCGGACTTGCAACCTGAAGAAATTTTGTACAAGAGATTGGTTAAAAATGGCAACAATGCTCATTCGCAGATCTTGGTGAAATGGTCAGCCTTACCTGCTTCTGCGTCTACTCGGGAAGACTATGATTCGTTTCGCCTACATTATCCAGTGGCACCAGCTTGGGGACAAGCCGGTTCTTCAGGGGGAGCACCTGTCAACACTATGACTACATCTACTGTGGGCATACTGATAGGAGAACACGTGGAGTAGAAGAGGGAATGTGTTTAGGTGGTGTGTGTTTGTAATCTACAACCATGATGACTTAATTTATTGCTCACTTTATCTTCCCTCTCCTTCCTTCCTTCTTCTTCTTCTCCATGGAAACCTCACATGTTCCCTCTTATATCTATCCTATGGAGATCTGGAGATCCCAGTCCATCATAAAATAGTGGCTCCGTCGCCCTCAGGGTCTGAGTCTGCATCAATAGAGTACATTGAAGCGACGACAGTTGCGATGACGAGCATCTTCTACAGGTGGTGTACACGAGATGTGCGACGACAACCGAGACTAGAGAAATGTGAGCCGATTGATATTGAGACGAGGGCGACATGACGGTGTCATTGTCATGCACGAACAGGACCCGACTGTGATTGAGATCAGGGTCACGCGACGGGGGCATCTGTTGGAATTATGCCCTAGAGGCAATAATAAATGTAAAGTTATTATTATAATTCCTGTATCAAGATAATAGTTTATTATCCATGCTATAATTGTATTGAATGAAGACTCATTTACATGTGTGGATACATAGACAAAACACCGTCCCTAGCATGCCTCTAGTTGGCTAGCCAGTTGATCGATGATAGTCAGTGTCTTCTGATTATGAACAAGGTGTTGTTGCTTGATAACTGGATCACGTCATTGGGAGAATCACGTGATGGACTAGACCCAAACTAATAGACGTAGCATGTTGATCGTGTCATTTTGTTGCTACTGTTTTCTGCGTGTCAAGTATTTATTCCTATGACCATGAGATCATATAACTCACTGACACCGGAGGAATGCTTTGTGTGTATCAAACGTCGCAACGTAACTGGGTGACTATAAAGATGCTCTACAGGTATCTCCGAAGGTGGTAGTTGAGTTAGTATGGATCAAGACTGGGATTTGTCACTCCGTGTGACGGAGAGGTATCTCGGGGCCCACTCGGTAATACAACATCACACACAAGCCTTGCAAGCAATGTAACTTAGTGTAAGTTGCGGGATCTTGTATTACGGAACGAGTAAAGAGACTTGCCGATAAACGAGATTGAAATAGGTATGCGGATACTGACGATCGAATCTCGGGCAAGTAACATACCGAAGGACAAAGGGAATGACATACGGGATTATACGAATCCTTGGCACCGAGGTTCAAACGATAAGATCTTCGTAGAATATGTAGGATCCAATATGGGCATCCAGGTCCCGCTATTGGATATTGACCGAGGAGTCTCTCGGGTCATGTCTACATAGTTCTCGAACCCGCAGGGTCTGCACACTTAAGGTTCGACGTTGTTTTATGCGTATTTGAGTTATATGGTTGGTTACCGAATGTTGTTCGGAGTCCCGGATGAGATCACGGACGTCACGAGGGTTTCCGGAATGGTCCGGAAACGAAGATTGATATATAGGATGACCTCATTTGATTACCGGAAGGTTTTCGGAGTTACCGGGAATGTACCGGGAATGACGAATGGGTTCCGGGGGTTCACCGGAGGGGGGCAACCCACTCCGGGGAAGCCCATAGGTATTTGGGGGGGTCACACCAGCCCTTAGTGGGCTGGTGGGACAGCCCATCAAATCCTATGCGCCAAGGAAGAGAAAATATCAAAGGAAAGAAAAAAAAAGGGAGAGGTGGGAAGGGGGAAGGACTCCCTCCCACCAAACCAAGTAGGACTCGGTTTGGGGGGGGGGGGAGAGTCCTCCCCCCTGGCTCGGCCGACCCCTTGGGGTTCCCTTGGACCCCAAGGCAAGGTCCCCCTCCCTCCTCCTATATATATGGGGCTTTTAGGGCAGATTTGAGACGACTTTCTCACGGCTGCCCGACCACATACCTCCATAGTTTTTCCTCTAGATCGCGTTTCTGCGGAGCTCGGGCGGAGCCCTGCTGAGACAAGATCATCACCAACCTCCGGAGCGCCGTCACGCTGCCGGAGAACTCTTCTACCTCTCCGTCTCTCTTGCTGGATCAAGAAGGCCGAGATCATCGTCGAGCTGTACGTGTGCTGAACGCGGAGGTGCCGTCCGTTCGGTACTAGATCGTGGGACTGATCGCGGGATTGTTCGCGGGGCGGATCGAGGGACGTGAGGACGTTCCACTACATCAACCGTGATCTCTAATCGCTTCTGCTGTACGATCTACAAGGGTACGTAGATCACTCATCCCCTCTCGTAGATGGACATCACCATGATAGGTCTTCGTGCGTGTAGGAAAATTTTTGTTTCCCATGCGACGTTCCCCAACAGCATCATCATGCACGGAGATGATGTCGACCACCGCTCGTCCGCGAACAACGAGGGAAGCATCGGCGAGAGGCATGGAGTGACAACACGGGGCACACCGTGCCGGGTTGAGAGATCTTGGGGCAAGGAGGTGGTGGGGTAGTGCTCGGATGTGGTGTGGGCGGAGGCGCGGAGCGGCAAGACCTTTCATGTGAGAGAGATAAGATTGGAAGCCGGGGGGTGAGGAGACCCGGCGTGGGATATGCTTTTATGGGATGCAGTTCTTTCCCCATCTATTTTCTGCCTTTTTTGCGAGGATCGTATTGTCTCCATTGTTTACGCTGGAATGTTCTTTTTTAGGTTAATCACACGATGCGGGGGAAGTTTCCAACGTAGGAGGCGGGAGTAGCAGTCGCTGCACAGAGGGAGTAGCTAGGTGGAACCATCACGACATTCCATTGCCCTTTAATAGTAGAAATGTAAATGTATTTGAGATGTGTTGTGCATGATCATCCCTAACAGTGGCAATCTTGGCTTTCTGTGGCTCAATTCTGGTATAACACTAACAACCACACCTCATTGGGATGTTCTCCTTATAAAGCTCTCTATGGACATGAACCTCATTATGGTACATTTCCTATTAGCTCCCATTCTCCGCACCCGGACATGCAATAGTGGATTACTGAAATCAATCTCACAATGACCAGCTCAAGGAACATATCTTGAGAGATCAGAATTGGATCAAACATTATGTTGACCAGCGTAGGAGTGTGAGAGATTTTCAGGTAGGAGACAAGGTGTACCTCAAGTTACAACCCTATGCCCAACATTCACTGGCCAGCAGGCCCTGTCCCAAATTGGCTCTTAAGTTCTTTGGTCCTTCTAAAATCCTTGAAATAATTGGACCAGTGGCATACAAACTACACTTAGCGGATGAAGTAATGATTTACCCAATATTTCATGTCGCCCAGTTGAAAGAACATGTACCTGACCACACTCCAGTCTCCCATTCAATACCAATACAAGTGGATTTGTCTAGTTCGGACCTGCAACCTGAAGAAATTTTGGACAAGAGATTGGTTAAAAATTGCAACAATGCTCATTCGCAGAACTTGGTGAAATGGTCAGCCTTACCAGTGTAACATCCCAAAATTATAAATTTTGGAATGTTAATATAATTATTAGATTGATTGTTTGTTTGTTTGTTTGTTTGAGTGATTGAAACTTGAGTGGAATTTGAAACTTCTCAAAAAAAAAGAGAGGGAATAAAATGACTTTCCCAAAATTTTCTATTTTGAATCCCTTTTCAATTTTTAGTTTGAATATTTTCAAAACCCTTTGATTAAAAAAAATCAAACGAGAGGAGGAAAATGACCCTCCAAAATCAGAGACAATGTCTTGATTCAAATTTTAAGTATTTGCAATTTATTTGAAATTCAAATTCCTTTTCATTTTAAAGTTATTGCAAAAAAATAATTTTTTTAAAAAGTATTTTATTTGGTTTTGAAAATATGTTCATGTTTTAGAAAATTTTATTCTGAAAATTTTGATATATAATATGTCTATATAAAATGTTCTCTCTTTTTCATTTATACGTTTTTCTTCTTTGTTTTTTTTAAAAAAAATTGTTCGTTCGCAAAAAAAAAAAGAAGCGCGCCGAGGCCAACCAGCCCAACCATGTGCATGTGATGTGCGGTGGCCGAATTGCTTTGGCCCATGCGGCACTTTCATTCTCCTCATTTTTTCTAGTTTGCCTACGTTACGTATATGTTTAGTCCCACATTGTTTATCTATGGACCTTTACACCTCCCTTTCACCTATAAATATAGACCCATAGGAGCATCCAAAAATCATCTATTTCGGGTTAAATCAATCTTTTGGTTTAACTAGATTTATTAAATAAAAATATTCTTTTCTCCTCGGCGGGATTTCTGGAAGTCGTCTCCTCATTGGAATTAATTCTTACTCTGCATTCTAAAGGTATTTTTCTTTGTATTTTTTTTACTCGCATAGTTTATTATTTATAGACTAGTATTCCTACACTAGTATACGGTAGAGTAATTAGATATATTAATTAGTCTTCGTATTTACACATTAGTACTAGAATTCTTTTAGACATAGCACTTTTCTTCCGTAAAACAGCTTGGCCCTGATTTTTCAAATAGCCATAACTTTTTACTCGTTTATCCGAATTAGATGAAACCAACGCCTAGAGTTTCGTCTTGATCCCACCTATCCTGTGAACCTATCATATCAACTTTTTGAAATTTTCAAATTTCGAAATTTGTTCATATTCATATTCAAACTTCTTTTGATCATATCTTTTTATCCGTAGCTCCGTTTTAGATGAATCCAATTGCATCGGATTCGTATCAAAGTAATCTTCCTGTTTGTATCATTAGTTCTAACTTTTCAACTTATAATTTTGATCAAATCAGATTTATCTATTAGTGCCAAAAAGTGTTCACATCGTTCTAAGCCGATTAAATGTTATATTGAAGTATTTGTATCTTTTGATCCGCTATTTCACATCTAGTAATTCTTTTTTCTACACGCTCATATTGATCTACTATATTAAATAGCATCATTAGTTTCGACCTTTGAACCTTACAAATTTGAGTGATTCAAATTTGTATTCGAACATTCATTTGATCTTATCTTGCAAATCGTACCACCTTTTCAATTGATTCCTTTTACCCCTAAACACTCATGTCATATATTTTTGTACGTAACCATCGTACTTCAGTTCAACCTATCTTGACCTTTTTAATGCAAATTCAATTCATACTTCAATTCGCTATAACTTGCGTTGTAGTGCTCCATTTCAAGAAATTCTTTCTACAAATAAATTCTTATGCCTTATACTATTTGTCAAACAACATTCATGTTGTTCTCCCAATATTTTTGATCATCTCCCATAGTGTATGCAAGTCGAGCTTATATAGCAGTAGTTCATCGTCCATTAACTCTTTTGATCTCATTCATGCACCTTCACTTTACAACACACTTAGGACCTTTTTATTAAACCTTAGTACGTTGTTATTTTGCACCAAGACATGCTTTGTTCTTATGTTCTCTTGGTTCTTCCTTTTTGGCATGAATGTTTATTGAATGCTATTTGTTTACGATAGATTGCTCGGAGTGTGGCGAGTAGAATTATCAGGATTTTGAGAGCGACTATCTTCATCAAGTAATACTAGGCAAGTCACTTTGATCATACTATCACCTATGTTTTATGCATCGTAGTTCTACCATCCTATGCCCAATTGCATGCTGAGTAGATACTTGGAAATTTTAGTATAGATTGTAGTATCATGTGGTAGGCACACAACAACCCCGATACTTGGCCCCGGGACGACAAATTTCATATTGCTATGCTAGAGTAGACGGGATTTCGGTTGAGTGCATAACACGAGTGATGCGAGGTTGATTAAATAATCAAGACCGGTTAAGACAAGATTTTCAAGACCTCGGACGCAATGCAACTCGGGGTGAAGGACGGTTGATCGGCTCCCTGGAGAACCCAGTGGATGACCCGGGATGCTGGAGAGGCCATGACATCCTGCGGAAAGCTTCACCCAGGCTCAAAGAGACGGACGGATATTTTCAAGACCCAAGGCTTACCTGCACAGCCACAAAGTAATTATGGGCTCTGGCTTGGTTGGACAACGCGACGACTCTGGACAGGCGGTGCTAGCAGATGTAGACGAACGGTAAGAATGGATGGGCACCGACAGGGATTCAGAGGGACCCGTTGAAAGACCATGTTTTGATCATCCGGTCTTCAAACACCCTGAAGTGCGAGGACATACACGGAGGCGATCAAATCTTGTGGGGAACGTGTGCAAAACTCTGCAGAGTACTCAAACCTAATCGATTAGCCGTGTCCACGGTCACGGACAACTTGAGCCAAAGGAACTGAAGTTATCTGAAATTCTCAACACAAATAATAATATTGATGTGGGAATTATTGACAACATGGGTATGAGAACTGGTTGGCGGAACCATCTCATTAACAACTAACAGCGTAGTAATATTTTGCTTTTAGCCCCTCTCTTGATGTAGGAGAAAACTTGCTTTTCGCTAAAAACTTATAGCCCCACCTGCCATATATGCATATAGTATAGATGATTACTTTTCACACCTCTCTTATGTGACTTGCTGGCATATTCAATATGCTGACCTACACGGCTGCAACGTCTTATGTTGCAGATATTTTTTTCTTCGACGAGTAAGAGTACGATTCAAGGTTACGGTCTACACTCAACTTGTCGTTGGTGTTTATTGGGACTCCACTCCCTTGACTGCTTCCGCTGAGATATTTCAGGTATATATCAGTTTTACGCAATTTACATGTGATTGCACTTTGATATATACATTGATGTACTGTGTGTGCCAGCATACTGATCCAGGGATGGCACAGAAACACAGAGGCTTGACTCGTCTTGAGTTGGGTCGCTACAACCAGCTTCTGCGTCTTCTTGGGAAGACTATGATTCGTTGCACCTACATTATCCAGTGGCACCAGCTTGGGGACAAGCTGGTTCTTCAGGGGGAGCACTTGTCAGCACTATGACTACATCTACTGTGGGCATACCGATAGGAGAACACATGGAGTAGAAGAGAGAATGTGTTTAGGTGGTGTCTGTTTGTAATCTACAGCTATGATGAGTTAATTTATTTCTCACTTTCTCTTCTATCTCCTTCCTTATTCTTCTTATCCATGGAAACCTCACATGTTACCTCTTATATCTATCCTATGGAGATCTGGAGATCCCAGTCCATCACAGAATTGTGCCTGCATCGCCCTCGGGGTCTAAGTCGCCATCAACAGAGTACAATTAAGCGATGACAGTTGTAATGACGGGCATCTTGTACAGGTGGTGTACACGAGATGTGCGATGACAACTCAGACCAGAGCAATGTGAGCCGATTACTACTGAGATGAGGGCGACATGACTGTGGCATCCCCGTGCACGGACAGGACCAAACTATGATTGAGATCAGGGTCACACAACGGGGGCGTCGTCATGCACGGACATGATGTCGACCACCGCTCGTCCGCGACCAACGAAGGGAGCATCGGTGAGAGGCATGGAGTGACAACAAAGGGCACACCATGCCGTATTGAGAGATCTCGGGCCAAGGAGGTGGTGGCGTGTTGCTCCGATGTGGTGTGGGCGGAGGCGCGGAGCGGCAAGACCTTTCATGTGAGAGAGGTGAGACTGGAAGCTGGGGGGGAGACCTGGCGTGGGACGTGCGTTTGTGGGATGTAGTTGTTTCCCCATCTATTTTCTCCCTTTTTGCGAGGATCGTATCGTGTCCCTTGTTTATGCTGGATTTTTCTTTTTAGGTTAATCACATGATGCGGGGGAAGTTACTTGCATAGGAGGCGGGAGTTGCAATCGCTTAACAGAGGGATTAGCTAGGTTGAACCATCACGATGTTCCATTGCCCTTTAATAGTAGAGATTAGGTGGAGATAGAGATAGAGAGTAGAGATTCGTCCATAGTAGCTACATTTCAATTGCTTGACTTCTGAATTTTGGTGTCAATCGATTTTGGCTGAAGGAAGTGTTGGATTTTGCTAGTAGGCCTTCGGCCCCAATCCAAAGTAAAATCTGAAATTCTCTTGGCCTATTATCAAAGCTCAACTAAAATTTAGTTTCATACCGTTAATTGGGAGAGAGCTACACCTACTTAATTCGAGCACTTGTACGAGCATGAGAAGAGGAGACCTACATGCGTGCTCTTCCTAGCTTAGAGTGGCGTGACGTGGCGCGGCTCTCACGCCTACGCGTTATTTTTTGCTAGTGAGGAACGGAGAGTCCGTAAGAGTCATGCCATGATGTGATACGTCGTATCGTGGGCTGTAACCGACTCGGATGTGGGTTCGGTCCACATCTCTCCACTTGGGACGCGCGCACATGCACGCACGCACGCGCGCACGTGAGGTCCCTGCCAACCCTAGCCGCCGCCACCACATATGGTTTCACATCGTTCCAGATCATTGCATCTCCATCCAAGTCTTCTCCATGCCTTCTTCCGATGTGCACCTCGAGAAGGGACAACAGGCCTCCGGAACTCCGCCTCTTGTGATCATGTATGGGAGAGGGGCGATCAGGTTTTTGGGGAGCACACTCGCACGACTACTAACAACAACTACTTCCCCGATGACGACTTCTTCCCCGACCTTGTCAACCTCTTTCTCAATGACATGGCCTACAATACCAACGCCGACGGGTTTATTCCCACGACACCGTATGCAATTTTTCCCTTCTGTTTGAGATTGTCCTAGAATTCTTGTTTCTAGTTTGTGTTGTAGACTTGATCTATTTGTCTACTATGCTAGTCCGCATGATTAGTTTAATCTCTGTTTCTATCGTCATGATTTATTTAATGCTTATTCGGATTAAATCTCCTAGTAATTTCCTCATATATTCGACAATCCAAAAACCCGATTATAGGAAATTTACTCCAAGTGGTTTTGATGCGCATCTGAAGCTGCCCACCTTCAAGGGGGTCCAATATAAGAGGTGGCTCACGAGAGCAGTCTACTTGTTTCAAACCATGTAGTGCTATGAAGCCACCAAGGCCAAGATTGAGGGCGATCTTAATCTTGCACAATAGGAAGATTTTGAGAAGATCGATACCCTCTTTAAGGGCGCCCTTCTGAGTGTTCTTGACTATTCCATTATGGATTCATACATGTAGTTTGAGAATGGCAAGGACATGTGGGCTGCGCTCGAGACCAAGTTTGGGGCCTCGGACGCTGGCAGCGAGTTGTACGTAGTGGAGCAATTCTTTGACTACAAGATGACTCATGAGCACTCTATTGTTCAACAAGCTCATGAGATAAAGTCTCTCACGAAGGAACTTGAGTACTTCAAGTGTGTGTTGCCGGACAAGTCTGTGTCCGGAGGCATCATTTCAAAGCTTCCATCTTCGTGGAACAATTTTGCTACTTTTTTGAAACACAAGAGACATGAGTCTTCCATTTCGGATCTCATTGGATCTCTTGATGTTGAGGAGAAGGTGAGAGCAAAAGACTTACGTGCTTGATCTATTAAGGGAGCTTCTAGTGCCCACATGGTACAAAAAAATAACTTCCATCTCGACAAGCCCCAAAGTAACAAGAACAAATATCAGGGCAAAGGCAAGTTTGTTGCAACAAACAAGTCATCACAATCTACCAACTTCAAGAAGAATTCTCATAAGATGGGAAGGGACTATGCATTGTCTATGGTGATCCTAATCACTCGGTTCCGAGATGCCCTAACCACTATGAGGAGCGCGAACTTGAGAAGAGCGGAAAGTACACTAATGTTGTGATAAGTGATACTAATCTGAAGGATTGTGGGTACATTATTTTTACTACGAGTCTTTTAGTTTGTCATTCTCTAGATTGGAATGTACATTTTTGTGATAGGTCACATGGACTTCTCCCGTGCTGATGGGGAATGAGTCACATGCCATTGTTCGAGGTATCGTTACGGTCGATCTGAAGTTTACTTCGGGGAAGATCGTGCGCCTAAAGAACGTTCATCATGTGCCCTCCATCAATAAAAATCTTGTCATGGGTTCCTGTTTATGTAGAGATGGTTTTAAGTTGGTTTTAGAGTTAAATAAAGTTGTAATTTCTAAGTATGCACAATTTGTTGGAAAAGGCTATGAGTGTGGAGGCTTGTTGTCTTTGTTAGATATTTGCACTAAAGTTATTAATAATGTTTGCCGCGATAATCAGTCTAATATTTGGTACTCACGACTTTGTCATATTAACTTTGGTTCCATGGCATGGCTAGCCAATATGAGTTTAATTACGAAATTCACTACTCCCAAGGGCTCCAAGTGCCAAGTGTGTGTGTGCAATCTAAGCAACCTCGCAAGACTTATAAGACTGCAGAGGCAAGAGACTTGGCGTCACTAGAGCTTATACATTTTGAACTTTGTAAGATGAATGTTGTGTTGAAAAAAGGTGGAAATAAATATTTCATGACGTTGATTGATGACTCCACTAGATATTGTTATGTGTATCTTCTGAAATCAAAAAATGAGGCTTTAAACTTCTTCAATAACTATAAAGTTGAAGGATAGAACCAACTTGATCAGAAAATTAAACGGCGCGGGTCTGATCATGGTGGAGAGTGTTTTCCCAATGAATTTGATCTGTTTTGTGTGGAACATGGTATAATACACGAGAGGATACTTCTTTACTCACCTCATTCAAATGGGGTAGCCAAAAACTCTAACTAATTTGGTTAACGCCATGTTAGACACATCAGGTCTCTCTAAGGCATGGTGGGGGGAAACGGAAAGGAAAAGGAAAATAATAAAACCATAACTCGATTTGAGGAATGGGAAAGGAAAAGGCTAAAACTCTCGTATCTACGTACTTGGGGTTGTTTGGCGAAAGTCAATATACCAATTCCCAAGAAGCACAGGCTTGGACCAAAAATCGTGGATTGTGTTCTTCTGGTCTATGCTTTTCATAGCATTGGCCATAGATTTTTGATAATAAAATATGAGGTACCCGACAAGCATGTTGGTATAATTATGGAGTCGAATGATGCGATTTTATTTCAAGACATATTTCCTATGAAGGGTATGCCTAACTCATCAAATCAGGAGATACCTACTCTATCTACTAAGGATTTTTTTGTAATTCCTGAACCCACCATTGTGATGCAACACGTTGAGAATCCTGAGGAGGATGACAATGAAAATCCTGTAAGGAGTAAGAGACAAAGGACTAAAAAGTCCTTTGGTGATGATTTCATTGTGTACCTCGTGGTTGACACACCCAGAACTCTTTCAGAAGCCTATGCATCTTCCGATGCCGACTAGTGGAAGGAAGTTATTCTTAGTGAGATAGACTCCATCTTAGCTAATGGAACCTGGGAGGTCACTGATCATCCATATGGGTGCAAACCCGTGGGATGTAAGTGGGTGTTCAGGGAAAATATTATACCTGATGGTACAATTGAAAAGTACAAGGCGCGGCTTGTGGCCAAGGGTTATACCCAGAAAGAAGGTATGGACGTATTTGATACTTATCTCACGTGTGGCTGGACTTACCACTATTCGAGTGCTACTATCATTGGCTGCCTCACACGGTCTTCTTATTCATCAAATGGACATTAAGACTACTTTCCTCAGTGGAGAGTTTGATGAGGAAATTTACATGGATAAGTGTAATGGTTTTGTAGTACCTGGTCAAGAAGCAAAGATGTGCAAGTTATTCAAGTCTTTGTATGGCCTTAAACAAGCTCCTGAGTAGTGGCATGAAAACTTCAAAATAACATTGACTGCTACAAGCTTTGTTGTGAACAAATCTCACAAGTGTGTGTACTATCGCCATGGTGGGGGCAAAGGAGTTATTCTCTGTCGGTATGTCAATGACATACTGATCTTTGGAACCAAACATGATTTAATCAAGGAGGTTAAAGATTGCTTGTCTCGTTGTTTTAAGATGAAAGATCTAGGAGTAGCATATGTTATTATGAAAATCAAGATGCTGAGAGGTGAGAATGGTGGGATTACACTACTTCAGTCTCACCACCTGGAAAAGGCCTTGAGTCGCTTTGGGTATAGTGACTGCAATGTTTCTCCAACTTCATATGATGCTAGTGTGTTGCTTTGAAAGAATTGACGGTTTGCTAGAGATCAACAAAGGCATTCTCAGATTATTGGCTTGCTTATGTATTTGGCGAGTTGTCACATCCCTAACCCTTAAGCAAGATAGCATTGTGCTCATGTCTTCTTTGCATTTGCATCTAAGAAGTTTCAACAAAAACAACAAAGTGGCAAAGGAAAAACTCAAAACCCTAGCCACCATTTCAATTAAAGGAAATCTCAAACTAGTTCAAAATCAATGAACCCAAAATGGCCTCAAGAAATGTTCAAACTTTCTGATAAATCATGAAAGTAAATGAGCATTCGAGAAAACTATTTTCTTGACACTTTAAGCTTTTTGAATAAATGAAAAAGTCTACTGGTTCCAAGTTTTAAATTTGAAATCAGAAACTATAAATTTCCAAAAATGTTGAAAACCTTGGAAATGGTTGGGGATATTATAACAAATATTTCAGGAGGTCTAAAATAGTTTTACTTATTGTTTTGGAGCTGAATTAATTAGCAAAACAATAATTAGCAAAACAGAAAACAAAAAAAACAGAAAAAATGGAAAAACCTTACCTGTTGCCTAAGCCTGGCCCGGCCCATCCCTGGCTCGTCCCCTCCCTCGCGCCAGTAGGTAGCAGGAGGTGGCCGCCGCCCCCTCCGGCGCGGCCACGCACCTGCGTGCCTGCCTGGCCGCCGCCTCGCGCTGGCGATGACGGGGATAAGCTCCCCAGGGCCTCCCCTATCCATTCCCAGCCTCGGTTCTCTTCCTCCTCCCGGATCTCCTCCTCCTCCTTGCTGCCGCCATTAGAGCCGAGCTCGAGCTCGAGCTGCCCGTGCCCTGGCCATAGGATTCCCTCCCAGAGCACGCCATTAGCTCCGCCTCGTCGCCCTGGTCATCTCTGCAGAAGCCGAAGCTTCCTCGAGCCCTGCAACGCCCGCAACGCCGTCGTCTTCCACCTCCGGCCACCGGACCTCTCCCGTCGATTTGTCGCCCCCAGGCCTTCCCCGAGCCGTCTAAGCTCTGCTCTGTAGTCCCCGTGAGCATGCGGTCGTTTCCCCTAAGTTTCCCCCGTCGATCCCCTCCTCTAGCCCTAGTTTCACCGGAGCCCGACGAGGACCGCCGCTGCCGCTCGTCGCCGGTAGCCCTCCGATGATCAGCTCGTCCTTCCGAGGGCACCAGCAGCTCCAAGTCGACGCGTAGATGTTGTAGCAGCTAAGAACCGAGCGTAGATCCCTCTGATTCAAAGACCCCGATGACGCCCGAGCCTTGGCCGCCGCCAAGCTCGTCGCCGGCGTCATCTCCGGCCAGATCAGCCCCGGCTAGGTGCAGAAATGAAGCTGCGGGAGACGTGTCGTTCCTCTCGTGCTCTCCGCGCAGCATTTGGCCCCCTGTGCGCCGTTTCCGAGCCCCTCCGCCATGCTGGTGGTCGCCGGAGGCTCCCCGCCGGCGAGGACGACCTCGCCGCCGGTGGATGTCGACGTGACAAAGCTAACCCAGCAGCTCAGCACCTAATCACTCGCTGACAAGTGGGCCCAAGGCCAAGTCAAACCTCAGTTAGGGCTGGTCAGCGCGGGATTAGTCCCAAAGAGGTTGACCAGTGGGCCCCCCCTGTCAGGTTTGACCTGAACAGGTCGGCCGACCTGCTGACGTCAGTCTGATGCAATAAATAGAATTTCCAGTATAAAACTAATTCAGGAAATTGCTAAAAATTGTAAAAATCATAGAAATTAATCTGTAACTCCAATGGAAATAAATTATATATGAAAAAGTATCAGAAAAATTCAAGGATTCTGATTATGCTGTTTTCAACCATGTTTGAAAAAGTTACAGAACCCCAAAATGTGGAATAAGGAATAATTCAATTATTATAATTACTTTTAAATGGAATTTGGAAAAATATTCAAATTTCATTATGAATGCAATGATCACACACTGTCCTAGTTACAAATCAGTACCATAACATGACATTTCATGCATGTTAACATCAAGTTGATCTGAGCATCAGGTCGAATCAATTAAACCGGTATCCGAGAATACCCGTTTGAATTGCTATTCGAATGTGTTTCAAATCAACTCTAAACCTAATACATGTTGAAAATAATAACTTATCACCTTGCATTCTCATGCCATGCTCATGCATCATTTTGCGTGCATATGATTGTTATTGAATGTTGCCATTCATTTCGGTAGGCTCCGCACCCCCGGATTCCACCGAATATCCGTTTGACGGATATCGTTCCTCCTCTGAGCAACAAGGCAAGCAACCCTTTTGATCATCCCGATAAATCCCATGTTCTTGCTCCTGCACCTATTTATTGCATTTAAGATCAAATGCTTCAACTTCTTTTGCCACGATAGTTGAACCCACTTCCTTTGCATGACTTAACCTTGTCACAGTAAATAGCCGAACCTTGCAACCTAGCATACCTGGTAGTTGCTTGAACTATGATGTGCCTTATCCTGCTATGCATGCTATGCTTAGAGTTGTGTATGGTCTGTCATCTGGGAGATGAACAGAAATGTGGAATGTGTTCGGTGAGCAAAGGTTGTGTGTTGAACTTGATTTGGTAAAGGTACCGGTGAAAGGTTGTGTAGGATTACATGGCGGGTTGTTTCATTGGAACCGTCCTTAGGAACTGAGTTCCGTGTATGTAATCCAAGACTAGATACTACCACATGCTGGGCCCTGAAATATGACCCCGCTCGGCCTATTAATCGCGTAGTACTCGGTCCAGGAGTTGCAAGTAGTTTCTGGTGTTTATAGTAATGCTGGAGGCCGTGCATGGTGCTGACCTGAGAGGTGGGCCGTGATGCGGTAGGCAGTGGCACGGTGTACCAAGTGGCACCCGGATGGTGGGCTTGGGAACCCTGCGCACATCGTTTGAGGCCGTGGCGGAAACCTCGGCCGGACTTCCGTACGGGTTACTCTCAGATAGGCGATAAACCTAGACTAGGTACTAGTGTGGTTAATGGTCGTGGCCGACTCCCTCGCTGGGCTTCCGCTTGAAGGTTGCCGAGGTGCATCAAGTACACCCCTACAGGGTTATGATCTATTCGAATAGCCGCGTCCGCGGATATGGACTACTTGGAGACATATGTTGTTCATAGATAACTTCAATGGCTACTCATAAAATTGTCAAGATAAGCGTGAGTGTCGTGGATGGCATTTCCGTATGGAGACGGAATGATTCCACGATAGTGTATTGTTGTGGTGTTAGTGGACTCGTGTGCGAGAAATCAAGTTGTCAAAACTAATTTCAAAATGCAAGTTGTCTAGCCACGAGTCAAATGCTGGCTTCCCGCATGAAACCCCACAATACCTTTTGATACCTTGCATGAGTAGTTAGTTCTCCGAAAGTCTTGCTGAGTACCTTCGTACTCATGTTTGCTTAATAAATGTTGCAGAGGTTGCTAATGACCCTAATGGAGGGTTCTTCGTAGACGTCGACGACAACGAGTAGCTGGTGTCCCAGCTACGATCTGGCCCTACGTCGGCTCTGTAGTATAGTCAGGCCATGTGCCTTCTAGTTGCCCTGTCTGTACTCAGACAGTTTAAACTCTTCCGCTGGCTTGTATTTGTATGACTGTTATTATGGGTCGTGAGACCCTTAATGTGTAATATTATGTGTGTGGCTCTTCCGAGCCTCTTAAATAAAGGTTGTATGTTTATGGTTATGTTGTGATGCCATCGAT
Source organism: Hordeum vulgare subsp. vulgare (assembly GCF_904849725.1). Taxonomy (NCBI): domain Eukaryota; kingdom Viridiplantae; phylum Streptophyta; class Magnoliopsida; order Poales; family Poaceae; genus Hordeum; species Hordeum vulgare. The sequence goes on along the minus strand of NC_058518.1, from coordinate 301,456,956 downwards.
GTATCTATACATATAGGTATGTCATGCGTACGTGTGTCGTACTTGATATGTATGGGGTTCGAATACCTAGTCGTGAACTTTAGTAGCACTCCTTACAAGGAAATGCCCCTTTGTGATCCAACGAGCCTTGGTAGTTCGCTACTGCTCCGGACACATTGGTTGACCGGCATGTGTCCTTCTTAGCTGCTGTGTCTGTCCCCTTTGGGGAAATGTCACGCGATGTAATGGAGTCCTTGTAGCTTGCTACGACTCGTCTACATTCGCTGATGACCGACACCTGCTTTGTTGGGTCATGTATGCCTGTCCTTGTGCGGTACTGCCACTTTGGTTTATGACTAGACATGTCGATCCGGGTTCTTTGACATTGGATTGCTAGCGACACTATCACATACGTGAGTCAAAAGACGCAAACGGTCCCGGCTAAGGTAAGGCTGCAGCCGTGGAGTTAGCCGTGCATGAGACCACAAAGGGATGCGATGTGTTACAGGCTAGATTCCTATGGCTTAGGATCGGGGTCCCGACAGCGTTGGTATCAGAGCCTCACTGACTGTAGGATTACTAAGCCAAACTGGTCGAAGTTGAGTCTAGAATTTCTTAGTTATATATAAGGGAATTGTTTGTGGAAGGGAACGTAAGACTCTTGTTCTCTTCTCAACATATTCTATTCTGGTCATCCTCGTCTTTTCTACGGGAACTAAGGACTAGGTTACTCATCTTCTCCTAGGCTCGTGTTTCTGATCGGTAGATTATAGCACTACGGGTCGAGAGATATTGGGTTTCTTTTATTCCTAGGAAGCAGGAAGTAAGTTGATGATCATAGAGTTGAACTTGATAGTTGAGTGGTTACGCTATTCCATGTTGGGTTGTCTCAAATTTGTTTTGAGCATTTACAACCGTTATGCTGCCCAATTGTGCATTCAGAGCGCTAATGCTTTTGCATTACTCTCTATTTACAGATGCCTGGCCGTCCTTCTCGTCAGGTGGTACGTCTGACCAGGTGCATTGATGTGCCGGGTCATACGGCCATGCTGGTCAGGGTGATGTCGGTGTGCGGTTACCGCTGGTACCCCGAGTACATAGTGGAGGAACAGTACCGAGACTTCAACCAGAGCCAGTACATCTGCACTGTCAGTGTATTTCCAGACTACCCTGGAGCTGAGAAGCCAATCCATTGGTCCTATGGGTTGGGGGTCACCGTTGACATGGCAGTACAGGATGCTGCCTATTCAATGCTGACTCTTATGAGAGCGAGACATGCACTGCTGCAGAATTCAGAGTTCTGCTATGTTTCGGCCTCTCAGTCTGGTGAAGAGGGATACCTCAGTGGAGTCTATTTTGATTCTTCTATGGAGGATCCACTTCTGCAGTCCACTGTTGAGATGCTAGAGAACAGAGACATGGATGCTCGTGCTCTCCGCATGGAGCTTTATGCTACCTGTGCCCGTCTGTGGACAGCTTTGACGCAGCTGGCACCGGTAGTCCAGACAGGGTATGGAGAGATGGAGATGCTGAACCCTGTTAGAACCCATCTTCCGGCCCACGTTGACTGGCCAGCTATAGGAGGAGTCACACCTCTTCGGGGACCCCTCTTACCTCCAGTCAGGGGACCAAGGCCACATCCGTGTCCTTATGGATCCCAGGGATCTCAGGCTAGAGTGTTTCCTGATCCGCAGGTTGAGCTTCCAGGTGATGGAGGTAATCTCTATGAGATGTTCTATGCGGATGCCTGAGCTGTGAGCGGAAGGATAGTATGGTAGTAGCCATACGTTCACAGTCCTGCGTGACTTGTGAAGTATGGTAGTAATGTGAAATGAATTCTGGAGGCCTAGATAAATAATGTATAGGAAGTTTGTAAGCCTCTGATGAGTAGTTCCACCATTTCAGTAGTTGCTCTTCGAGTAAGTTTGTACTAAACTATGTAAGGGTGTGTATGAACCATGGTGTATATATAGCAGTTGCTTGTTACCATGCTGTTCGGATATTAATTTCCGCATTCCGTGTGTTCAGTACATTCTTAATCCATAGCTAGTATTGATATGATATTGGTCTAAGCTATGAGTTTGTTTGTCAGGATGGTGTTCACCAGGTTGAACCGTGCCCCTGCTCATGAGCAAGGTGAGGGTAGTCAAGCTTCGCAGGAAGACCTGCCTCACCCACCTTCTCTGGTAGAAGTGATGCTTGAGGCAGAAAGAAACAAAAGGGAGACCAACCGACTGCTAGAGCGTATTGAGCAGAATACGGCTCGACAGCCTAGGAATGCTGCAGTGTCCCTCAATGACTTTGTGAAGCTGAATCCTCCAAAGTTTCATCATTCCATCGATCCCCTCGACGCTGATGACTGGCTGTGCAACATCTCACGCAAGATTCGCTCGGCGAATGTGTCTGAGGCCGACAAGGTGACCTTTGCGGCGTATTTCCTGGAGGGACCCGCCAATCTGTGGTGGGAGAATTTTGAAGCTATGCGTCCCGCTGAACCAGTGACCACATGGGCAGACTTCAGTGCAGCTTTTCGTTTGCACCATATTCCAGAGGGCCTGATGGACAGAAAGAGAGAGGAGTTCTGTGCCTTCACTCAGGGCAAGTTGTCTGTGGATGCCTATAGCCGCGAGTTCGGTAACCTCGCCCACTATGCAACAGAGGAGGTGTCTACTGACGCCAAGAAGCAAGCAAGATTCCATAAGGGTCTGAGCCCTGAGCTCCGTCGAGACCTGCGCCTCCATGAGTGTGCAAGTTTTCAAGCCCTGGTCAACAAAGCGATCAGTGCGGAGACTGGTCATACTGACTTCGAAGCCACGAGGAAGCACTCCCGTGACTTTGGGTCATCTTCTGGTTCCGCATTTCCAAAACGCAGGCTGTGGGTTCCAAACAGTTCTCTGCCGCCAAGATACACTCCGAGGCCATCCTACGTGGCGCCTCAGACGAATCAGGCCAACCCTCCAGCAAAAGCTTATGGTGGTCCAGCTAGCAATGCTGCACCACGTGCCAACCAGGTGATATGCTACAAGTGTGGAGAACCAGGGCATTATTCCCGTGAGTGTCCTCAGAATGTGGGTGCCAAGCAACCCGGAAAGTCCGTCGGGCAGGCCAAGTCGGGCAAAGCTTATTATGTGAAGCCAACTCCTGCACGTGGCCGTGTGAACTATGTGTCAGCAGAAGAAGCTGCAGAGGATCCCGACGTCATGCTGGGTACGCTTCTTGTTAATCATCACCCAGCATTCGTTCTCTTTGACACTGGGTCTTCTCATTCCTTCATTTCAGAAAGTTATGCACAGTTGCATAACATGTCATTTTGTGATATGCCAATCCCATTGGTCGTCCAAACCCCTGGTAGTAAATGGCAAACCTCTAGGATAACCTATGACAATGAAATTCTAGTAGACAGGCTAGTTTTTCTAGCCTCATTGATAGCATTGAAATCTTCGAATATTAATATCATCTTGGGCATGGACTGGATGTCAGCTCACTATGCCAAGATTGATACTCACTCTAGAAATGTCCAGCTTACCCATCCCTCGGGTGAGATAGTAAATGTCTCTACTCGAGTTGCCAAATGCCAGCTCTATTCCCTAAATGCCAACCCTCTTCCGGAACTTGAAGACATTCCGGTAGTCCGTGACTTCCCGGATGTTTTTCCAAAGGAACTGCCAGGAATTCCACCTGACAGAGATGTAGAGTTTGTGATAGATCTTGTTCCGGGAACTGTCCCAATAGCCAGAAGACCTTATAAGATGGCACCCCTAGAGCTAGCCGAACTTAAGAAGCAATTAGATGAGGCCTTGAACAAGGGTTTCATTCGTCCTAGCTCTTCTCCTTGGGCTTGTCCCGTCCTCTTCGTCAAGAAGAAAGACGGAACGGATCGGATGGTTGTAGATTACCGACTAGTTAATCTGGTCACCATAAAGAACAAGTATCCACTCCCCAGGATCAACGACCTGTACGATCAGCTCGCTGGATCCTCAGTCTTCTCCAAAATGGATTTGAGGTTGGGATACCATCAAATCAAGATTAAGAACGGGGACATTCCAAAAACGGCCTTTGTTACTCGTTATGGCCAATATGAGTACACCGTTATGTCCTTCGGTTTAACCAATGTCCCAGCCACCTTCTCTCGGCTGATGAATTCAATCTTCATGGAGTATTTGGATAAATTCGTCGTGGTATACCTCGATGATATTCTCATCTACTCGAAGAATGAACAAGAACATGCCGAGCATCTAAGGCTGGTATTGATGAAACTTCGAGAGCATCGCCTTTATGCCAAATTTTCAAAATGTGAATTCTGGTTACCAGAAGTGACCTATCTAGGCCACGTAATCTCTGGTAAGGGTATTGCTGTCAATCCCGAGAGAGTTCAAGCTGTCCTTGATTGGACTCAACCTGAATCGGTTAAGAAAGTCAGGAGTTTTCTTGGTCTAGCGAGCTATTGACGCCGCTTCGTCGAGAATTTCTCCAAGGTTGCAAAGCCTCTAACTGAACTCCTCAAGAAGGATAAAAAGTTCGAGTGGACACCACAGTGTGAGCATAGTTTTCAGGAACTGAAAAGACGCCTGACTTCCGCACCTGTGTTGCTACCACCAGATTTTTCTAAGGACTTTCTTATCTATTGCGACGCCTCGCGACAAGGATTAGGTTGCATTCTCATGCAAGATCGTCATGTGATCGCATACACATCTCGGCAGTTGCGTCCACATGAGGATAATTATCCCACACATGACCTTGAGCTTGCAGCTGTGGTCCATGCACTAAAAACCTGGCGACATTACCTTCTGGGTAATCGTTGCGAAATATTCACTGATCACCAAAGTCTGAAAAATATCTTCACCCAGCCGGATTTGAATCTCAGGCAAAGACGGTGGGTCGAGTTGATCTCGGATTACGACTTAGGGATAAATTACACCCCGGGGAAGGCCAATGTTATGGCCGATGCGCTAAGTCGTAAATCCTATTGTAACAATTTGATGCTACAACAAGGTCAACCACATCTCCATGAGGACTTTCGGAAGTTGAATCTTCATATTGTTCCTCAAGGATTCCTTTCTACCCTGGTGGCGAAGCCTACTCTTAACGATCAAATTATAGCTGGCCAAAAGCGTGACAAGGGTATATCACGGATCAAGGGGAATATTCTTAGCGGAAATGCTAAAGAATTTTCCATGAATGATCAAGGTGTTGTGTTCTTCCAGAATCGTTTAGTGGTTCCTAAGAACCCACATCTAAGGCAGTTAATCCTTAAGGAGGCTCATGATTCTCCTCTCACCATTCATCCCGGTAGTACTAAGATGTATCAGGATCTACGCCAGAGGTTCTGGTGGACTAGGATGAAGAGAGAAATTGCTGAGTTCGTTGCTAACTGCGACGTTTGTCGTCGAGTTAAGGCAGAACATCAAAGGCCTGCTGGCACCCTTCAACCTTTAGCTATTCCTGAATGGAAATGGGATAAAGTTAGTATGGATTTCATTACCGGATTTCCCAAGACCAAGAAAGGAAATAATGCTATCTTTGTGGTCATTGGCCGTCTTTCCAAAGTGGCTCATTTTCTTCCTGTTCGTGAGAGTATAACAGCTAGCCAGCTAGCAGAGTTATATATCTCTCGAATAGTGTCTCTTCATGGTGTTCCCCTGGAAATTAACTCGGACCGTGGAAGTATCTTTACTTCTCGCTTCTGGGAAAGTTTTCAGAATGCCATGGGGACTCACTTATCTTTTAGCACTGCTTTCCATCCTCAATCAAGTGGTCAAGTAGAAAGAGTGAATCAAATCCTAGAAGATATGCTCCGAGCTTGTGTTATTTCGTTCGGTATGAATTGGGAGAAGTGCCTTCCATTCGCCGAATTCGCTTATAACAATAGCTATCAATCAAGCTTGGGCAAAGCCCCTTTTGAAGTTCTCTATGGACGAAGATGTCGAACACCTCTTAATTGGTCAGAAACCGGAGAGAGGCAACTCTTTGGCCCGGATATGATCCAGGATGCAGAAGAGCAGGTTCGCATTATTCGTGAAAAGTTGAAAACAGCCCAGTCTCGTCAAAAGAGCCAATATGATCGTCATCATAAGGCTGTGACCTTTGAAGTTGACGAGAAGGCTTACCTTCGGGTTACACCTTTGAAGGGTACCCATCGGTTCGGTATCAAGGGCAAATTGGCTCCTCGTTACATTGGTCCTTTTCGCATTCTTGCCAAACGAGGAGAAGTTGCCTACCAGTTGGAACTTCCTGCGCATCTTTCCAAGGTTCATGATGTTTTCCACATCTCACAACTCACGCGTTGCTTCTCGGATCCTATCCGTGAAGTGGACCACGAAACGCTTGATCTACAAGATAACCTTTCTTATCGAGAATACCCCGTGCGTATTCTTGATCAAGCTGAGCGTACCACTCGACGTCGAAACCTTAAGTTTCTTAAAGTTCAATGGTCAAATCATTCTGAAAAGGAGGCAACTTGGGAAAGAGAGGATCGTCTCCGACTTGAGTATCCTGCGTTATTCCCGACGACTTCTAAATCTCGGGACGAGATTCTTTTGAGTGGGGGTGAGTTGTCACATCCCTGACCCTTAAGCAAGATAGCATTGTGCTCATGTCTTCTTTGCATTTGCATCTAAGAAGTTTCGACAAAAAAAACAAAGTGGCAAAGGAAAAACTCAAAACTCTAGCCACCATTTCAATTAAAGAAAATCTCAAACTAGTTCAAAATCAATGAACCCAAAATGGCCTCAAGAAATGTTCAAACTTTCTGATAAATCATGAAAGTAAATGAGCATTGGAGAAAACTATTTTCTTGACACTTTAAGCTTTTTGAGTAAATGAAAAAGGCTACTCGTTCCAAGTTTTAAATTTGAAATCAGAAACTATAAATTTCCAAAAATGTTGAAAACCTTGGAAATGGTTGGGGATATTATAACAAATATTTCAGGAGGTCTAAAATAGTTTTACTTATTGTTTTGGAGCTGAATTAATTAGCAAAACAATAATTAGCAAAACAGAAAACAAAAAAAACAAAAAAATGGGAAAACCTTACCTGTCGCCTAAGCCTGGCCCGGCCCATCCCTGGCTCGTCCCCTCCCTCGCGCCAGTAGGCAGCAGGAGGTGGCCGCCGCCCCCTCCGGCGCGGCCACGCACTTGCGTGCCTGCCTGGCCGCCGCCTCGCGCTGGCGACGACGGGGATAAGCTCCCCAGGGCCTCCCCTATCCATTCCCCGCCTCGGTTCTCTTCCTCCTCCCGGATCTCCTCCTCCTCCTTGCTGCCGCCATTAGAGCCGAGCTCGAGCTCGAGCTGCCCGTGCCCTGGCCATAGGATTCCCTCCCAGAGCACGCCATTAGCTCCGCCTCGTCGCCCTGGTCATCTCTGCAGAAGCTGAAGCTTCCTCGAGCCCTGCAACACCCGCAACGCCGTCGTCTTCCACCTCCGGCCGCCGGACCTCTCCCGTCGATTCGTCGCCCCCAGGCCTTCCCCGAGCCGTCTAAGCTCTGCTCTGTAGTCCCCATGAGCATGCGGTCGTTTCCCCTAAGTTTCCCCTGCTCTAGCCCTAGTTTCACCGGAGCCCGACGAGGACCGCCGCTGCCGCTCGTCGCCGATAGCCCTCCGATGCTCAGCTCGTCCTTCCGAGGGCACCAGCAGCTCCAGGTCAACGCGTAGATGCTGTAGCAGCTAAGAACCGAGCGTAGATCCCTCTGATTCAAAGACCCCGATGACGCCCGAGCCCTGGCCGCCGCCAAGCTCGTCGCCGGCGTCATCTCCGGCCAGATCAGCCCCGGCTAGGTGCAGAAATGAAGCTGCGGGAGACGTGTCGTTCCTATGGTGCTCTCCGCGCAGCATTTGGCCCCCTGTGCGCCGTTTCTGAGCCCCTCCGCCGTGCTGGTGGTTGCCGGAGGCTCCCCGCCAGCGAGGACGACCTCGCCGCCGGTGGATGTCGACGTGGCAAAGCTAACCCAGCAGCTCAGCACCTAATCACTCACTGACAAGTGGGCCCAAGGCCAAGTCAAACCTCAGTTAGGGCTGGTCAGCGCGGGATTAGTCCCAGAGAGGCTGACCAGTGGGGCCCCCCTGTCAGGTTTGACCTGAATAGGTCGGCCGACCTGCTGACGTCAGTCTGATGCAATAAATAGAATTTCCAGTATAAAACTAATTCAGGAAATTGCTAAAAATTGTAAAAATCATAGAAATTAATCTGTAACTCCAATGAAAATTATATATGAAAAAGTATCAGAAAAATTCAAGGATTCTGATTATGCTATTTTCAACCATGTTTGAAAAAGTTACAGAACCCTAAAATGTGGAATAAGGAATAATTCAATTATTATAATTACTTTTAAATGGAATTTGGAAAAATATTCAAATTTCATTATGAATGCAATGATCACACACTGTCCTAGTTACAAATCAGTACCATAACATGACATTTCATGCATGTTAACATCAAGTTGATCTGAGCATCAGGTCGAATCAATTAAACCGGTATCCGAGAATACCCGTTTGAATTGCTATTCGAATGTGTTTCAAATCAACTCTAAACCTAATACATGTCGAAAATAATAACTTATCACCTTGCATTCTCATGCCATGCTCATGCATCATTTTGCGTGCATATGATTGTTATTGAATGTTGCCATTCATTTCGGTAGGCTCCGCACCCCCGGATTCCACCGAATATCCGTTTGACGGATATCGTTCCTCCTCTGAGCAACAAGGCAAGCAACCCTTTTGATCATCCCGATAAATCCCATGTTCTTGCTCCTGCACCTATTTATTGCATTTAAGATCAAATGCTTCAACTTCTTTTGCCACGATAGTTGAACCCACTTCCTTTGCATGACTTAACCTTGTCACAGTAAATAGCCGAACCTTGCAACCTAGCATACCTGGTAGTTGCTTGAACTATGATGTGCCTTATCCTGCTATGCATGCTATGCTTAGAGTTGTGTATGGTCTGTCATCTGGGAGATGAACAGAAATGTGGAATGTGTTCGGTGAGCAAAGGTTGTGTGTTGAACTTGATTTGGTAAAGGTACCGGTGAAAGGCTGTGTAGGAGTACATGGCGGGTTGTTTCATTGGAACCGTCCTTAGGAACTGAGTTCCGTGTATGTAATCCAAGACTAGATACTACCACATGCTGGGCCCTGAAATATGACCCCGCTCGGCCTATTAATCGCGTAGTACTCGGTCCAGGAGTTGCAAGTAGTTTCTGGTGTTTATAGTAATGCTGGAGGCCGTGCATGGTGCTGACCTGAGAGGTGGGCCGTGATGCGGTAGGCAGTGGCACGGTGTACCAAGTGGCACCCGGATGGTGGGCTTGGGAACCCTGCGCACATCGTTTGAGGCCGTGGCGGAAACCTCGGCCGGACTTCCGTACGGGTTACTCTCAGATAGGCGATAAACCTAGACTAGGTACTAGTGTGGTTAATGGTCGTGGCCGACTCCCTCGCTGGGCTTCCGCTTGAAGGTTGCCGAGGTGCATCAAGTACACCCCTGCAGGGTTATGATCTATTCAAATAGCCGCGTCCGCGGATATGGACTACTTGGAGACATATGTTGTTCATAGATAACTTCAATGGCTACTCATAAAATTGTCAAGATAAGCGTGAGTGTCGTGGACGGCATTTCCGTATGGAGACGGAATGATTCCACGATAGTGTATTGTTGTGGTGTTAGTGGACTCGTGTGCGAGAAATCAAGTTGTCAAAACTAATTTCAAAATGCAAGTTGTCTAGCCACGAGTCAAATGCTGGCTTCCCACATGAAACCCCACAATACCTTTTGATACCTTGCATGAGTAGTTAGTTCTCCGAAAGTCTTGCTGAGTACCTTCGTACTCATGTTTGCTTAATAAATGTTGCAGAGGTTGCTAATGACCCTAATGGAGGGTTCTTCGTAGACATCGACGACAACGAGTAGCTGGTGTCCCAGCTACGATCTTGCCCTACGTCGGCTCTGTAGTATAGTCAGGCCATGTGCCTTCTAGTTGCCCTGTCTGTACTCAGACAGTTTAAACTCTTCCGCTGGCTTGTATTTGTATGACTGTTATTATGGGTCGTGAGACCCTTAATGTGTAATATTATGTGTGTGGCTCTTCCGAGCCTCTTAAATAAAGGTTGTATGTTTATGGTTATGTTGTGATGCCATCGATGTATCTATACATATCGGTATGTCATGCGTACGTGTGTCGTACTTGATATGTATGGGGTTCGAATACCTAGTCGTGAACTTTAGTAGCACTCCTTACAAGGAAATGCCCCTTTGTGATCCAACGAGCCTTGGTAGTTCGCTACTGCTCCGGACACATTGGTTGACCGGCATGTGTCCTTCTTAGCTGCTGTGTCTGTCCCCTTTGGGGAAATGTCACGCGATGTAATGGAGTCCTTGTAGCTTGCTACGAATCGTCTACATTCGCTGATGACCGACACCTGCTTTGTTGGGTCATGTATGCCTGTCCTTGTGCGGTACTGCCACTTTGGTTTATGACTAGACATGTCGATCCGGGTTCTTTGACATTGGATTGCTAGCGACACTATCACATACGTGAGTCAAAAGACGCAAACGGTCCCGGCTAAGGTAAGGCTGCAGCCGTGGAGTTAGCCGTGCGTGAGACCAGAAAGGGATGCGATGTGTTACAGGCTAGATTCCTATGGCTTAGGATCGGGGTCCCGACACGAGTGCCACAAGGCCTGAAATCTCGTTTGTTATGAGCAAACTAAGCCGGTTTGTGTCAAACTCGGGAGATGCTCATTGACAAGCGCTTGGGAGAGTTATGTGCTATTTGAAAGGCAATGCGAGCTATGGGATTCACTACACTGGGTAAGCGAGGGTACTGGAGGGTTATAGTGACTCAAACTAGATATTTGATGTCGATGAGATTAAGGCCGCAAGTGGTTATGTCTTTACACTTGGTGTTGGCGCTGTTTCCTGGAAGTCTTGCAAGCAGACCATCTCTATGGAAGCAGAACTCACATCATTAGACACAACCATTGTTGAAGTAGAGTGGCTTCGTCACCTCTTGATGGACTTACCTGTGGTTGAAACACCAATACCCGCTATCCCGATGAACCGTGATTATCAAACTGTGATCATAAAGATAAACAGTTCTAAGGATAATATGAAGTCCTCAAGGCATGTGAAGAGGAGATTGAAATCTATCAAAAAATGAAGAACTTGGGAGTTATTGCGTTGGATTATATCCAAACGTCTAGAAGCTTGGTAGATCCCTTCACAAAGGGTTTATCACGTAATGTGATAGAAAATGCATCGATGGAGATAGGTTTAGGACCCACCGTATGAGTTGTCCATAGTGGTAACCCACTCTATGTGATCGGAGATCCCATGAAGTAGAAGTGGGAGACAAGCTGTTGGGCAGCTGGAAGAAGAGTATCCCTATATTTGTTATCCCACTCCGTGAAGATGCAATACTCTCATAATCTGCATGGCAGGTTGATACTTATCTTAATATGTTCCAAGTGGTTTATTTGGGTAAGAAGAGATGTTTTCCTGCAGAGCATCTCCTGAGGGACACACCTATATGAATTTGATGTTAAACGTTGCAGTCTATGAGAATTGGGAATTCTCTAATAAATTCATGAAAGGCCCCGGAGTATCACGTATATGCTCCACCCACGGGGAAGCCTTGTGGCAGCCAAGTATCGGTCAAGGATTTGTGTGAAACTAGTCCAACAGAAAGCTTGTAGTTCAAGGCATAGTCCATAATTCAAGTTGTGACCTAGTGTAGCATAAAATTCTAAATGGGAGTTCAACTTAAGAGTCTCCATCAAGAACCTGTATATAAACAATGTTTTGGAACTAAGAGATTACATGTGACAATGAGACTTTGTGGGGATTGTTGGATTTTGCTAGTAGGCCTTTGGCCCAAATCCCAACTAAAATTTGAAATTCTCTTGGCTCATTCCCTTGGTTGTGTATGTGGTGTGAGTGGGACCAAAGTTTAGTCCCATGCCACTAGTTGGGAGAGAGCTACACCTCCTTATAAGGTGAGCTCTTCTAGCACTTGTACGAGCATGAGAAAAGGAAACCTACACGCACGCTCATCCTTGTCGCTCGCCTCTCTATGCCACGTCTTGTCACGACGTGACGCGTCGCATGTTGCGAGATTGAGCCGAGCTGAGCTCATACCTACGTGCTTATTTTTGCCGGTCAGGAACGGAGAGTCTGTAACAGATATGCCACGATCAGAGACATCGGATCATGGACTGTAACTAACACGGACATAGGTCCAGTCCACGTCTCTCTATCTGGGACGCATATATATATACATGAGGTCCCAGCCAACCCTAACCGCCACCACAACCTATGGTTTCGTACTGTTCCAGATCATTGCGCCGCCATCCAAGTATTCTCCATCCCTCCTTCCATCATGCATCATGAGAAGAGATAGAAAGCCTCCGGAGCCCCGCCTCTTGTGATCCTGCATGGGAGAGGGGCGATAAGATTTTTGGGGAGTGCACTTGCGCGACTGCTGGCAACAACTACTTCCCAGACGATGACTTCTTCCCTGACCTTGGCAACCTCATCCTCAAGGACATGGCCGACAACACCAACGTCGGTTGTTCTACTCTTGCCGCACCGTATGCAATTCTGTCCCATCTGTTTGAGATCGTCCAAGAATTCTTGTTTCTAGTTTGTGCTATACTAGAAAGAGAAAATATGTGTTTCTATTTGTCTGCTATGCTAGTCTACATGATTAGTTTAATCCTTGTTTCTATCATCATGGTTTATTTAATGCTTATTCCAATCAAATCTCATAGTAATTTGCTCATATATTCATCAGGAAGAAACAAACGCAATGGAGAAAGAAACTCGCTGGAGGGGAGGAGGAAGAAACTCGCTGGAGGGGAGGAGAAAGAAACTCGCTGGAGGGGAGGAGAAAGAAACTCGCTGGAGGGGAGGAGAAAGAAACTCGCTGGAGGGGAGGAGAAAGAAACTCGCTGGAGGGACAGGCTACCCCAGTATCTATATTAAGGTTTCGGGTGGGGGCGATGATGGACGTAGGTGGTGGGGGTGGCGGTGTGGTTTTGCCGGAGAAAAAAATCAACGCGGGGGGGGGGGGGGGGCTATAGGGTGGCCTAGGGCGGCGGAAGACCAAGGGTGGGGGAGGTTGAGGGGAGGGTGGGCCGGCGAGGCAGCCACGGGAGGGTCGTTGGCCGCGGTTAGGGCTGGGCTAGATCGGCACGTGAGACAGACAGAAAAGAGAGCGCATTGTCTATGCCGTGCATTGATCTGCTGCTTAATTATTTCAAGGTCCCAAAGAAATGATGATCTAACCTGTTGTACATCTCATTTTTCTCCACATTTTTGTTACATGGTCAGTTTGTGTGTTAGCCTTTTATAAATAGTGTCCTTCCGTTTGAATGCCTCTCCCTCGTTGCAACTCTATCCCAGAAATATATTTTCTCTTCCTATTTAACAATTTAGATTCTTGATATCTTCTGAAATAAATGTTTGTGTTATATTCTATTTGGTCAAATGTGTTTATGCCGAAGAGATATTCTAAACAAGAGCTATAATAAATCGACATATAGAAAACTCGATCAAACTTGGTACATACAACAGTTTTTTACATTTTCGTAAGGCATCTCCATGTTTCATATTTGAATTTTATAATTTGTGAAAATATATTCAAGTCTGATTGTATTTCAATGTTCTCTTCACCAGGGCAAATGTACCATGAATGAAAGTTATGGTTCAAAAGATAAAACAAAGAGCGCTCTTTTATAGTATCCTCAGATTAATATGGTCCATCAACTAGCACAAATTTAAAGGATTTCATTCTTCTGTACTCCAGATTAACACTATGGAGTACCACCACCATAAATTGAGGAGTACCGGATTTTAAGGGGTAAGATCGAAATCATAAATCTTCAACCTCACATGGAAATAGGTGCAACAAATCTGCCATTAATGGTGGAACGTCAAGGCTTTGCCATGACTCTTGTAGATCAAATAGGCTCGATCTGATGATCTCACGTTAGTGATTGGCATATGTAGTGATATTTTTTCTCTGTTCCAATCGTTTTCTATTTTGAAGTTCTTCCCATTAATGGGTGGTTGTCAGGTGCATGATGCTCCTTAGATTGTAATCATCCATGAGACTGTGATCATGGACGTTCCAAGGTGATGTACAAGAGATTCCGATAATTCGTTCTATTTAACATGTGATTGGTGGCCGTGGAGTCTGATGTGTTCTCGACCTATTGTGGAGGGCACAAGAAGGACGATGCTGTAGTGACGATGACAGCTACATGAGGAGCGAAACCACACGATTAGGAACTAAAACCACGGTGCGAGTCCGCCGGAGCTACTGATGCATGAGCTGTGGCGGATTTGATCTCACCGATCTAATCAACTAATCATGTTCTTCGTGTCCTTTTACTGCCAATGATATTGCTCGTACAAAAAACAATCCAAGATCTAGTCATTATGTGTGATATACCCAAAATACCCCTTAAAATCAACGGCAAGATATATCAGGTACTCCATTGGAGTTCATGGAGTACCAGGGTTGTTAGAGCATATTTCTCCATATGTGGTTTTGGTAATTGATGAAAATCCCTATGGACTAATGGTTGCATTGAGTTATATTCGAAGGATTCCTCCATAGGAACTTCTACAAGTCCATCTGTTGGTTTCAGGGAGTTTATATGATGACCAAGGTGGTATTCAAAGTATTATCCAAAGATTGGTCATAAAGACACAAGGTTGATCAAGACTAAGGAAACAGTAAATCAAGATGATCAACACACAATATGTACAAGATGTATCGAGAGGGATCAAGTGATCCCATGGTATGGTAATCATTGTCCACAACGCTTTTGTATATTAACCCATGGTCTTCGTGAGAGTTCTATGTGGGGTTAGGTGTGTTTCCATGGGTTTCTATTAAGAGGAAGATCTCATTCAACCTATGAAGGATGACATGAAGTGGTGATCGTCATCAAGATTGCGGTGTGCAAGTTCAAGTAGAGCATCATGAAGATATCATGCTTGAAGCTTGCCGTCCATTGTGGTGGCAATGGACTTGTGAAGATGTGCTGAAGAGTGGCTCACCCATAGTGAGTATGGGGGAGAAATCAAGAAACGTGGTCCATCTTGAGGAAGGCAAGATTATCATCTTCTAGCTCAACAGGACTATGTGCAAGGTATAGGTTTTCTCTTGATAGGTTTTTCTATTGTAGGATAGTTTGTCGTACTGTCAAGGGGGGCTATCAAGTGAGTAGCTTGATCATATCATTCGTTGAGAGCTCAAACCATTTGCATCCTTGCATCATATCTTGGTTCTTGTTTGGTGTTTCTCTTTTTGAGTTTTAGATCTTATGGTCATCTTCATGACAAGCTCTAGTTCATCAACAACAGAGTCCACATGCGTCTTCTATGATGTTTTCGATGTTGGAAATTTTTGTTGGTTCTTCTACCATAGTATTGAAAACATTTTTAGAATTACCGAATTCCTTAATTGTGCTCTCAAGATCATAGTGTATCCTATTATAATTTGTAGGATAATTTCCTTAGGAATTTCCATAAAAATTTCTATAGTTGTTGGAAGAATTACCGGGATACGGCCTAGGATTGAAATTACCTCTATAAGCCTTGTTGTTAAAATTATTTCGAGACACAAAGTTCAAATCAACAGAATCATTATTTTGGTCAATCAAGGTAGACAAAGGCATATCATTGGGATCAACATGAGTATTTTGATTGGCAACCAAGTTTATAAGAGCATCCATTTTTTCACTCAAAGTAGTGATTTCTTCAATAGAATTTGCCTTCTTACCGGTTGGAGCTCGTTCGGTATGCCATTGAGAATTGTTGACCATGATGTTGTCTAGAAGTTTTATGGCCTCTCCTAGGGTCACCTCCATGAAGGTACCACCTGTGGAAAAATCTGAAAGATTTCTCGATGCAAAGTTTAGTCCCGCATAGAAATTTTGAATAATCATCCATAAGTTTAAACCATGTGGAGGACAATTCCTTATCATCAATTTAATTCTCTCCCAAGATTGAGAAACATGTTCATGTTCTTACTATTTAAAATTCGTTATTTTATTTCTTAGGGAGATGATCTTAGTACGAGGAAAATAATTGGTCATATATTCATCGGGAAGAAACAAACGCAATGGAGAAAGAAACTCCCTGGAGGGGAGGAGGAAGCTCGCTGGACAGGCTACCCGACTATCTATCTTAGGGTTTCAGGTGGGGGAGATGATGGACGTAGGTGGTGGGGGTGGCGGTGTGGCTTCGCTGGAGAAAAAATCGACGCGGGGGGGGGGGTCTATAGGGGTGGCCTAGGGCGGCGGAAGACCAAGGGTGGGGGAGGTTGATGGGAGGGTGGGGCGGCGAGGCATCCACGGGAGGGCCGTTGGCCGTGGTTAGGGCTGGGCTAGAACGACACGTGAGACAGAGAGAAAAGAGAGTGCACAGTCTATGCCGTGCACTGATCTGCTGCTTAATTATTTCAGGGTCCCAAAGAAATGACGATCTAACCTGTTGTACATCTCACTTTTCTCCACCTTTTTGTTACATGGTCAGTTTGTGTGTTAGCCTTTTATAAATAGTGTCCTTCCGTTTGAATGCCTCTCCCTCGTTGCAACTCTATCCCGGAAATATATTTTCTCTTTCTATTAAACAAATTTAGATTCTTGATATCTTCTGAAATAAATGTTTGTGTTATATTCTGTTTGGTTAAATGTGTTTATGCTGAAGAGATATTCTAAACAGGAGCTATCATAAACCGACATATAGAAAACTCGATCAAACATGGTACATACAACAGTTTTTTACATTTTCGTAAGGCATATCCGTGTTTCATATTTGATTTTTATAATTTGTGAAAATATATTCAAGTCTGATTGTATTCCAATGTTCTCTTCACCAGGGCAAATGTACCATGAATGAAAGTTATGGTTCAAAAGATAAAACAACGAGCGCTCTTTTATAGTATCCTCATATTAATATGGTCCATCAATTAGCACAAATTTGAAGGATGTCATTCTTCTGTACTCCAGCTTAACACTATGGAGTACCACCACTATAAATTGAGAGTACCAGATTTTAAGGGGTAAGATCGAAATCATAAACCTTCAACCTCACATGGAAATAGGTGCAACAAATCTGCCATTAATGGTGGAACGTCAAGGCTTTGCCATCACTCTTGTAGATCAAATAGGTTCGAGCTTATGATCTCACGTTAGCGATTGGCATATGTAGTGACATTTTTTCTCTTTTCCAATCGTTTTCTATTTTGAAGTTCTTCCCATTAATGGGCGGTTGTCAGGTGCATGAT
The DNA here is from genome assembly GCF_904849725.1 of Hordeum vulgare subsp. vulgare. Taxonomy (NCBI): domain Eukaryota; kingdom Viridiplantae; phylum Streptophyta; class Magnoliopsida; order Poales; family Poaceae; genus Hordeum; species Hordeum vulgare. Next base: position 301,439,680 of record NC_058518.1, on the reverse strand, counting down.
GCTCCTTAGATTTACATTTGGTCCTAAGGAGTTGATAGAACTCTGTAATCATCCATGAGACTGTGATCATGGACGTTCCAAGGTGATGTACAAGAGATTCCGATAATTCATTCCGTTTAACATGTGATTGGTGGCCGTGGAGTTTGATGTGTTCTCCACCGATTCTGGAGGGCACAAGAAGGATGATGCTGCAGCGGCGATGACGGCTACATGAGGAGGGAAACCACACAATTAGGAACTACAGCCACGGTGCCAGTCCACCGGAGCTGCTGATGCATGAGCTGTGGCGGATGTGATCTCACCGATCTAATCAACTAATCATGTTCTACGTGTCCTTTTACTGCCAATGATCTTGCTCGTACAAAAAACAATCCAAGATCTATTCATTATGTGTGATATACCCAAAATACCCCTTAAAATCAACGGCCACATATATCAGGTACTCCATTGGAGTTCATGGAGTACCAGGGTTTTTAGAGCATATTTCTCCATATGTGGTTTTGGTAATTGCTGAAAATCCCTATGGACTAATGGTTGCATTGAGTTATATTCGAAGGATTCCTCCATAGGAACTTCTACAAGTCCATCTGTTGGTTTCAGGGAGTTTATATGATGATCAAGGTGGTATTCAAAGTATTATCCAAAGATTGGTCATAAAGACACAAGGTTGATCAATACTAAGGAAAGATTAAATCAATATGATCAACACACAAAGTGTACAAGATGTACCGAGAGGGATCAAGTGATCCCATGGTATGGTAATCATTGTCCACAACGCTTTTGTATACTAACCCATGGTCTTCGTGAGAGTTCTATGTGGGGTTAGGTGTGTTTCCATGGGTTTCTATCAAGAGTAAGATATCAATCAACCTATAAAGAATGACATCAAGTGGTGATCGTCATCAAGATTGCGGTGTGCAAGTTCAAGTAGATCATCACGAAGATATCATGCTTGAAGCTTGCCGTCCATTGTGGTGGCAATGGACTTGTGAAGATGTGCTGAAGAGTGGCTCACTCATAGTGAGTATGGGGGAGAAATCAAGAAACATGGTCCATCTTGAGGAAGGCAAGATTATCATCTTCTAGCTCAACAGGACTATGTGCAAGGTATAGGTTTTCTCTTGATAGGTTTTTCTATTGTAGGATAGTTTGTCGTACTGTCAAGGGGGGCTATCAAGTGAGTAGCTTGATCATATCATTCGTTGAGAGCTCAAACCATTTGCATCCTTGCATCATATCTTGGCTCTTGTTTGGTGTTTCTCTTTGTGAGTTTTAGAGCTTATGGTCATCTTCATGACAAGCTCGAGTACATAAAAAAACGGAGTCCATATGCGTCTTATATGATGTTTTCGATGTTGGAAGTTTTTGCTGGTTCTTCATTCATAGAGGTCTCACATCTCTATATCATTGGCATTTTCATAATTGCATGTTCTTAATATTTCGAGTCGTTGTTTGGATAGCTCTTGTCGTCCTGAATCCAACAAGCTTGAGTTTGCTCGATTTGGAGATCGTATTCTGTTTTTGAAGTATAGAGATTGCTACAGATTGTTCTGTTCTTGACAGATTCTGTTCTCTTTGTGTTTTTGCTTATTTTGATGAATCTATGGGTTGTATCGGGGGGTACGAACCATGGAGAAGTTGGAGTACGGTAAATATTACACCAATATAAATAAAGAATGAGTTAACAACAATATGTGAAGTGGTGATTTATTTATCTTATACTAACGGATCTCATGAGTTTTCTGTTGAGTTTTGTGTTGTGAAGTTTTCAAGTTTTGGGTAAAGATTTGGTGGACTATGGAATAAGGAGTGGTAAGAGCCTAAGCTTGGGGATGCCCAAGGCACCCCAAGCCATATTCAAGGATACCAACGAGCCTAAGCTTGGGGATGCCCCGGAAGGCATCCCCTCTTTCGTCTTCAATCCATCGGTAAATGTACTTAAGGCTATATTTTTATTCACCACATGGTATGTGTTTTGCTTGGAGCATTTTGTATGATATGAGTATTTACTTCTTAGTTTTCCACAGTCATCCTTGCTACACACATCTTTTGAGAGAGAAACGCTGAATCATGAATTTATTAGAATACTCTATGTTCTTCACTTATATCTTTTGAGCTAGGCGATGTTGCTCTAGTGCTTCACTTATATCTTTTAGAGCACGGTGGTGTTTTATTTTATTGAAATTGTTAAACTCTCGTACCTCACTTATATTATTTTGAGAGTTCTTTAAAAAGCATGGTAATTGTTTTAGGTTATGAATTTAGTCCTAATATAATGGGCATCCAAGAGGGATATAATAAAAACTTTCGTATTAAGTGCATTGAATATGATGAGAAGTTTGATTCCTTGCATATATTTTTGAGATATGAAGATGGTAATATGAGAGTCAGGCTAGTAAGTAATTGTGAACTGGAAGAAATACTTGTGTTAAAGCTTGTGATTCCCGTAGCATGCACGTATGGTGAACCGTTATGTGATGAAGTCGGAGCATGATTTGTCTAATGATTGTCAACCATTGTGTGGAGGTCGGGTTCGTGCGATGGTTAACTCCTACCAACCCTTCCCCTAGGAGCATGCGTCTAATACTTTGATTCAATAACTAATAGGCTTTTGCAATAACTATGTGAGTTCTTTATGACTAATGTTGAGTCCATGGATTATACGCACTCTTGCCCTTCCACCTTTTCTAGCCTCTCTAGTACCGTTCAACTTTCACCGGTACATTAAACCCACCTTCCTCAAAACACCCACCATATCTACCTATTTTGGCATTTTCATAGCCATTCCGAAATAAATTGCCATGCAACACCACCGTCCCGTTTTTTATGACATGCACCATCACTTCCATATTGCTTATAGAGTCATATTTTGTTCTAGATATCGAGTTGTCATCTTTGAGTTGTAAGTAAATAAAAGTGTGATGATTTGCATTATTAGAGCATTTTCCCGTGTGAGAAAAGGATGATGGAAGCTATCACTCACTCACAAGTTGGGATATGTCTTCGGACTTTAGAAAAAATAAAAGAGTCCAAAGATGCCCACAAAAAAGGAAAAAAGAGAAAAAATGAGAGAAAGAGAGAAGGGACAATGCTACTATATTTTTCCACACTTGTGCTTCAAAGTAGCACCATGTTCTTCATATAGAGTCTCCTATTTTTTCACTTTGATATAACTAGTGTAATTTCATCTTTTGCACTACCACTTAGTTGTATTTTTGAGCTTTCATACACTTATAGCTCTAGTGCATTTGTTGCATGGCAATCCCTACTCATTCACGTTGATATCTATTGATGGGCATCTTCATATCCCGTTGATACGCCTAGTTGATGTAAGACTATCTTCTCCTCTTTCTTTTTGCAACCTCCACCATATTCTATTTTCACCAATAGTGATATATCCATGGCTCACGCTCATGTATTGCGTGACAGTTGAAAAGGTTTGAGAACATAAAAAGTGTGAAACAATTGCTTGAATTTCATCGGGGTTGTGCATGCTTTAGATACTTTGTGTGGGTAAGATGGAGCATAGCCAGACCATATGATTTTGTAGGGATAACTTCCTAAGACCATGTTATTTCGAATGACACACTTGCTTTGTTAGTATGCTTGAAGTATTATTATTTTATGTCAATATTAGACTTTTTTGAATATTATTGGTCTGAATATTCATGCCACAATAAAGAATATTACATGGATAAATATGTTAGGTAGCATTCCACATCACATATTCTATTTTTATCATTTACCCACTCGAGGACGAGCAGGAATTAAGCTTGGGGATGCTTGATACGTCTCCAACGTATCTATAATTTCTGATTGTTCCATGCTATTATATTATCTGTTTTGGATGTTTTATATGCATTAATATGCTATTTTATATTATTTTTGGGACTAACCTATTAACCTAGAGCCTAGTGCTAGTTTCTATTTTTTTCATGTTTTTGAGTATTGTAGATAAGGAATATTAAACGGAGTCCAAACGTAATAAAATCTCCAGAATGATTTTTCTTGGACCAGTAGAAACCTGCCATACGTGGAGAAGGGGGCAGGAGACTTGTTGGGAGACGACAAGCCTGTAGGGCGCGCCCCTGGCTTGTGGGCCCCCTACAGGCCTCCTAACCCTAATCTTCATCCTATAAATTCCCAAATATTCCACCAATACATGAACGAGACCAAAAAAAATACTTTTCCATCACCGGGAGCCTCTGTTCCCCTGAGATCCAATCTGGGAGCCTTTTCCGGTAATCTGCCAGAGAGGGAATCGATCATGTATGGCATCTACATCAACTCCATTGCCCCTCCGATGATGCGTGAGTAGTTCATCACAGACCTATGGTCCCATAGCTAGTAGCTAGATGGTTTCTTCTCTCTCTTTCTTCTTCAATACCATGTTCTTCATGATCCTCATTGAGATCTATCTGATGTAATACTCTTTTGCGGTGTGTTTGTCGAGATCAGATGAATTGTGGGTTTATGTTCAGATTATCCATGAATATTATTTGAATCTTCTGTGAATTCTCATGTGCATTATTTCATATCTTAGCAAGTCTCTTCAAGTTATTGGTTTGGTTTGGCCAACTAGATTGGTAATTCTCGCAATGGGAGAAGTGCTTAGTTTTGGGTTCAATCTTGTGGTGTACTCACCCAACAACAAAGTAGGGGTAGCGAGGCACGTATTGTATTGTTGCCATCGAGGATAAAAAGATGGGGTTTTCATCATATTGCTTGAGTTTATCCCTCTACATCATGTCATCTTACTTAATGTGTTACTCTGTTCTTCATGAACTTAATACTCTAGATGCAGGCAAGAGTCGGTTGATGTGTGGAATAATGGTAGTAGATGCAGAATCGTTTCGGTCTACTTGGCACTGACGTGATGCCTATATGCATAATCATTGCCTTGGATATCTTCATAATTATTTGCATTTCTATCAATTGCTCGACAATAATTTCTTCACTATTTTCCTTCACGAGAGAAGCCTCTAGTGAAACCTATGGCCCCCGGGTCTATTTTCCATATTATACTTTCAGATCTATAAACCAAATATACCAAAAATATATTGCTGCTATTTATTTACTTTTAGTTCTAGAATTTTTTTATATCTATCTCTATCAAATCTCATCCTTGCAAATAACTCTGAAGGGATTGACAACCCCTTTTTAGCGTTGGGTGCAAGTGTTTGATTGTTTGTGTAGGTACTATGATTGGGGCCTTGCTTGTTCCTCCTACTGGATTGATACCTTGGTTCTCAACAAACCGAGGGAAATACTTATCTACTTTGCTGCATCACCCTTTCCTCATCAAGGGAAAACCAACGCAAGCTCAAGAAGTAGCACCAGGTATTGATGAAGGTGATCTCATGGATGAAGAGTATGATAGCGAGTTCGACACCTAGAGGAGTCCTAGTCAGTCCCGCGATCTTGGAGTGTGTCATTGTATTATTTCACTGCTTCCACCACCATGAATAATTCTCAAGCCTCACTGTATCGGCTGGCCTGTAGTAGTATATTACCGGTGTCACTTCACTCCGAAGTGACATGTCCACCTACCTATGCGAGCAGTAGTGTTATCCATGACCATTGTGAGATAACCGCCTTTAAGCCAATTATTGGTGTGTTTGTAATAAACTATTGAGTAGCCTCCGCTCTACCCTATTTAATATTAAGTACTACATGTTTTCTATATCAAGTTAGTCTACCATTGTGAATGATTTTATACCCTCGATGGCATTCATGGCTGATTTCCGATAATTATATTATTTGGAAACCGGTCCTCACAAAAAATAAACCTAACTATTGGTTTGACTCCCAACAAGCGCTATTGTTTTACGCCCCTAGCTAGGCATATTACATAGTTTCAAGTGTTGTCATCTTTGACATTGAATCTATAAGTGTCCATCATGATAGATTCATAAGGTGGTTTGATTCTATTTCTAGGGAAGTGTAACATCCCTTTCTTTAATGGGAATTGGAACCTTATGTTGCCCTGTTTCATATCAATGATTGCGCCTATAGTTCATAGGAAAGGCCTTCCAAGTATAATGGGACAAGTAGGATTGTAATCAATATCAAGCCCAATAAAATCTACAGGAACATAATTTTTGTTTGCAATGATAAGCACATCATTAATTCTACTGAAGGGTTTCTTAATGGTAGAATCCGCAAGATGCAAGTTAAGGGAACATTCTTCAATATTGGTGAGACCAAGCACATCACGTAAAGCTTTCGGTATAGTTGAAACACTAGCACCAAGGTCGCACAAAGCATTGCGTTCATATTTATTTATCTTAGTTTTTCCACCCATCATGCAACTTTCTAGGAATAATAACTTCAAGCTCAAGTTTCTCATCATAAGCTTTTACCATAGCTTCTACTATATCTTGAGTAAAGCTTTATTTTGTGTGAGCTAATAATGGATTGAAGCAAGGAAATACATTCTACTAAAGAGCAATTATCATAATTAAAGTCCTTGTATTCCAATATAGTGGGCACATAACTAGTTAAAGTTTTGACCTCTGCAAATCGACTTTTTAAAATTTTATCATTAGAATCATCACCCTCCAAGCAAACGAGACGCTCCTTAATTAAAATTAACTCATCTCCAATCACTTTATCATAAATATTAGGAGAATTAAACAAAGATTCAATAGGAGAAGTACCAATCATTTTAAGGTCTTCATCATGATTACGGTAAAAACCAGGTGGAAGAGCCTTTTCTAGGAATTCTGTCTTAGCGCTCAATTTAGCGGTCCTCTCCTTACTATCATTGATTGCAACTTGGATAGATTTAATAGTTTCGTTAAAATCATGCTTAGAAGGCAAAGTTTTACTTTTAAGAGTCTCTACATCAAGAGCAATTATATCAACATTCTTAGCCAAAGTTACGACAATATGCAATTTTTCCTATACCATAGTATTGAAAACAATTTTAGAATTACTGAATTCTTTAATTGTGCTCTCAAGATCAGAGGGTATTGATACGTCTCCAACGTATCTATAATTTTTGATTGTTTCATGCTATTATCTTGTCAAAATTTGGATGTTTTGTATGCCTTTTATATCTTTTTTGGGACTAACTTATTAACTCAGTGCCAAGTGCGAGTTCCTGTTTTTTCCGTGTTTTTGACCCTTTTCAGAGGAGGATTTTAAACGGAGTCCAAACGGAACGAAACTTCCAAAAAGATTTTTTCCGAAACAGAAGAAGATCGGAAAGCTTGAGAACCAAGGCAGGGGGTCTCCAGGGACCCCACAAGCCCCCTAGCCACGGCCAGGGGGCCTGCGCCTCCCAGGCTTGTGGGCTCCCTAGGCCTCCCCTGCCCTAGGTCTTTCGCCTATATATTCCCATAAATTCCAAAAAAATCAAGAGATCATCGAAAGTACTTTTCCGCCGCCGCATGCTTCTGTCTCCGCAAGATCCCATCTCGGGCACGTTCTGGTGCCCTGCCGGAGGGGGGATTCGGATACGAAAGGCTTCTTCATCAACACCATGACCTCTCCGATGATGCGTGAGTAGTTCACCATAGACCTACGGGTACATAGCTAGTAACTAGATGGCTTCTTGTCTCTCTTGGATCTTTAATACAAAGTTCTCCATGATATTCATGGAGATCTATCTGATGTAATCTTCTTTGCGGTATGTTTGTTGAGATCCGATGAATTGTGGATTTATGATCAGATTATCTATGAATCTTATTTGATTTTCTTCTAATCTCTCTTATATGCATGATTTCATATCCTTGTAATTCTCTTCGAGTTGTGGGTTTTGTTTGGCCAACTAGATCTATGATTCTTCCAATGGGAGAAGTGCTTGGTTTTGGGTTCATACCATGCGGTGACCTCACCCAGTGACAGAAGGGGTAGCGAGGCACGCATCGTGTTGTTGCCATCAATGGTAAAAAGATGGGGTTTTCATCGTTGGTTTGAGATTATCCATCTACATCATGTCATCTTGCTTAAGGCGTTTCTATGTTCGTCATGAACTCAATACACTAGATGCATGCTGGATAGCGGTGGATGTGTGGATTAATAGTAGTAGATGCAGAAAGTATCGGTCTACTTGTCTCGGACGTGATGCCTATATGTATGATCATTGCCTTAGATATCGTCATTACTTTGCGCGGTTCTATCAATTGCTCGACAATAATTTGTTCACCCACCGTAATATTTGCTATTTTGAGAGAAGCCTCTAGTGAACACTATGGCCTCCGGGTCTACTCCACAACATATTTTCAGCCTTACTCTTTTACTTCGTTGCACTTTCCGCCTTCAGATCTCACTTTGCAATCAATCTTGAAGGGAGTGACAACCCCTTTATAGCGTTGGGTGCAAGCTCGTTTGTGTTTGCGCAGGTACAGTGGACTTGACGAGATTCTCCTACTGGATTGATACCTTGGTTCTCGAACTGAGGGAAATACTTACTGCTCCCGTGCTGCACCACCCTTTCCTCTTCAAGGGAAAAACCAACGCAAGCCCAACCTCCGTCAACGTGTCAATCTCTGGCACTGTTGCCTGTTGCCGCAGCAGAAGAATTTCTGGCGCCGTTGTCGGGGAGGATCAAGTCAAGAAATCATCCAAGTAAGTGTCGCAAACTCATCTCTTGCATTTACTTTTTTTCCTCTCGTTTTCCTCTCCCCCACTTCTGAAAAAATAAAAATTACAAAAAAATATTTGCCTTTTTCGTTTGCCTTTTCGTTCGCCCTTTTCTCTCGCTTGCTCTTTGTTTGCTTGTGTGCTTGCTTGGTTGCTGAAGTCACCATGACTGAAAACACCAAACTTTGTGACTTCTGGAATACTAATAGTGATGATTTTATTAGTACTCTGATTGCTCCCGCCACTAGTGCGGAGTCATACGAAATCAATGCGGCTTTGCTGAATCTTGTTATGAAAGAGCAATTTTCCGGCCTTCCTAGTAAAGATGTCGCATCCCATCTTAATATCTTCATTGAGCTTTGCGATATGCAAAAGAAGAAAGATGTGGATAATGATGTGATTAAATTGAAGCCTTTTCCTTTCTCGTTGCGAGATCGAGCAAAAACTTGGTTTTTGTCTTTGCCCAAAAATAGTATCGATTCTTGGGATAAGTGCAAAGATGCTTATATATCCAAGTATTTTATGTCGTCTAAGATTATCTCTCTTCATAATGATATCATGAATATTAAGCAACTTGATCATGAACATGTTGCACAATCTTGGGAGAGAATGAAATTGATGATTAGAAATTGTACCACTCATGGCTTGAGTCTTTGGATGATTATACAAATCTTCTATGCTGACTTGAATTTCGCTTCTAGAAATATCTTGTACTCCGCCTCAGGTGGAACGTTCATGGAAATCATGTTAGGAGAAGCCATAAAACTCCTAGACAATATCATGACGAACTACTCTCAGTGGCACACTGAAAGGTCACCTACTAGTAAGAAGGTACACACTATAGAAGAAATTAACTCGTTGAGTGCTAAGATGGATGAGTTAATGAATTTGGTTGCTAGTAGAAGTGCTCCTTTAGATCCTAATTCGTGCTAGACATGAATGGCTTGAAAAGGCATTTTCTCGTGATAAGAATCACGAAGATCTTAAAGTGCTTGGTGTGACTCCCATTGGATCTTTGTTTTCTTGTGTCAAACCTAATGATGATGGGGCTGGATATGAATCCACATTGGTTGAAAAACGCCCCAATGATTCGGAGTCCCTCTATCTTGATGCTAAAAGCATTGAAAGTGGAGTAGAAGATATTAAAACTTTGAGTAGTAATTAAATTACTACTTTGGATTTCAAGGAATTCAATTATGATAGTTGCTCCTTGATTGAATGCATTTCCTTGATGCAATCCATGCTAAACTCTCCACACGCTTATAGAGAAAACAAGGCCTTTACCGATCATATCATCGAAGCTATGATAAAATCTCTTGAAGAGAAACTTGAATTGGAAGTCTCTATCCCTAGAAAGCTTCATGATGAGTGGGAACCTACTATCAAAATCAAAATAAAAAAACTATGAATGCAGTGCTTTGTTTGACTTGGGTGCTAGTGTTTCCGCAATTCCAAAGTCTTTATGTGATGTTCTGGGTTTTAATGAGATTGAAGAGTGTTCTCTTAATTTGCATCTTGCGGATTCTACTGTCAAGAAACCCATGGGAAGGATCAATGATGTTCTTATTATTGCAAATAAGAACTATGTACCCGTGGATTTCATTGTGCTTGACATTAATTGCAATCCTACATGCCCTATTATTCTTGGTAGACCTTTCCTAAGGACTATCGGTGCTATCATTGATATGAAGGAAGGGAATATTAGATTTCAGTTTCCTTTAAAGAAGGGCATGGAGCACTTTCCTAGAAAGAAAATAAGATTGCCTTATGAATCCATCATGAGGGCCACTTATGCTTTGAGCACCAAAGACGACGATACGTGATTCTATTGCTTTTTGCCTAGCTAAGGGTGTTAAACAATAGCGCTTGTTGGGAGGCAACCCAATGAATTTATCTTTTTCTTTCTGTTTTGTTGCGTCCACACCATCATAATTCTGTTGTGATTGTGTTTTTTGTGTTTCTTTTTGTGTTTGAGCCAAGCAAAACCTTTATGACTAGTCTTGGTGATGGTTGTTTGATCCTCTGGAAAAAGACATAAACTTTTCGCTCACGAGATGATTTTTAATTTTTATTCAGAAAGATCTTTTGAGTTGATTCTTTTTTCTACTGGTTGATATACCTTTTTCGCAGGCATTCGTAAGTTTTCAGAATTTTTGAGGTACCATAAGTATACGAAGTACACAAATTGCTACAGACTGGTCTATTTTTGACAGATTCTGTTTTTGTTGAGTTGGTTGCTTGTTTTGATGAAACTATGGATAGTATCGGGGGGGGGGGGGGTACTAGCCATGGAAAAGTGAGAATAGAGTAGCCCAACACCAATATAAATAGAAATCAAGATTTCTACAATACCAAAAGAGGTGGTAGTTTGTTTTCTTGTGCTAATGATATCACGAGTTTCTGTTTAAGTTTTGTGTTGTGAAGTTTTCAAGTTTTGGGTGATGTTCTCATGGAAAAAGAGATAAGGAGTGGAAATAGCTCAAGCTTGGGGATGCCCAAGGCATCCCAAGCCAAATTCAAGGACACCAAAAAGCCTAAGCTTGGGGATGCCCCGGGAAGGCATCCCCTCTTTCGTCTCCAATCCATCGGTAACATTACTTGGAGCTATATTTTTATTAACCACATGATATGAGTTTTTCTTGGAGCGTCTTGTATCGTAGGAGTCTTTTATTTTTGTTGTGTCACAATCATCCTTGATGCACACCTTTTGAGAGAGACATGAACTCATCGTGAGTTTGCTAGAATGCTCATCGTGTTTCACTTATATCTTTTGAGCTAGATAATTTTGCTCTATGTGCTTCACTTAGATCTTTTAGAGCACGGCGGTGTGTGACTTGGTAGTTGGCTTATTCTATGAAAGTAGTCCCAAAGGTGATAGGTACCCAAAGAGGATACAAAAATTTCTATCTTCATGTGCATTGAGTAGAAAGAGAAGTCTTGATTCCTCTCAATTAGTTTTTAGACATGGATTTGGTAATATTAAGAGTTACGTTAGTAGGGTGTTGTGAATCTAGAAATACTTGTGTTGAAGTTAGTGATTCCCGTAGCATGCACGTATGGTGAACCGCTATGTTAGGAAGTCAGAGCATAATTGATCTATTGATTGTCATCCTTTGTGTTGAGGTCGGGATCGCGCGATGGTTAACACCTACCAACCCTTGCCCTAGGAGTATGTGTTTAGCACTTTGTTTCGATTACTAATAAAAACTTTCGCAACAAGTATGTGAGTTCTTCATGACTAATGTGAGTCCATGGTATATATGCACTTTCACCTTCCACCATTGCTAGCCTCTCTAGTGCCGTGCAACTTTCGCCGATACACAAACCCACCATATGCCTTCCTCAAAACAACCACCATACCTACCTACTATGGCATTTTCATAGCCATTCCTAGATATATTGCCATGCAATTCCCACCGTTCTGTCTCATGACTTGTGCCGTCACTCTCATATTGCCTTCGCATGATCGTAAGATAGCTAGCGAGATGTTTCAACGTCGTACGCCAAGCTAGATCGTTGCACATCCCGATACACTGCCGGAGGCATTTCCTATAGAGTCATCATCGTTCTAAGCTTTGAGTTGTGAGTAAATAAAAGTGTGATGATCATCATTATTAGAGCATTGTACCATGTGAGGAAATAAAAAAAGGCCAAAGATATCAAACAAATAAAAAAAGAGAAAAAAATGAGGCCTAAGTGCCCAAATAAAAAAAAAGAGAAAAAGAGAGAAGGGACAATGCTACTATCTTTTTCCACAGTTGTGCTTCATAATAGCACCATGTTCTTCATGGTTGAGAGTCTCTTGTTTCGTCACCACCATATGATAGTGGGAATCTTTACTATATAACTTGGCTTGTATATTCCAATGATGGGCTTCCTCAAAATTACCCTAGGTCTTCGTGAGCAAGCAAGTTGGATGCACACTCACTAGTTCTCCTTTTGAGCTTTCACATACTTATAGCTCTTGTGCATCCTTTGTATGGCAATCCCGACTCATTCACATTGATATCTATTAATGGGCATCTCCATAGCCCTTTGATATGCCGAGTTAATGTGAACATCTCCTCCTTTTTGTCTCACAACCACCACCACACACTATTCCACCTATAGTGCTATATCCATGGCTCACGCTCATGTATTGCGTGATAGTTATTAAAAGTTTGAGAAAGTAAGAGTGTGAAACAATTACTTGGCCAATACCGGGGTTGTGCATGATCTACATTAGTTGTGTGAGGATGATGGAGCATAGCCAGACTATATGATTTTGTAGGGATAACTTTCCTTGGACTTGTTATTTTGAAAGTTCATGATTACCTTGCTAGTTTGCTTGAGGTATTATTGTTTTCATGTCAATAGCAAACTATTGTTTTGAATCTTACGGATATGAACATCCATGTCACATGAAAGAAGTTGCAAAGGACAACTATGGTAGGTAGCATTCCACATCAAAAATTCAGTCTTTATCACTTCCCTACTCGAGGACGAGCAGGAGTTAAGCTTGGGGATGCTTGATACGTCTTCAATATATCTATAATTTTTGATGGTTTCATGCTATTATCTTGTCAAACTTTGGATGTTTTGTATGCCTTTTATATCTTTTTCTGGGACTAACTTATTAACTCAGTGCCAAGTGTGATTTCCTGTTTTTCCGTGTTTTTGACCCTTTTCACATGAGGATTTTAAACGGAGTCCAAACGGAACGAAACTTCCAAAAAGATTTTTTCCGAAACAGAAGAAGATCGGGAAGCTTGAAAACCAAGGCACGGGGTCTCCAGGGACCCCACAAGCCCCCTAGCCGCGGCCAGGGGGCCCGCGCCTCCCAGGCTTGTGGGCTCCCTGGGCCTCCCCTGCCCTAGGTCTTTCGCCTATATATTCCCATAAATTCCAGAAAAAATCAAGAGATCATCGAAAGTACTTTTCCGCCGCCGCAAGCTTCTGTCTCTGCAAGATCCCATCTGGGGCACATTCTGGTGCCCTGCCGAGGGGGGTTTCGGATACGGAGGGCTTCTTCATCAACACCATGACCTCTCCGATGATGCGTGAGTAGTTCACCATAGACCTACGGGTCCATAGCTAGTAGCTAGATGGCTTCTTCTCTCTCTTGGATCTTCAATACAAAGTTCTGCATGATCTTCATGGAGATCTATCCGATGTAATCTTTTTACGGTGTGTTTGTCGAGATCCGATGAATTGTGGATTTATGATCAGATTATCTATGAATCTTATTTGAGTTTCTTCTGATCTCTCTTATATGCATGATTTCATATCCTTGTAATTCTCTTCGAGTTGTGGGTTTTGTTTGGCCAACTAGATCTATGATTCTTGCAATGGGAGAAGTGCTTGGTTTTGGGTTCATACCGTGCGGTGACCTCACCCAGTGACAGAAGGGGTAGCGAGGCACGCATCATGTTGTTGCCATCATGGGTAAAAAGATGGGGTTTTCATCATTGGTTTGAGACTATTCCTCTACATCATGTCATCTTGCTTAAGGCGTTACTCTGTTCGTCATGAACTTAATACACTAGATTCATGCTGGATAGCGATCTATGTGTGGAGTAATAGTAGTAGATGCAGAAAGTATCGGTCTACTTGTCTCGAACGTGATGCCTATATATATGATCATTGCCTTAGATATCGTCATGACTTTGCGCGGTTCTATCAATTGCTCGATAGTAATTTGTTCACCCACCTCATACTTGCTTTCATGAGAGAAGCCACTAGTAAACACTACGGCCCCCGGGTCTATTCACACCCATCGTTTACACCTCCGCTTTTACTTTGCTTTGTTACTTTGTTACTTTCAGTTCTCACTTGGCAAACAATCTATAAGGGATTGACAACCCCTTCATAGCGTTGGGAGCAAGATTTTGTGTTTGTGCAGGATCTTGAGATACTCCTCCATCGGATTGATCCCTTGGTTTTCAAACTGAGGGAAATACTTACCACCGCTGTGCTACATCACCCTTTCCGCTTCGAGGGAACACCAACGCAAGGCTCCAAGGCCACGGGGGAAATCCTTTGCGTACTTGCCTAGGAAGTCCCTTAAGGCATAGCCGCAGCTGAAGGATTCCTGGTGCCGTCGACACGCCTATTTCTGGCTCCGTTGCCAGAGATCTTTTTTGAGATAGAAAAAGTATTTCTAGCGCCGTTGCAAGGGAAGCACAGCTGGCATCATATACCGAGAGAGCTCCAATTGGTAAGAAGGTAAATTATGTTGAGGAAATCGCTATTTTCAGTCAAAAAGTGGATGCTCGTATGAATATGGTTGCTAATAAAAATGCTCATCTTGATCCCAATTATATGCCCTTATCTACTTTGATTAAGAAAAATAATGATGCCATTGACGTGATTTTATCTCGCAAAAATAATTTCAACAAAAATTCGTATAGAGGAAATTTTAGCGTTATGTCGTATCTCGGTAGTTCCTCTAACAAATATGGAAATTCCTATGGTAATTATTATGGAAATTTTTGTAAAAATGCTAATAGGATACCCTCTCATATTGAGAACACAATTAAGGAATTCATTAGTTCTCAAAAAGTTTTGAATACTATGGTAGAAGAAAAATTGCATGTGATTGTTACTTTGGCTAAAACATGGATAGAATTGCTCTTGATGTAGAAACTCTTAAAAGTAAAGATTTGCCTCCCAGGCGTGATTTTAGTGTGACTATTAAATCTATCCAAGTTTCTATTAATGAAAGTAAGGAGAGGATCGCTTAGTCAAAAGCTAAACGGGAATGCTTAGAAAAAACTCTTCGACCCGGTTTTTACCAAAATCATGATGAACATCTTAAAATGATTGTTACTTATCCTATTGAATATTTATTTACTTCTCTAAATATAAATGATAAAGGTACTAGAGATGAGTCAACTCTAGTTGAGGAGCGTCCCGGTTGCTTGGAGGGTGATGATTTTGATGCTAAAACTGAAAAAAGTGGGTTTGGAGAGGTCAAAACTTTAACTAGTGATCTGCCCACTATCTTGGATTATGAAGACTTTAATTATGATAATTTCTCTTTAGTAGAATGTATTTACTTTTTGCAAACCATTATTATCTCACCCAATGCTTATGAACAAAATAAATATTTTACTCAACATATAGTAGAGGCTATGGTAAAAGCTTATGATGAGAAACTTGGGCTTCAAGTTTTTATTCCTAGAATGTTGCATGATGAATGTGAACCTACTATCCAAATAAAGGTAAATAAATATTAATGCTATTCTCTCTGTGACCTTGGTGCTAGTGTTTCAACTATACCTAAATCTTTATGTGATGTGCTTGGTCTCACTAATATTGAAGAGTGTTCCCTAAACTTGCATCTTGGAGGTTCTACCATTAAGAAACCCTTAGGTAGATTAATGATGTGATTATCGTTGCAAATAAAAATTATGTTCCTATAGACTTCATCGTGCTTGATATTGGTTGCAATCCTACTTGTCCCATAATACTTGGAAGACCATTCCTACAAACTATAGGTACAATTATTGACATGAAAGAGGGAAACATGAGGTTCAAATTCCCATTAAAGAAAGGGATGGAATGCTATTATGCCCAAGATGCAATCCTATCCTTATTTTGGCATGAGGGCCTCAACAGGGATATAAACACATCTCGTCGTTTTGCAAGAATGGATATCACTACAAGTACATCTACACAATAGATGAGTATATGGAATTGACTTCACTCGCCACAAACTACATCAAGTTCACATCAATACAATAATATACAGTCATCATGAAGAAGAGCAGGGTCCGACTATGGACGAAAACAAACGATAAAAGAACAACGTCCATCCTTGCTATCCCAGGCTGCCAGCCTGGAACCCATCCTAGATCAATGAAGAAGAATAAGAAGAAATTCCAAAAGCACAAGCATCGCGCTCACGTCATAACATCACTTTACATGTACCAAATATGGGTGTTGTAGTAATCAATGAGCCACACGGGACTCAGCAATCTCATTTCCAAAGGTATCAAGACAAGCAAAGCTTAATGGGTGAGGTACGTTTAAGTGGTGAGGCTGTGATGACCCACAAGTATAGGGTATCTATTGTAGTCCTTTCGATAAGTAAGAGTGTCGAAACCAACAAGGAGCAGAAGGAAGTGACAAGCGGTTTTTAGTAAGATATTCTGTGCAAGCACTGTAATTGTCGGTAACAAATAGTTTTGTGATAAGGTAATTTGTAACGAGTAACAAGTAACAATTGTAACAAAGGTGCATCAAGGTGGCCCAATCCTTTTTGTAGCAAAGTACAGGCCTCAACAAACTCTCATATAAAGAAAAGCGCTCCCGAGGACACATGGGAATTTATGTCAAGCTAGTTTTCATCATGCTCATATGATTCGCATTCGTTACTTTGATAATTTGATATGTGGGTGGACCAGTGCTTGGGTGCTTCCCTTACATTGACAAACATCCCACTTATGATTAACCTCTCTCGCAAGCGTCCACACCTATGAAAGAAGAGTTAAGATAAATCTAATCACGGCACTAAACTAATGGATCCAAATCGTCCCCTTACGAAGCAACACATAAACTAGAGTTTAAGCTTATGTCACTCTAGCAACCCATCATCTACTTATTACTTCCCAATGCCTTTCTCTAGGCCCAAATAATGGTGAAGTGTCATGTAGTCGACGTTAACATGACACCACTAGAGGAGAGGCAACATATATTTTCTCAAAATATGGAACGAATACCAAATTCAAATGATTACTTATAACAAGACTTATCCCATGTCCTCAGGAATAGACGTAACTACTCACAAAGCATATTGTTCATAATCAGAGGAATATTGACAATCATTAAGGATCTAAACATATGATCTTCCACCAAATAAACCAACTAGCATCAACTACAAAGAGTAATCAACACTACTAGCAACCCACAGGTACCAATCTGAGGTTCTGAGGCAAAGATCGAATACAAGAGATGAACTAGGGTTTGGAGAGGAGATGGTGCTGATGAAGATGTTGATGGAGATTGACCCCCTCTTGATGAGAGGATCGTTGGTGATGACGATGGCTTCGATTTCCCCCTCCGGGATGGAAGTTTCCCCGGGCTGAATAGCTCCGCTAGAGCTCTAGATTGGTTCTGTCGAAGTTCCGCCTCGAGACGGCGGCGTCGCGTCCTGAAAGCTCTCATATGATTTTTTTTTCCAGGTCAAAACCCTTCGTATAGCAGAAGATGGGCACCGGAGGCCTGCCAGGGGGGGCACAAGCCTGCATGGCGCGGCCAGGGGGAAAGCGGTCCCGTGGCTTGTGAGCTCCTGGTGGGTACCCTCCGGTACTTCTTTCGCCCATTATTTTCTATATATTCCAAAACAATTCTCCATTACTTTTCAGGACTTTTGGATGTGTGCAGAATAGGTCTCTCAGATTTGCTCCTTTTCCAGTCCAGTATTCCAGCTGTCGGCATTCTCCCTCTTCATGTAAATCTTGTAAAATAAGTGAGAAAAGGCATAAGTATTGTACCATAATGTGTAATAACATCCCATAATGCAATAAATATTGATATAAAAGCATGATGCAAAATGGACGTATCAACTCCACCAAGCTTACTCGCTTGTCCTAAAGCGAAAGTCGAGATCAATAAATATGCCCACATGTTTAGAGATAGAGGTGTCGATAAAATAAAATACGGACATGAAGGCATCATGATTATCTTTAGAACAGAAACACATATTGACATAGAATATCTTATACTAGAGTAACAATTCATTCACAAGGCAAAATATGAATCAAGGACTCTCTTGAGAACTAACAAACTATGATTTCAGTCATTGAGGCAATTCCAATTTATCGCAACGTAGGAAAGAGTCAATATAAGAGCTTGTAAAGAAAATCCACATACTCAATCATCTTATGGTCGTTCATAATTTCTAACACTCATGCGGTACCTATGAGGCCAAAGCTTCAATCGGACACAGAGAAAGATAGGGGCTCATAGTTTTTCCTCCCAACTATTTACCTCAAGGGTAATGTCAGCAATAATAACTCATGATCACCTACATCCGAGTGGATATATTTGTCTAGATCATTCCCCAACACATGATGCTTGCGAAAAGACAAAGGCAAAATAAAGGAAATGGTGAAGATCACCATGACTTTTACATCAAGGTAAAAACTAGAAACTAAAGGTAACAGATAGGCCCTTCACAGAGGGAAGCAGAGATTGCCATGCGCTTTTATATTTGGATGCAAAATCTCTTAATGCAAAAGAACATCACTTTATATTGCCCCTTGTGATAAAAAACTTTATTATGCAGTCCTTCGCTTTTATTTCTTCTATATCACAAGTTCGTATAAAGTTTATTTTCCTCGCACTAATAAACCACACATATTTAAAGAGCATTTTTTATTGCTTGCACCGATGACAACTTACTTGAAGGATCTTACTCAATCCATAGGTAGGTATGGTGGACTCTGAAGGCAACACTTGGTCAAAGGTGTTTGGATGCACAAGTAGTATCTCTACTTGGTGCAGGAATTTCTGGCTAATATGAGGTGGAAGCAAGCGACACATGTTGAAAGATCTACAACCTTATAACTTCTATTCAAAAATAAGCAAACATAACTCATTATGTTGTCTTCCTTGTCCAACATCAACCTTTTAGCATATAATATTTTAATGAGTGCCCACAATCACGAAAGATGTCTAAGATAATATATTTATATGTGAACCTATCTTTCTTTATTACTTCCTTTAAATTGCAACAATGACAAATAGCTTTGTTTGTCAACTCACAATAAATTTCAATCGACATACTTTTTATATGTAAAGTCATCACTCCCCATAAGATCATTATGTATGCTCTTTTGCTTTTATTCTATACTTCTTTCTATTTCTTTTTCTCTAGATCATAGGAAGCAAGCAAATCCCTCAACTCAAAACTACTCTTTATTATATAACTCTCAGACTTGCTTACATAGGGAGAACAAAAACAAAAACTTAAAACTAGATCACACTAAAACTTTATTCTACTAGATCAAGATATAACTAAAAGGATTGAACGAAGAAAAAAAAAGTAAAAATGTGTGATGGTGATACGATACCGGGGCACCTCCCCTAAGCTTGGCACGAGCCAAGGGGAGTGCCCATACCCATGTGTTCAATTGTCTTTCTTCGGAGGTGGTGGTGTTATATTCTTGGCGATGATGCTCCTGAGGATGCGATTCTCCTCTCAAGCTTATTATTTAGCCGTCTAAGATCCATTATTTCCTTGCGAAGCTTTCCGGTGACGGTTAGAGATCCCATAACCCATGGATGTTCCATTGTTGCGGGGGAAAAAGCAATACTCTTTTTCATATTTTCGTAAGTAAGAAATTTGGTTTTGGGAGGGATAACCGAATTCGGAATTGCTGAGCTCTGAAGTTCTTCCATCATGGCTTCAGGTTGCAAACGAGAGGTAACTTCTTGGAATTCCTCCATAGCATCTATCCTTTTCAAGTCAGCTTCCCCCTTTTCCTTCATGACCTGCTCGACACGGTTCTCGCCAACAGATTCTTGCAAAGACATATTGCTCTGAATATGCTGCAGAAATGGCTCAAAATGAAAACACGAGATATTGTCGAGATATAGAGGTCAAAACCTTCGAGAGATTATATGATGAATTTTTACCGACCCAAGGGAGTATTCCACAAGAAAACGGGTTCTGGAGGGTGCACGGGGTGGCCACAAGCCTGCAGGGCGCGGCGAGGGGGGTAGGTTGCGCCCTCCTAGCTTGTCGCCTCCTCGTGCATGCTTCAGACTGCTTTAAATTTTCCTAATTTTTTAAATATTACAAAACCGGTAAAAATTACCATTGAATTTTTTTTGGAGTCGGTTTGCTTACCATAGCACATACCTATTCCTTTTCGGGGTCCAAGACGTTCTGACAAGTCTCCCTAATGTACTCTTCCGAAGTTATGGTATTGATAATACTAGTTTCAACATTTATGGGAGTACCTGAGATACAATTTTTGATTCTTTGCCCATTTACCACCTTCGGATTTGTGCCTTCGATGTTGTTGATCTTGATGGCACCGAAACGATATACTTCCTCGATAAGGTAAGGCCCTTCCCATTTAGAGAGAAGTTTTCCTAAAAAAAGTCTTAAAAGAGAGTTGTATAGCAAGACATGATCACCTACATTGAATTCACGCTTTTGTGTCCTTCTATCATGCCATCTCTTAAACTTTTCCTTAAACAACTTGGCATTCTCATAAGCCTGGGTTCTCCACTCATCAAGTGAGCTGATGTCAAATAACCTCTTCTCACCGGCAAGTTTGAAATCATAGTTAAGCTCTTTAATTGCCTAATAAGCTTTATGTTCTAGCTCTAGAGGTAAGTGACATGCTTTACCATAAACCATTTTATAAGGAGACATACCCATAGGGTTTTGGTAAGCGGTTCTATAAGCCCATAATTCATCGTCAAGTTTCTTAGACCAATTCTTTCTAGATCTATTAATGGTATTTAGCAAGATCAATTTAATTTCTCTGTTGCTCAATTCTACTTGCCCACTATACTCAGGATGATAAGGAGATGCAATTCTATGATTAACATCACACCTAGACAGCAATTTACGGAAAGCTCCATGAATAAAGTGTGAACCACCATCAGTCATTAAATATCTAGGGACTCCAAATCTACGGAAAATAACTTCTTTCAGCATTTTAATAGAAGTGTTATGATCGACACTACTAGTTGGAATATCTTCTACCCAGTTAGTAACATAATCAACAACAACTAGAATATGAGTGTACCCGTTGGATTTTGGAAAAGGTCCCATATAATCAAATCCCCAAACATCAAATGGTTCAATAACTAGAGAGTAATTCATAGGCATTTCCCGACGTCTATTGATATTACCAATTCTTTGACATTCATCACAAGACAAGACAAACTTACGAGCATCCTTGAAGAGAGTAGGCAAATAAAAACAAGATTGTAATACCTTGTGTGCAGTTCTATCTCCAGCGTGGTTTCCTCTATTGGCCTCGGAGTGACACTTGTGAAGGATTTGTCCATGTTCATGCTCAGGTACACAACGTCTAATAATACCATATACTCCTTCTTTATAAAGGTATGGCTCATCCCAAAAGTAATGTTTTAAATCGTAGAAGAACTTTTTCTTTTGTTGGTATGTGAAGCTAGGCGGTATAAATTTAGCAACAATGTAGTTAGTATAATCAGCATACCAAGGAGCATTGCCTGAAGCATTTATGATGGCTAATTATTCATTGGGAATCTATCATCAATAGGTAGTGGGTCATCAAGAACATTTTCTAATCTAAACAAGTTATCTACTACGGGGTTATCAGCACCCTTTCTATCAATGATATGCAGATCAAATTCTTGTAGCAGAAGGACCCATCTAATAAGTCTAGGTTTAGCATCTTTCTTTTCCATAAGGCACTTTATAGTAGCGTGATTAGTTATTACAGTTACTTTGGAATCAACAATGTAAGGTCTAAACTTATCGCAAGCAAACACAACTGCTAAAAATTCTTTTCGGTGATAGCGTAGTTTCTTTGAGGATTGTCTAGAGTTTTACTAGCGTAATGGATGACATTTAATTTCGTATCAACTATTTGTCCTAGAATAGCACCAACATCATAATCACTAGCATCACACATAATTTCAAAGGATCGGTTCCAATCAGGTGGTTGAACAACAGGTGCAGTGATCAAGGCTTTCTTAAGAATTTGAAATGCTTCTATACAATCATCATCAAAAATGAATGGAACATCCTTTTGCAAAAGATTAGTGAGAGGCTTAGAAATTTGAGAGAAGGCTTTAATAAATTTCCTATAGAAACCAGCATGACCAAGGAAACTTTTTATACCTTTAATATCTATTGGACACGGCATTTTTTCAATAGCATCAACTTTAGCTTTATCAACTTCAATACCCCTTTCAGAGATTTTATGTCCCAATACGATGCCTTCATTAACCATAAAGTGACACTTCTCCCAATTGAAGACAAGAATAGTTTCTTCACATATTTGCAAAACTCGATCAAGGTAGATCAAGCAATCATCAAAAGAAGTCCCGTAAATGGAAAAATCATCCATGAAAACCTCGGCAATCTTTTCACAGAAGTCAGAGAATATAGTCATCATACATCTTTGAAAGGTAGAAGGTGCATTGCATAAACCAAAAGGCATACGTCTATAAGCAAAGGTACCGAAAGGGCAAGTAAAAGTGGTCTTATCTTGATCCTATTTTGATACAGGTATTTGTGAGAAGCCAGAGTAACCATCTAGAAAGCAAAAAATGTGTATGGTTGGATAGTCTTTCTAGCATTTGATCAATAAAACGTAGCGAGTAATGATCTTTCCTAGTAGCCTTATTTAATTTCCTAAAATCAATTACCATTCTATATCCTCTAACAATTCTTTGTGGGATCAATTCATCTTTATCATTAGGAACAACGGTAATACCTCCCTTTTTAGGGACACAATGAACGGGACTAACCCATCTACTATCAGCAATAGGATAAATTATACGTGCCTCCAGAAGTTTTAGTATTTCATTTCTTACCACTTCCTTCATTTGAGGATTTAATCGTCGTTGGTGATCAACAACTGGTTTAGCATCAGGCTCCATATTGATTTTGCGTTGACATAGAGTGGGACTAATTCCCATAATATCATCAAGAGTACATCCAATAGCGGCACGGTGCTTCCTCGGGGTTTTCAATAATCTCTCTCCTTCATGCTCTGAAAGGTTAGCACTAATAATAACATGATATATCTCTTTTTCATCAAGATAAGCATACTTGAGAGTATCGGGTAATTGTTTAAGCTAAACACGGGATCACCCTTGGGTGGAGGAGGATCCCCGAGTATTTCAACCGAAAGAATATATTTTAGAATAGGCTTCTGATCAAAGAAAATCTTATCTATTTCATTCCTTTCATTCATATATATATCATTTTCATGGTCTAGCAAATATTGTTCTAAGGGATCGGTAGGAGGCACAACAATAGAAGTGAGACCAATAATTTCACCTTTACTAGGCAATTCTTTGTCATGGGGTTGTCTATGAATTTAGAGAAATTGAACTCATGATTTGCATCCCAAAAACATACAGTAACCATTTCCTTTGCACAATCAATCTTAGCATTAACAGTATTCAAGAAGGGTCTACGAATATACTGGGACAAAAATCATCTTGTGGGGAACCAAGAACAAGAAAATCAGTAGGATACTTTATTTTCCCACACAAAACTTCAACATCTCTAACAATCCCAATTGGTGAAATAGTATCTCTATTAGCAAGCTTGATGGTAACATCAATTTCTCTAATTCGGCTGGTGCAATATCATTCATAATTTTTTGGTATAAGGTAACGGGAATTGCACTCCCACAAACACCCACATCACATAAGCCATGATAACAATGATCTCCTATTTTAACAGAAAGAACAGGCACGCCAACAATATGTCTATGTTTACCCTTAGTATCAGGTCTAGCAATTCTAGCAGCTTCATCACAGAAATGAATGACATGCCCATCAATATTATCAACCAAGAGATCTTTAACCATAGAAATATTAGTTTCTACTTTAATTTGCTCAGGAGGTATAGGTGTTCTCTCACAACTCTTATGAACCATAGTTGAAGCTTTCACATGTTCTTTTATCCTAACATGAAAGGGTGGTTTCTCAATATAAGCACTATGAATAACAGGATCAACATTATATATAGTAGTTTCTTCTTCAACTTTAATAGATTATACCACTTTCACTTTAATGGGAGGATGATATTTAAACCACTTCTCCTTGGGGAGATCTACATGAGTAGCAAAAGATTCACAAAATGAAGCTACTACCTCACAGTCAAGTCCATATTTAGTGCTAAAATCACGAAAAGCATCAGTGTCTATAAAGGTTTTAACACAATCAAACTTAAGGCTTATACCTGACGCATTACCTTCATCGAGTTCTCAATCTTCAGAGTTGCGTTTAATTCTCTCCAATAAGTCCCATTTGAATTCAATATCCTTCTTCATAAAGGAACCAACAAAAGAAGTGTCGAGCATGGATTGATCATTACGAGAGAGCCGAGCATAAAATTTTTGAATAATATTTTCTCTTGGGAACTCATGATTGGGTAATGAATATAACAATGAGTTAAGCCTCCCCCAAGCTTGAGAAATTCTTTCTCCTTCACGAGGCCAAAAATTATAAATATAATTCTGATGACGATGAACTACATGCATAGGATAAAACTTCTGATGAAATTCCAATTTCATTTGGTTGTAGTTCCATGATCCAATATCATCACATAGCCTATACCATGTCAATGCCTTTTCCTTCAAAGATAAAGGAAAGACCTTCTCCTTGACATCATTCTCGGGCAGACCTGCAAACATAAATCATCCACAAACTTCATCCACATAGATTAGGTGCAAATCGGGATGTAGTGTACCATCTCATGCATAAGGATTAGCTAGTAGTTTTTCTATCATACCCAAATGAATTTCATAATAAATATTTTCTGTAGGTGCAGCAGGTTCAGGAGCATCTATTTTTTCTTTTGGTCGGGGTGAAGATACCCTGAACAAGCCCCTCAAAGGGTTATTTTCCATAGTGACAAGTCACAGTAAATTTCAGCACATTATATAAAATTTTCCTTGCCAAGTTCCACTTACCAAAGGCGCTTCACTCCCCGACAACAGCGCCAGAAAAGATTCTTGATGACCCACAAGTATAGGGGGTCTATCGTAGTCCTTTTGATAAGTAAGTGTGTCGAACCCAACGAGGAGCATAAGGAAGTGACAAGCTGTTTTCAGTAAGGTATTCTCTGCAAGCACTGAAATTATCGGTAACAGATAATTTTGTGATAAGGTAATTTACTACGGGTAACAAGTAAGAATTGTAACAAAGGTACAGCAAGGTGGTCCAATCCTTTTTGTAGCAAATGACAATCCTGGACAAACTCTTATATAAAGAAAAGCGCTCCCGAGGACACATGGGAATTTATGTCAAGCTAGTTTTCATCATACTCATATGATTCGCGTTCGTTACTTTCATAATTTGATATGTGGGTGGACCGGTGCTTGGACGCTGCCCTTACTTGGACAAACATCCCACTTATGATTAACCTCTCTTGCAAGCGTCCACAACTACTAAAGAAGAATTAAGGTAAATCTAACCATAGGAAGAAACCTATGAATCCAAATCAGCCCCTTACAAAGCAACACATAAACTAGGGTTTAAGGTTCTGTCACTCTAGCAACCCATCATCTACTTATTACTTCCCAATGCCTTCCTCTAAGCCCAAATAATGGTGAAGTGTCATGTAGTCGACGTTCACATGACACCACTAGAGGAGAGACAAATATATCTTATCAAAATATCGAACGAATACCAAATTCACATGATTACGTATAACAAGACTTATCCCTTGTCCCCAGGAACAGACGTAACTACTCACAAAGCATATTCATGTTGATAATCAGAGGAGTATAAATAATCATTAAGTATCCGAACATATGATCTTCCACCAAATAAACCAACTAGAATCAACTATAAAGAGTAATCAACACTACTAGCAACCCACATGTACCAATCTGAGGTTTTGAGACAAAGATCGGATACAAGAGATGAATTAGGGTTTGGAAAGGAGATGGTGTTGATGAAGATGTTGATGGAGATTGACCCCCTCTCGATCAGAGGATCGTTGGTGATGATGATGGCTTCGATTTCACCCTCGGGGGGGGGGGGAGTTTCCTGGCGGAATAACTCCGCTGGAGCTCTAGATTCGTTCTGTCGAAGTTCCGCCTCGAGATGGCAACGCCGCATCCCAAAAACTCTGGTATGATTTTTTTATCCAGGTTAAAACCCTTAGTATAGCAGAAGATGGGCACCGGAAGACTGCGAAGGTGCCCACAAGCCTGCAGGGCGCGGCGAGGGGGTTAGGTCGCGCCCCCTAGCTTGTGAACTCCTCGTGGGTCCCCTCCGGTAGTGTAACATCCCAAATTTTCGAATGTTATAATAAATAGTTGACTAATTGTGTGATTGATTGAGTGATTTAATTTGAGTGAAAATTTGAAGCTTTTAAAACTTTTGAATCAGAGGGAATAAAACGAATTTCCCCTTTTCCTATGAATTCAAATTCATCCATTTAAAAGCAGTGAGAGAAGATAACATGACTTCTTCAACTATAAAGAATTTGAAAGGTGGATTTTAAAACTACTAAAAAATTCCTATTTGGGTTTTCATTTTTGTATTTGATCCTATTGCTATTTCAAAATTTGAAATACTTCAAAATTTTCTTGCAAAAAAAATAAATCAAAAAGTATGAGAGGAGGTAATATGACACCCCAAAGGTCAGAGGAAATCAATGCCATTTTATTTAAAAGTCAAACTTGGTTTTGGTTGAT
The DNA here is from genome assembly GCF_904849725.1 of Hordeum vulgare subsp. vulgare. Lineage (NCBI taxonomy): Eukaryota > Viridiplantae > Streptophyta > Magnoliopsida > Poales > Poaceae > Hordeum > Hordeum vulgare. The sequence goes on along the minus strand of NC_058518.1, from coordinate 301,412,714 downwards.
TTTGTTTTAAAAAATTAATAAAAAGTTTCCGTTTTGCATCTAGAAAAATGTTCACATTGTAGGAATTATGTTTCCGGTCGTTTTGATATATAATACCCTTTATTTATTTTGTTGTTCCGTTTATGTTTTTTCCCGTTTATGTTTGTGTGAAACAAAATGTATTAAAAAACTCTGGGCCAGGCCAGTGCACCGGCCGGCCCAGCCAGCGCACGCAGCAGCCAGCGCTCCCAGCCCAACCAGCGCATGAGGGCATCGGCCCTAGCACGCACGGGAGAAAGGCGGCTGCTACAAATCTGTCGCCTGATTTGTACAGGTTGTAATCCCCCTAGATACCCGTCCGATTGAACGAGCCCTCACCGTCAGATTAAATTTCCAACATGGACCAGAGGCCGCTGGTGCTCCAATGCAGCACCGACAGCGTCCGACGAGATTCATTGCAACTTCAGAAACTCCATTGCAGCCGTTGGAGCTCCAACAGAACACCGATGCTCCGGCGAAGCTTCATTACAACTCCGGCGGAGCTTCAACGCAGCACAGGCACGTCCGTCAAAAGCTTCATTGCAATTCCAGTGTAGCTTTAATGCAACAAGGCGTATCCGACAAAACTCCATTACAACTCCATGAGTCTTCATTGCAGCCTGGCGTTGCTCCATTGCAGCTAAGGCGATGCTCCCAATAGCTTGAAGGCAACATCACCGGAGTTGCAGCCCCCCACGTCGGCCCTCGTCGCGGTCGTCGTTGCAAAAGCCTGTCACCGGAGTGTGAGCTTGGCACCGGGTGCTGCAAAAGCCGCCCCGCGGGCTGGTCCGACGAGGGCCGGGATGATGAGGAGAGGCGAAGCATGGGGATGGAGGTAGAAGATGAAGTACAAATGAATCTGGCTGTAGGAGGGGAAGAGATAAGGTTGGGAGTAAAAAAAAGAAATAAGAGAGGCAGCATATGGGTGTCTCGCGTGGTGTGTGGACCAGGATGCGTGGCGTGCGGAAGACCCGGCTGAATTGCACAAAAATCAGCCGGTTGATTCTAAACGTTTTCCCAGGAGAAATCACTCCCACGAGCCGCCGCCTGGAGCCATGCTAACACGTGCGATCCCTCCGTCGCGTGCTTATTTCTATCTCCCTCTTTTTTTCTTTTCTCTTTTGTTTCTCTAGCACTGGGACCCATAGGATTTTCTTCTTCCCCACGTACAGAACAGAGAAACCTTCACGTACAGGCGCACGAACACGTACAGGAACCGACGTTCGTTCAAATCCTTTCCAAATCTTATCTCCGGTCAACCCCTACTCCAAGCATCATGTCCTATAAATACCTGGGGTTTTCCTCGACCGATTCCCTAAAAATCCTACGCCAAAATCATGTATACGTCTCACGCTCGTCGTTTGGATCGCGCCGCAGAAGATGCGGTTCATCGCTAGGTTCCGACGCTCGTGAGCCATCCCAGGCCTCCATCTTCTACAGATCGACTTCTTGCAATCCCTAGTTTCTGTTTGACAAGGTCTAATCTCGTATCTCCATCTACGCAGACCACCTCGAGCTCGCAACACCGCCGTAGTTCACGGAGTTCAACTCGATGCCCTGCTCGCTGTCGTCACCACCAACTTGCACCTTCAACAAAAATCGGTCGCCCTCGACGTCCCGCATATGTTGGACAACCTCCCCGACGTCGTTGATCGCCGGAGCCACCGCACCACTATGATCTTCTTCCCTGCCACCTCGAGTTTCCTCTGTGTAAGCAACGGGAGGCCCTTTGTTCGTTGTGTTTTTTTTGGTGGATCGTTTTTTTATCACAGTCTGTTAGATCGGTTTTTCTCCGGTTGGACCGAACCGACTAGCGGTTTTTTATTAGTTAGCCATCTATATCCGAAATAGTTAAGGATCGGTCGGCCAGTTTTTAGCATTGCAGCAAACACCCAACAGCCATTCACATTGCGCCCCTTGACATCTGTGTGAAACCTAACGTTTTCAAAAAAATCCCGTTTTAGATTAGATCTTAGTTTTTTTGTATCTTTAGTTTAATAACTCCGATTCAGTTGATTCTTTTTGCTACTGATTCATAAAAATCCCCTTTAACACGTGGAACCATCAAAAGATATTTTTGAACATTTAAATTTCGAGTTCAAACCGATTTGTATTAAACACTAACTTAGGTATGCATTTTATTTAAACTTTTGTTTTTGTGTAATTCTTTTTGTTGCTGATTTCTATTAATTATGTCGAAAACTATTACAAATAATTTGTGTTTTTACAAAATTTCGATCTCGACAGATTCAATATCTATTTTAATTAGCCCATAACTTTTATTTTATAAACCTTTTATTTGATTCTTTTTGTGTAGAAAACTTTAGGTAGAATACTTTCTGTTATTTATTTGTTTTATATTATTTATTTGTTTTCTATATTTTACTATTTTAGTGTTTTATTTGTTGTTAAGTTTAATTAGGACAAAACAAATATTTTTGTGTTCTTGTAGTAGAAGACTCCATAGTCTTTCTTTGAAGTTTCTTTTGGATTCTTATTTGATTTTTCCTATCAATTTATTATATCAATTTTAAGTGTTGTTTGTTATACTGATTGTTAGGATGATTGCTAGCATGATTGCTTATGTGAATACTATGTTTGATTATACAGATTTCATCGGAGAGTGATGAATAGTTCTATCAAGTTATTTTCTGTGAGCGATATTTATCTTCATCAACCTCACCGGGCAAGTTCACATTGATCATAATTTACCTATGATTTTATTGCATTACATCAACCTTCTCCATGCAAAGTAGATACTTCGAAATTGTGGGTCTTGAGTAGTATATTGTGATAGGCACCCCTAAACCCTTGTTACTTTGGCCAGGACGTTATTTTGCTATGCTTCTAGTTGACGGGGTTTGGTTGAGTGTTTACCATGAGTGTTGTGAGAACTTAATAATCAAGACCTGAAGACTTCAAGACTTTCAAGAGTTCATGATGCAATATACCTCTGGGTGAAGGACGGTTCAGATGGGTACCCTGGGGAAGCCAGTGAATGACCCGGGATGCATGGGGAAGCGCCATGACATCTTGCGGAAAGCTTCACCCAGGCATGAAGATATGGATGGATACTTCAAGACCCGAGGCTTACCTGCACAACCACAAGTCATTATGGGCTCTGGCTTTGTTGGACATTGTGGCGACTCTGGACAGGCAGTGCTAGGAGATGTAGAAGAACGGTAGGATTTGATGGGCACAAACAGTGTCTCAGAGGAACCCTTTGAAAGACCATCTTTTGATCATCCAGTTCTCAAACACCCTGAAGTGCGAGGACTTCAACAGAGGCAATCAAATCTTGTGGGGAACGTGTGCAAAACTCTGCAGAGTACTCAAACCTAATCGATTAGCCGTGTCCACGGTCATGGACAACTTGAGCCAAAGGAATTGAAACTATCAGGAATTCTCAACACAAATAATATTAATGATGCGGTTATTATTGATAATTTGGGTATGAGTAATGGTTGGTGGAACCTTCTCATTAACAACCAACAATGTAGTAATTTTTGCTTTTACCCTCTCTCTTGTTGTAGGAAAAATTTTCTTTACGCAAAACTTAAAACTACATCCCCACCTGCCATATATGCATATAGTATAGATGGTATTTTTTCACCCCTCTCTTTTGTGACTTGCCGGCATATTCAATATGATGACCTACACGGCTGCAATGTCTTATGTTGCAGATATTTTCTAAGATGAGTAAGAGTATGATTCAGGGTTACGATCTGCACTCAACCTGTCATTGGTGTTTATTGGGACTCCACTCCCTTCACTATTTGCACTGAGATTTTGAGGTATATATCAATTTTACGTTATTTACATGTGATTGCACTTTGATATATACACTGATGTACTGTGTGTGCCATCATACTGATCCAGGGATGGCACAGATACACAAAGGCTTGACTCGTTTTGAGTCGGGTCGCTACAGATATGGTATTAGAGCAGACTGTAGGACGTGACCCTAGGAAATGGCTTAGAAATAGGAATACCTTGATAGGAACAACTTTTGTTTTTCACTACTCTCATACCTCCTAATTCTTTCACTGAACATTCCCTATTTCAAAACTATAGATGGAGAGCTACACTCTGAACGAAAGAGAGCACTACGAAGATGTTCTCGGAGGCCCGTTTCTCATGGAGCTGATACATATGATGAAGTTGCCGATACCTGAGATCAAGGTGACTAAGAGGAAGTCTGGATTTTGGGGTGTCAGAACTAAAAAAATTGGACGTAAAGAAGACCCCAAGACTGAAGACATCAACTATTGCACATTGACCCATGACTGTGATATGGGCATGAACACTGCTGTTCATGATGCTATCGCACGTTTGAGCTATCGTCATCGTGTTGAGTTAGGTACCCACTACTTTGGAAGACTTGGATGGTAGAAGCCTTAGGGAGCACACATCATCCTGACAGACGAGCAGAAGGTGAAGTTTTCACTTGTAGTGGTCTATAATCAGGAACTGGAACATTATATCAAGAACCTTCAAATGGACCTTCTCTTAGAATTATTTGAGAATGACGCACTCCGTGAGAGTCTCAAGACCGAGAAATTGAAGGTAGAGAATGTGAAGAAACACGATCCCGAGATTCAGAAGCTTCGGCAAGACTTGAAGAATAGTCAAGCCATGGCACATGTTGGTGATGTTGAAATACAGAAGCTCAAGAGCCAACTCCTGGAACTACAAGGACGACATTGGAAACTCCGCGTCAATAGGGAATATCTGGTAGAAGAACTCGAGAAGATCAAGCCTAACCAGAAGAAGCCCACTGATGATGAAGATATGATATGAGCTAGCTTAGTAGTAGTAGCCCCACCATGAGAGAAACAAAGATGAACGTTATTGCATATTGTGTGATCGACCATACCAACCTTATGTGGGTGGCGATACTATATTATTGATTGAAATTTATGAATGTGTGGACTTGAGCTTTGATAGTCTTTGAGTTGTTTGTATTTTTCCTCTCTCTCTTATCCATCTCATCCCCAAAACCTTGACCAAATAGATGGTGTATGAAGCTGGACTAGTACTCTCCGGACCAATGACCCAGCTGGAGGCTGAAATATGGATTCAGAACATGGAGAACCACTTCGGGAGCAATTTGATTTCAAGGAAATATGAAGTGGCACACGCTCTTCAGTACTTTATACCCAAAGTGCTGCTATCTTGTGGAAAATGCATCATGCCATACAAGGATTTAGTGGAGCATAAACTTGGGACAAATTCAAGAAGACTTTGTTAAGATCCCATCTCATTCGAAAGTGCTGATAACCCGATGAAGAAGCCTTGTGCATGCAAGATCTGTGGAGAAATAGGACACACCCAGGAAGAACACAAGGATGGATGCCCTCATTGTGAAGAAAATCACCCAGCTGAGGAGTGCCCACGTAGTCAGGTGACTTGTTTCTTGTGTGAAGGAACCACCCACTAGCCAGCTCAGCAATACATTTACCCCAAGCTGCAACAAGTCGTCAAGCAGCAAAAAGAAGCAATGAAGGAAACCCTTGATGACCCACAAGTATAGGGGATCAATCGTAGTACTTTCGATAAGTAAGAGTGTCGAACCCAACGAGGAGCAGAAGGATCTGACAAGTGGTTTTCAGCAAGCTAAAATCTGCAGGCACTGAAATTGTCGGTAACAAGTGATTATGTGGTGAGATGATTCGTAGCAAGTAACAAAAGTAGCAATGGTGCAAGAAAGTGGCCCAATCCCTTTTGTAGAAAGGGATAAGCCTGGGCAAAGTCTTATAGGAGGACAAACGCTCCCGAGGACACACAGGAATTTCTGTCATGCTAGTTTTCATCATGTTCATATGATTCACGTTCGTTACTTTGATAGTTTGATATGTGGGTGGACCTGCGCTTCGGTACTGCCCTTACTTGGACAAGCATCCCACTTATGATTAACCCCTCTCGCAAGCATCCGCAACTATGAAAGAAGAATTAAGACAAAGTCTAACCATAGCATTAAACTAGTGGATCCAAATCAGCCCCTTACGAAGCAACGCATAAACTAGGGTTTAAGCTTGTGTCACTCTAGCAACCCATCATCTACTTACTACTTCCCAATGCCTTCCTCTAGGCCCAAATAATGGTGAAGTGTTATGTAGTAGACATTCACATAACACCACTAGAGGAAAAACAACATACAACATATGAAAATACCGAACGAATACCAAATTCACATGACTACTATTAGCATGACTTATCCCATGTCCTCAGGAACAAAAGTAACTACTCACAAAGCATAATCATATTCATGACAAGAGAGGTAATGAGTAGAATCAAGGATCTGAACATAAACTCTTCCACTAAGTAATCCAACTAGCATCAACTACAAAGAGTAATCAACACTACTAGCAACCTTACAAGTACCAATCGGAGTCGCGAGACGGAGATTGGTTACAAGTGATGAACTAGGGTTTGGAGATGAGATGGTGCTGATGAAGATGTTGAAGGTGATGAGTCCCCTCCAATGAGAGGAGTGTTGGTGATGACTATGGCGACGATTTCCCCCTCTGGGAGGGAAGTTTCCTTGGCAGGATTGTCCTGCGGGAGCTCTAGATTGGTTCTGCTCAAGTTCCGCCTCGTGGCGGTGGCGAAACCACGAAAAAGCTCCTCCCTCATTTTTTCCTGGACGAAACCCTTCATATAGCAAAACAGGGGGCAAGTGGGCCTACAGGGTGCCCACAAGCCCTCATGGCGCGGCCTGGGGGGTGGCCGCGCCGTGCAGGCTTGTGGCCACCTGCACGCCCCCTCTAGCACTTCTTCGGCCCGGTATTTTAGATAAATTAGGAAAAAATCCTCGTTCATTTTTACGGCGTTTGGAGTTGCGCATAATAGGTATCTCAAACTTGCTCCACTTTTAGGCCAAAATTCCAGTTGCCGGTATTCTACCTCTTCATGTAAACCTTGCAAAATAAGAGAGAAAAGGCATACAAATTGTACCGTGAAGTGAAATAACAGCCCAAGAAGCGATAAATATCAACATGAAAACATGATGCAAAATGGACGTATCAACCCTCAAAAAGAAGATTCAAGAAGAACCTGTGATGGCGGAAGATATAGAAGACCCTGATGGACAAGGTCTAACGAGATTTTTCTTCAATGCCTGCTACTCATGTGGAGAAGAAGGACACCTTTCACAAGATTGCACGAAGAAAAGCCAAGAGTGTATGGGAGACTTCCCGACGGAAAAAGTAGAGTTTGAAAGAAGAGAAAGTACACCAGGAAGAACTGGTCAGAATGAAGAAGTCCAGAAAGAAGAGAAAGTACACCAGGAAGAGCCAAATCCCCGCAGATAAGGACCTGAGTCATATCCCATGTTTTAAATGCAAGACTTCAGGCCACTATGCCAATATATGCCTAGCAAGAAAGCAGGAACCCCAAGGAGCAAAAACAAATACCAAGAAGCCTCGAGATAGGTCGGAAGTCATTTGTTTTCGTTGCAAGGAAGCGGGACATTATGCTACTAAATGTCCACACAGGAAGAAAGCTAAAATGAAGTAGTTAAGTGTTGACAATGGGAATAAGTGTAACATGAAGCACTCTTGTTTTCATGAGATTATGGAGTTAAATTTTGTAACGGAAGTCTCTGAGATTGTAATAACTTCATGGATCAATGGAAATTTATTATGTCCTGATTTCCTATGTTGAATTGTATGAGTTGTTTCTCTATGAACAAAGATCTCAGACCATTTTCTAGGAAATGAGAAAATATAGTCTATGTAGGCATGAGCATATTTTATTCTAAGTGTGGTAGTAATCGGTAAACCCACAGGATCCAAGGAATAGGAATGACCATGCTTACCAAGGAGCCAAATCCATTGAATACAGTTGAAGGAAATTTTGGATCATATCAAACTATGGGAGTTACAACAGTTGAATAATGTACCTTGGAATTGGAAATTTGAGGAGAGATTTAATATGAGGAACAAACACTTTGTGACAGCCCGATGCCTACGTTCCAGAAGATTCCCCCCTTCTTTCCATTTTCGTCGTGTGTCTATTTTTCTTTTGTCGCATCATCATTGCATCATGCGCATCATCTGCATTGCATCGGCATCTCCGTGCTGCCAGTTTTTCAAAAGTTGCATCCATTGTTAGTTGTCGGTTCTCGTCGTTGTTCGTTCTGAGCCCGTTCACACACGTACGCGCCCGCGGCATCGTCAAACCGTGTTTTAAAAGTGCGTTTGAAACTTTCTCCGATCGGGGTGAAACTTGGCATGCGGTCATAATTAGTTATAGCCAGGCCGCCTGTCGAATTTCGTCGCGATCGGAGACCGTCTGGTACCCGAACGGTCGACCGTAGCGGCACGTATTCGGTCTACCGTCGGACGTATGTCGATGTTTTTTAAATACGTTGTCGGGTCGCCCATTTTCCCTCTCATCTTCTCCAAGCCCCTATACACAGTGCATCGACCCTACGTGTGGCCCAGTCCGAAAACCTCCCGGAACCCGAACCGGGCGGTCGTGACCGTTGGATCCGGATCAACCCCGTTTTACCGCAAACATTCATCGGTTTGTCCATTGGACTCCCTAGCCTATTCATTCTCGACTGTCCGATTTATATCGGAGGGTCCAGTCAGCCCTATCCAAACCCACCTAATTATTTAAGCAGGCAAACCCTAGTCCAATCAGTCCCATCTGCCGCCGCCGCACACCACCTCGGCTCCATCCTCGTTTTCCTTCTCCTCCCATTCACGCACAGATCTTGTCCCTAGAACCGCCTAGTTTTCCCCGCTAGGAGCCAGCACGAGAGAGACTGCGCCGACCAGGAGTTCTGCTCCTGCCCACAGCCGCCAGGTATGGCTCGCCTTGGGGGAAGGGTGCGAGATCAGCGAGCCTCCGCGTTGACCGAGGCTGACAACCTCCCCGCGCCTGTGGATCGCGCCAGCGCCGCCCCTTCTCGTGATCTGGGGATCCAGATCGGGTCCCGCGTCCCTCCACTGCCCTGGCACCGCGTCCCTGCTGCCTCATTGAGTGCCTGCCGCTTGGTTTCTCCATCGCGTTGACCCGGCGGTCTTTCCCACGTGAGCCGCCGCCAGCCCCCGTGGACTGCAGCCGACGCCGCCGCCAGATCGAGCGGGAGCGCTCGATCCCGTCGCCCCGCTGCAGCGCTCGCCCGCGCGTGGCCAGCAGCTCCCTGGCCCAGGCGCACCGCAGCCGGCCTCACCACGCGCCCGCCTCGGCCCACCAGCAGCGCCTTCGGCCCAGCTCACGCCCTCCAGTGCCTCCTCTCCACCAACCTGGCCCATGGCCTCAGGTGAGTCCCGCAGCCCAATCTCCCGCCCTAGGCGGCGTATATTATCCTGCGCCACCCCCTGTAGCCCATTAGTAATTAGATCTCGCCCGGTAGAATATTATTCTTTAGGGATTTTCGGAATTATTTAAATTCCAGAGATATACGTATATTAAAACGCCCGTAGATTATTATCTGTAAATCGGATCGAGACGTGTAATATATGGTTTTCGGGTAGTTTTGCACGTAGAATCCGTTTATAAAACTTGCATAATTATTTCACGTAGTTTAATGTGCCAAATGTGTAGATTAGCGTGCTGTCCCAATAGGATATAGTCCGTATTTAATTTTCGCGCAAGTCCGGATTGATCGTATGCCGTAGATAAAATGCTCTTGTTTTAGGTACCATTTTCCCATGTATTTTAGTGCGGTCATTTGTATTTTTGCGTGTAGGGATTGCCGGTGGTTTATTTTCCCGTGTATAGGTTATTATCTCGCCTTTATGTGCGGCATTATTTTGTGTTGCAACCCCACATATTTTATATGTTTCCGGGGTAGAAAAATCCCATGGATTTTTCTGTGCAATTAGTTTTAGCATTAGAGCAAGTTAGTTCGCGTGATATTTTGCTATGTTGCCCTCTTGTCTTTTTCGTAGGATTTTTTCCGTGCTTCGTTTGACGGAATTGTCAACTAGAGAGTTGTTCTTGGGTGTTTAGTCTAGCCCCTGGTATTTTTGGTTGCAATAAAAATGCATGTTTAGGTGTGGTTTACTTGCTCTCAAGTTGCTAGAAATAGTGCTGATTTGGAGGTGCTGAAATATTTCTAAGTCTGGAATCTGTTATATTTTGTTGCTGTCTTGTCTTGCTTGTGTCTTTTGATTTGTACCTCTTTTGAGGTTGGTGCAATGGAGTTAGTTGTAGCCCTTGTGTTTCTCTAGCATTCTGTGAATTTTAATGTCATTTGGAGTCCTGTAGCTATAGGTTTTTCTGCTGTCAATATGGCATCAGATCGAAAACTGCACTTCCATGAAGTGTTATTTTCTCTAAGTCAGAAATAGTGTGTGGGAAGCCATTTTGTGACTTCTTTTCCTAGTGTTCCTTGCTGACATGCTAGTTGTTGTTAGTTGTTTGTAGTAGTGCTTCTTGCCCTCTTTCGTGTCATGTCATGCTTGAGTTTATCGGAGTTGTGTAGCCCGTAGTTGCGGGGTGTAGAAAATGCTATGTGGCTGATTTTGGCAGATTGTAGTGATTTCTCGTTTTGCTCGTAGATGTTGAACCGTAGCTCCATTTGGTCGTGTCCTACATGAAACTTGCTTAGAATCTCGTGTGGTTTCATTTTATCTTGCTGGTTGTGTATTTTGAAGTGCTCGTGACCGTCGGTGCACACATATTGCATTCATGCCATCATATCTTGCGGTGCTTGTATCTTTTGAACCGTAGCTCCGTTGGAGATGATCTCTATGTGTAAATTGCTTGTTTCGATGCGTAGAATCACGTGAACCTGTTTGTTTTGCTGTTTAACAGCCAATTAATTGTGTTAGTTCAGATCTGGACAGAATTGTAAATTAACATGTGAGGTCGTTTCGGAGGTGCTATATGACATTTCCGACCTCATTTAAAATGCCTAGATAGTTAGTTTAACTACGCTTCACCTCTTGCCATGTTTAACCACATTTAATATTGCCATGTACCTAATCGGGATAGAACTAAATAATTAACGTGGAGCTTCGTCAATATGCAACTCGTTGCATATTGAACTTCACTTAATGTGTAGTGTTTGATTGTGTGGATTGCCATGCCTTGACTTGCATGTTTTCAGCTGCTCATGCATCATTTGTGTTGTGCATCGTGTGGTGAATTCCGTGTGCTGATTTGTGTTTCCGGTTTGCTTCGTCTCGATAGATTCCGCAGCGTGCCAGATTGTGAGGACCCGTTCGACTACGTCGGTTCGTCTGCTTCATGGAGTCATTCTTCTTCCAAGCGGGATCTCAGGCAAGATGACCATTTCCCCAGATACCATTACTATCATTGCCATGCTAGTTTTACCGCTTCTATCGTTTATGTCTCGTAGCCTACCACATGTTAAATATCAGTCTCTCTACAATGCCATGTTAACCTTCAACCTGTTCGAGCTAGCAAACCACTGATTGGCTATGTTACTGCTTGCTTTACCCTGTTGTTAGAGTTGCTAGTTGCAGGTCCAGATGCTTCCATGTGATAACATGGATTCCTTATCATATCACCATATTAATGATATTTAATTTAATGCACCTATACACTTGGTAAAAGGTGGAAGGCTCAGCCTTTCTAGCCTGGTGTTTTGTTCCACCTTTGCCCCCTTAGTTTCGGCTACCGGTGTTATGTTCCATAATTGAGCGCTCCTAACACGATCGGGGTTGTTATGGGGACCCCCTTGATAATTCGTTTTAGATTAAAGCTGGTCTGGCAAGGCCCAACATTGGTTTTACATTTGCCCAACATAATAATTTTGTTAATACTGAAATGCATAGGGAGTTAGCGCTACCCGAGAAGTAATTCTACATAATACAGGGGGGCCAGTGCTGATGGTGTTGGTCCCAAACGGTCTGCCTACGGGGCCACTGCGAGGAAACTCGAGGTTTGGTACCTGTAGGCTTTTCCATCCGTCGGGTCCTGAGAACGAGATACGTGGCTCCTATCGGGTTCGTCGACACGTCGAGCGGCCTTGCCGGATTAGTTTTACCTTTGACGAGATATCTTGTGCATCGGGATTCCGGTGATGCTTTGGGTAATCTCAGAGTTGAGGTTTTCCACTAGGGAATCCGACGAGATCGCGAGCTTCTGATTGAGGATTTCTATGCGGCTTGTGGTAATTTGTGATGGACTAGTTGGAGCACCCCTGCAGGGTTAAATCTTTCGGAAAGCCGTGCCCGCGGTTATGTGGCAACGTGGAAACTTTGTTTAACACTGGTTCTAGATAACTTGAAGTTAACTTAACTAAAACTTGACAACTGTGTGCGTAACCGTGATTGTCTCTTTCGTGAGCCCCTGCTCCGATCAAGGACACGGTGGGGTTATGTCTGACGTAGGTAGGTGTTCAGGATCATTCATTTGATCATCAGTAGCCACGACCGATATGCGTAGATCTTCCCCCTCTTATTCTTGTACTCGTAAGTTTAGCCACCAAGTATATGCTTAGCCGCTGCTGCAACCTCACCACTTAACCTTGCCTCACCTATTAAGCTTTGCTAGTCCTGATACCTTTGGAAATGAGATTGCTGAGTCCCCTGTGGCTCACAGATTACTATAACACCAGTTGCAGGTACAGGTAAAGGTTACTTGACGCGAGCGTGTTGATTGTTCATTTGGAGTTGCTTCTTCTTCTTCTTCTTCATCGATCTAGGATGGGTTCCAGGCCGGCAGCCTGGGATAGCAAGGATGGACGTCGTTCTTCTTTTCTCGTTTGTTTTCGTCCGTAGTCGGACCCTGCTCTTCTTCATGGTGATTATGTATTGTACTGCTGCGAATCTGATGTAGCTTGTGGCGAGTGTAAGCCAATATATATATATATATATATATATATATATATATATATATCTTCTTTTCAGTACATGTACTTGTAACGATATCCATTCTTGCGACACGACGAGATGTGCTTCTATCCCTGACGAGGCCTTCATGCCAAATTAAGGATAGGGTCGCATCTTGGGCGTGACACACTTTTATTGGTAAGCAGACCAATGCAAAGGAAAAATCAGTTCAAAGATTAGAACCTATACCAAGGATGCATCTCAAAATTTTCATGAAGGTTGCCCCAAGAGCATGAAGGAATAAGCTATCACGAGTCAGCAAACATTTTCTTAGGAGCATACCAAAACCTGAGAGTTGTGAAGAAACGATAGATTGTTTGTTGAGCTTGCAGAATCAATGGATTTATCCGAACTTCGTTCGTGGACAAGAGAAATTTCTGCAACGCTTGTGAGGATGCCCAAATGTTAGGATATGAGATTCACTGAACCTTATACAAGGTAATGAATTTAGTGCGGCATGGCTTGGCCACCATGACGACTTACTCTTATCATTCTCTTGTTATTCAGAAGGGTAAATCTGAGTGACTTACCCATAGTAAAGAGGCGACGCCCTTTCAAGATTTTGTTTAAACCTTAGAATGGTATGACGGAGACCCCTTATACTTGGCAGTTGTTGCCAAACGTAGGAATTTTTCGGTGAGGATGAAACAAAGACCCTTTTCACTGTAGGATAACCACAAATGGTAGACCACCATGAGATCATCGATAAGTTAATTAGAATGGCCACGAGACTTGTCAGCTAAGAAGACCCAGTATCGGAATAAAATCTACTTGTTATGAGAACACAAGACTTTGAATGAAAACGGAAGAGCTTCACCGAAGGAGTTACTTTGAAGAATGTGAAGAGACGCATATTGCAAAAAAACAGAGGATTGTTAAATTTTTTGAGGGACTCGTAACTCTCATTTTAAGTGTGGTAGCACCCACACTTTGCAAGACAGTGGATTTGTTAGAAGACCCACAAACCCTAACCTTTTCTTCCTAGCCTCTTCGAATCTCGAGGACGAGATTCATTTTAAGTGTGATAGGTTTGTAACATCCCAAATTTTGGAATGTTATAATAAATAGTTGACTGATTGTTTGATTGATTGAGTGATTTAATTTGAGTGAAAATTTGAAACTTTCAAAACTTTTGAATGAGAAGGAATAAAATGACTTTTCCCTTTTCCTATGAATTCAAATTCCTTCATTTAAAATCAATGAGAGAAGATACTGTGACTTCTTCAAATATAAAGAATTTGAAAGGTGGATTTGAAAACTACTAAAGATTCCCTATTTGTGTTTCATTTTCGTATTTGATCCTATTGCTATTTCAAAGTTTGAAAGACTTCAAATAAAAATTGCAAAAAAAAATAAATCAAAAAGTATGAGAGGAGGTAATATGACACCCCAAAAATCACAGGAAATCAGTGCCATTTTATTTAAAAGTCAAACTTGTTTTTAGTTGATTTTATTTTTAAAAATTTAATAAAAAGTTTCTGTTTTGCTTCTAGAAAAATGTTCACATTGTGGGAATTATTTTTCCGATCTTTTTGATATATAATACCCGATATTTATTTTGTTCTTCAGTTTATGTTTTTCCCGTTTATGTTTGTGTAAAATAAAAGGTATTAAAAAACTGTGGGCCAGGCCAGTGCACCGGCCGGCCCAGCCAGCGCACGCAGCAGCCAGCCCTCCCAGCCCAGCCAGCTCACGCAGCAGCCAGCCCTCCCAGCCCAGCCAGCGCATGAGGGCAGCCGCCCTAGCACGCACGGGAGAAATCACTCCCACGAGCCGCCGCGTGGAGCCATGCTAACACATGCAATCCCTCCCTCGCGTGCCGATCTCTCTCTCTCTCTCAGTTTTTCTTCTTTTCTCTTTTACTCCGTATTTCTCTAGCACTGGGACCCACAGGATTTTCTTCTTCCGCACGTACAGAACAGAGAAACCTTCACGTACAGGCGCACGAAAACGTACAGGAACCGACATTCGTTCAAATCCTTTCCAAATCTTATCTCCGGTCAACCCCTACTCCAAGCATCATGTCCTATGAATACCTGGGGTTTTTCTCGACCGATTCCCCTAAAAATCCTACACCAAAACCATCTATACGTATCGCGCTGTCGTTTGGATCTCGCCGCAGAAGTTGCGGTTCATCGCCAGATTCCGACGCCCGTGAGCCATCCCGGGCATCCATCTTTCGCAGATCGACTTCTTTCAATCTCTAGTTTCTGTTTGACAAGGTCTAATCTCGTATCTCCATCTACACAGACCACCTCGAGCTCGCAATGCCGTCATAGTTCACGAAGTTCACCTCGACGCCCTGCTCGCTCTTGTCACCACCAACTTGCACCTTCAGCAAAAATCGGTCGCCCTCGACGTCCCGCATCTGTTGGACAACCTCCCCGACGCCGTTGATCGTCGGAGCCGCCGCACCACCATTGTCTTCTTCACTCCCACCTCGAGTTTCCTCTTTGTAAGCAACTAGAGCCCCTCTATTCGTTGTGTTTTTTTTATGGATCATTTTTTTATCAGAGTTTGTTAGATCGGTCTTCTCCGATTAGACCGAACCGACTAGCGGTTTTCTATTAGTTAGCCGTCTATATCCGAAATAGTTAAGGATTGGTTGTCTATTTTTTAGCATTGCAGCAAACACCCAATGGCCATTCACATCGCGCCACCTACATTTGTGTGAAACCTAATGTTTTCAAAAAATCCCGTTTTAGATTAGATCTCTGTTTTTTTTTGTTTATAACTCCGATTTAGTTAGTTCTTTTTGCTACTAATTCATAAAAATCATTTTTATCATGTGGAACCATCAAAAAATATTTTTGAACATTTAAATTTCGAGTTCAAACAGATTTGTATTAAACACTAACTTAGGTATAACTTTTATTTAAAATTTTGTTTTTGAGTAATTCTTTTTGCTGCTGATTTCTATTAATTATGACTTTCGAAAGAACTATTAGAAATCATTTTTGTTTTTACAAAATTTCGATCTGGCCAGATTCAACACCTATTTTAATTAGGCCATAACTTTTATTTTATGAACCTTTTATTTGATTCTTTTTGTGTAGGAAACTTTAGGTAAAATACTTTCTGCTATTTATTTGATTTATTTTTTCTATATTTTACTATTTTAGTGTTTTATTTGCTATTAAGTTTAATTAGGACAAAAAAATTATTTTTGTGTTTTTGTAGTAGAAGACTCCATAGTCTTTCTTTGAAGTTTCTTTTGGATTCTTATTTGATTTTTTATCGATTTATTGCATCAATTTTAAGTGGTGTTTGTTATACTGCTTGTTAGGATGATCGCTAGCATGATTGCTTATGTGAATACTATGTTTGATTATATAGATTTCATCGGAGAGTGACGAATAGTTCTATCAAGTTATTTTCTGTGAGCGATATTTATCTTCATCAACCTCGCCAGGCAAGTTCACATTGATCATAATTTACCTATGGGTTTATTGCATTAGATCAACCTTCTCCACCCATTTCATGCAAAGTAGGTACTTGGAAATTGTGGGTCTTGAGTAGTATAGTGTGATAGGCACCCCTAAACCCTTGTTACTTTGGTCGGGACGTTATTTTGCTATGCTTCTAGTTGACGGGGTTTGGTTGAGTGTTTATCATGAGTGTTGTGAGAACTTAATAAAAAAGACCTGAAGACTTCAAGACTTTCAACAGCTCATGATGCAATATACCTCTGGGTGAAGGACAGTTCAGATGGGTACCCTGGGGAAGCCAGTGGATGACCGAGGATGCATGGGGAAGGGCCATGACATCTCGCGGAAAGCTTCAAACATGCACGAAGAGATGGATGGATACTTCAAGACTCGAGGCTTACCTGCACAGCCACAAGTCATTATGGGCTCTGGCTTGGTTGGACATTGTGGCGACTCTGGACGGGCGGTGCTACGAGATGTAGAAAAATGGTAGGATTGGATGGGCACCGATAGTGTCTCCCAGGAACCCTTCGAAAGACCATGTTTTGATCATCCGGTTCTCAAACACCCTGAAGTGCGAAGACTTCAACGGAGGCGATCAAATCTTGTGGGGAACGTGTGCAAAACTCTGCAGAGTACTCAAACCTAATCGATTAGCCGTGTCCACGGTCATGGACAACTTGAGCCAAAGGAATTGAAACTATCAGGAATTCTCAACAAAAATAATATTAATGATGCAAGTATTATTGATAATTTGGGTATGAGTAATGGTTGGTGGAACCTTCTCATTAACAACCAACAATGTAGTAAATTTTGCTTTCACCCTCTCTCTTGTTGTAGGAAAATTTTGCTTTACACAAAACTTAAAACTACAACCCCACCTGCCATATATGCATATA
Organism: Hordeum vulgare subsp. vulgare; assembly: GCF_904849725.1. Lineage (NCBI taxonomy): Eukaryota > Viridiplantae > Streptophyta > Magnoliopsida > Poales > Poaceae > Hordeum > Hordeum vulgare. The sequence goes on along the minus strand of NC_058518.1, from coordinate 301,395,551 downwards.
GTATAGATGGTATTTTGTCACCCCTCTCTTTTGTGACTTGCCGGCATATTCAATATGCTGACCAAAACGGATGCAACGTCTTATGTTGCAGATATTTTCTAAGATGAGTAAGAGTACGATTCACGGTTACGGTCTGCGCTCAACTTGTCGTTGGTGTTTACTGGGACTGCACTCCCTTGACTGTTTCCGCTGAGATTTTGAGGTATATAACAATTTTACGTTATTTACATGTGATTGCACTTTGATATATATATTGATGTACTGTGTGTGTCAGCATACTGATCCAGGGATGGCACAGATACACAGAGGCTTGACTCGTTTTGAGTCGGGTCGCTACAGGTACTTCTTTCGCCCATTATTTTTTGTATATTCCAAAACAATTCTCCGTATCTTTTCAGGACTTTTGGAGCTGTGCAAAATAGGTCTCTCAGATTTTCTCCTTTTCCAGTCAAGAATTCCAGCTGTCGGCATTCTCCCTCTCCATGTAAATCTTGTAAAATAAGAGAGAAAATGCATAAGTAGTGTACCATAATGTGTAATAACATCCCATAATGCAATAAATATTGATATAAAAGCATGATGCAAAATGGATGTATCAGGCTGCAGCAAACGACTAAGCATTTATTTGAGTGGCTAACTTACGAGTACAATAATAAGAGAGCTATGATCTACGCATAATCGGACGGGTACTAATGATGATCAAAAGAATGATCCTGAACACCTACTTACGTCAGACATAACCCCACCGTGTCCTCGATCTGAGAAAGAGCTCACGAAAGAGACAGTCACAATTACGCACACAATTGGTATATTTTAATTAAGCTTAATTAAAAGTTATCTAGAACCGTATGTTAAACAAAGTTTCCAAGTTGCCACATAACCACGGGCATGACTTTCCGAAAGATTTAACCCTGTAGGGGTGCTCCAACCAGTTCATCACAAACTACCATACACTGCGCCGGAATAACCTCGATCAAGGAAAATCCATGATCTCCTTGGGTTCCTATTAGAAAACATCAACCTCAAGATAGCCCAAAGTATCCTAGTAACCCCACGCACAAGACGTTCGAGAAGAGTAAAACAAGTCCACCAAGACCGCCCGACGTGGCGACGACCCCGATAAAAGCCGCATATCTCATTCTCAAGACACACTGGATAAGCTATGCATACGGTGACCTGATAGAAATCTCCCGAGTTGCCCCGGGTTGGCCCCGCATGATGCTCTAGTTTGGGACAACACTCATGAGGAGCACTAGCCCGGGGGTTGATTAATTATCCACGGGGTGATCAAACCCTGTGCATATTTTATTAGTTGTTATTAAGCAAGTAGTACCAATGTTGGGCCTTGCCAGACGAGTTTTATCCCAAAACGAAAACCATGGGGGTCCCATAACACTCCCAAGCATGTTAGGAGCGCTCAATTATGGAACATAACACCGGTAGCCGAAACTAGGGGGCAAAGATGGAATAAAACACCAGGCTAGAAAGGTCGAGCCTTCCTCCTTTTACCAAGTACATAGGTGCATTAAATTAAATAGCATTAATATGGTGATATAACAAGGAACCCATGATTTCACATGAAAGCAACTACACCTGCAACTAGCAACGCTATCAAATGGTTAAGCAAGAGGTAACATAGCCAAATAGTGGTTTGCTAGATTGTGGAAAGGTTACAGGGTTTCATGGAAATGTTGGGAGGCTCACATATAACAGGTGGTAGACAGCGAGACATAAAGAAAGAAACGAGACAACTAGCATGGCATTGATAGTAATGGTATCTAGGGAAATGGTCATCTTGCATGTGATCCCGCTTGGAAGAAGATCGACTCCGTGAAGCACACGAACCGACGTAATCGAATGAGTCCTCACACTCCGAAGCGGTTCGGAACACTATCGAGAAGAAACAACCCGGAACAACAATCAACACACGATAACACCACACATATTCGAGACCTGATGTACAAAACATATGATGCATGTCCGGTTTAATTAAGCAAGGCACGACACGATAATTCACAACAATTAATACACTCCACATTCAGTGAAGCTCAATATGCAACGAGTTGTATATTGACAAAACTCCATGTTTGAATTACTTAGTTCACTCCCATTTAGGTACACGTAAATGTTAAATGTTGTTAAACATGGCAGGATGTGTAACATAATTAAACTACCTATCTAGGCATTTTAAATGAGGTCAGAAACAACATATAGCATCTCCAAAATGACCCCATACGTTAATTTAGAAATCTGTCCAGATTTCAACTAAAATATTTTATTATTTGTTAAACAGCAGAATAAAGTGGTTCACGTGATTCTACGCGTCATTCTAGTCGATTTACATATAAGGATCATGGCAAACGGAGCTACGGTTCAAAAGATATGGTCACCACAAGCTATGATTCCATGAATGCAATATGTATGAAAATGACAGCCACAAGCATTTGAAATCATGAACACACAAGATATAATGAAACTACACGAGATTATAAGCAAGTTTCATATATGACACGTTTCAAACGGAGCAACGGTTCAACAATTACAAACAAAACAAGAAATACGTTCGCGGGCTGAATCTGCTAGGCGCTGGATTTCTAAGATGCGTGCAGAGCGAGGGATAGGAGTGATCTGCTCACCTCGGGCCAATCCGAACTGGGCCGTCTCAGTGGAGACGTGGAGCTGGTCGGGGCAGGCGGGGCTGGGTAGGCTGGCTCAGGAGGAGGCCGGAGCTAGGCCGACGCTGGATCCAGCTCGCTCGACTGGAACTCGGCCAGCGCGGCGGCTCGGCAGGCCGGTGGCCCATGCTCAGTGAACGGGGCGCTCGCGATCGCGGGACCTGGATCCCGATCCACATCGAGGGGAGACCGCGGTGGCAGGCGGGCTTCAGCGGTGGCGTGCTCCGATGAGGACGACTGGCGACGGCCCGCGGGGCTGCGCATGGAGGCGGGAGGCGGCTATGGCAGCGCATCGGCCACTGAGGGCGGGAGGAGCTGCAGCGGCTATGCTCACGGGAGGAGCAGGGCGGCGCTCGAGGAGGAGCTTGGGCAGGGTGACGCGGTCGGGCCCGGGCGTGCCGGCTTTGGGCCTTGCGGGCTCCGATCGGTGGGAGGAGGGAGAGAGGAGGAGAGGCGTCTAGGGTTTGAGGGGGGACGCAGATCCCGAGGCATGGGCTGGCTGTCCAAATTAGGCAGGAAGGTTGTTTAAATGGGAATGGGGGCTAGGGTTATGAGATTTTCATCCGATTTCAACCGCATGATCGCGATGGGACGGCTCCGGTCGCGAGCTTTGGCTGGGTGGGCTTAGTGGCTGTGTAGAGGGGGTGTTGGCCTGGGATGAGAGGAAGATTTGCGAGCCGACAACGAGATTTTTAAACACTGCAAAACATCCAACGATAAACCGATGACGGTGGCGCTACAGTCGACCGTTCGGGTATCAAACGAACTCCAATTGCGACGAAATTTGGCAGGCGACCTACCTACATTAAAATATGACCGCACGCCAAGTTTCGAACCAATCCAAGAATGTTTTATATGCACTTTCAAAAACAATATTTTAATGATGTCGTTGGCGCATGCGTGTGTGGTTGGTCTCAAAACGGTCAACGAAAAAACGGAGAGAACGGGCAACTACTAACGAATGCAAGTTTTGAAAGCTGGTGGCAATGGAGTGTCGATGCAATGCAGTTGATGCGCATGATGCGATGATGAATGCGACAAATAAAATAATCACACGACGACAACTGAATAAAAGGGGAATCTTCTAGAGATCTTGGGCTGTTACAACTCTCCTACACTAACCAGAAATCTTGCCCCAAAATCTAAGAATGAAAAGGGGGAAGAGGAAGAGAAACATCAAAAAGGTAAAGCTTAGTTGCTTCTTAACAAACGAGTGAAACCAATGATCCTTTAAGGATAGCAGAGATGAAGAATGATATGAGAAACAAGCAAGAATTCAAGCAAAATTTTGGCAACACTTCCGTAGGAAAGAGGGCAAAATTTGATAAGATGGAAGATCTCGAAGATTCACAACAACTCAACTAAATTGAATAATCAAGGAGAGAACATGATCTTGACAAGAAGAGATGATTGACTCAAAAGAGCAACATCACAATGCCATCGGAGTAAAGAATAGAAACTAGATCATTGGGAAGAAAGAATGAAGAAGAGAATGACAACTATTATCACAATTGAATTTGACAAGCAGTCTTGCAAGAAGAATTGAACAAAGTTGTTGGCAAACCAACAACGAAAAGAACACGCTTGTAGTGGACTTATGAAAACCATCTTGTCGGTGTTCTGGGAATGGGGTACCAGACCTGCCTGCCTGTGGCCTAGGGTTGGCCCACTTCATCAGCCAAAAACCGACAGGCCCGGCATCACTCAAGGCAAGGCCCTCGCGAGGGGCCAAGCGTCGCGAGGAGGAACAACATCAAGACCCGCAGGGGGGCTCCTCACGACCCCTCCGGAGCAGGCGGGCAGCGGATCACAGGACGGTGCAGTTTCCCCCTTTGTGCAAAGGAGGGAAGGTCGTACGCGGGTTCCCATGGAATCTTCCAAAGGTTTTCATTCTTGTGCAACAAGGCCATCGCCGCCTGCCGGCAGGACGGACGTCATGCCTGGACCCATCCCTGCAGTGCTGGCAGCCACTTTTGCAGGCGGAGACTACTTTTGGACAGGGGAAGCACGTGTGACAGCCCGATGCCGACGCCCCAAAAGATTCCCCTTTATTTCTGTTTCCGTCATGTGGTTAGTTTTATTTGTTGCATCTTCATTTAGTTTGCATCGTCGCATCATGCATGGCATCATGTCAACTGTGTTTTGTCGGTGTTGCTTGTTGCTCCGTGTTGTTGCTTGTGAGTGTGGCGTCGTTCGTTGGCGTGACGAGAGTGGGTGCAACAGAGCCGCTTCAAACCCTCTTGCACCAAGGACGTAAACCTTCTCTCCCCTCCTCTCCTCTTTGTTTGTTTTTGTGGTTTTGCTAAAGTTCAGTTTTAACCCCGTCGAAAGATTCGTCTTCTTTTAAAAGATCCTTTTATTAAATATGGGGGCAACCCCTTGGGTTCTTCTTTTATTTCTCCTCTTGTTTTATTTTAAAACCGTCTCATTTTCTTTCTCCTTTAAAGAGCTTTTATTTTATTCTTTAAATAAAAGAGGTTTTATTTTATTCTCTTGTCAAAGGGGTTTTATTTGATTCTTGTGTAAAAGGGTTTATTTTAATTCTTCAAAAGGTTATTTTTATTCATTTTAAAAGTACCCAATCTATTTTATAGTTGGGGCATAATTTTGTTTTAAGAAGTCAAAAGCCTTTATTTTTATTTTTTTTAAACATCTTTCCTTTTGTTTAAGCTTCCTGTTTTTTTTAAAAGGGAAAAACCAAAGGGGGAGAACCGCCGGTTAGCTTGTTGCTGTAGCCTGCTGCTGCTGCCGACTGCTGTTGGGGTTGCTATGTCGCCGAGACAGTGCTGTAGCCTGCTGCCGCTGTTGCTTCGTATTGCTTGTGCCGTTGTGTCCCTGTTGCTGCAGTAGCTAGCTATTGCCTGCAGATGCTTAGTTGTTGTTTGCTGCTTGCTGCTAGCTGTAGCTGATTAGGCTAGGTTGTTAGTTCCTGTTAGTAGTTGTGTTAGTTGTTGTTGCTAGCATTGCTAGTTGTAGCTGCTGCTTGCCTTGCTAGTTAGCTAGGTGCTGCTAGCTTGCTCTTGCTTTTGCCATGCTGTAGCTTGCTTGCTGGCTGTTGCCTGCTTAGATGCAGTTTTGTTGTTGCTTGTGCCGGTGTGTGACTGATGGTTGTTGCTTGCTTGCTGCCCATGCCGGCTAGTGCTTGTTGTTAGGCTGTAGTTAGTTGCTTGCTGATGCTAGTTGCTGCTAGGTAGATTTTGCTGTTGTTGCTATTCCACCGTCACTTGCTTGTGCTGCCGTTTGCCGTCGCCGCGTGCGCCATTCCCTCCTTCATGGATCCGGCAAGACCCGAGTACCACGACGACAACTACGTCCTCGACGACCCCTAGAACGTGTTCGACTACCGACGCCGAAGACCCTGTACCAAAGACAAGAGTACGACTACCGTCGACGAGACCCGAGTTCCTCGACGACCACGACTTCCGCGACAACCGCTTCGAACCGAACCCCTCCGTTTGCATGCTTCAAAGGTATACCGATGAGACGTGGCCAAGAACCGTATTCATGTGATGTATGAGATGAATGTATGTTTGCGTCATATGTTGCCCGTTGCACGTGGACCCCTTTTGTTGTGCCCTCGACACATGGGAACCCGATAAACGGGATCACTCCATCTTTATTTAGCGTTCCCACACACGCTTCCTATACGTTGGCACGATATCTCGACGAGTTATCGGGATAGGAACGTTGTCGTGGCATCGTTTCCGTTTTGCCGCCATGTTTTCCTCTCGCTCGCCGTGACGACACATGCTTATTTTCCCTGCTTGCCGTGATGTTTGAACTTGCATGCATGACGCATTCATGGCATGATATATTGTGTTGCATGTTTCTTGTGACGTAGCTCCGATCTATGTTTCGCGTGTTACCCGTCTAGGATACCATGTAGGACCATCGCTTCACCCCTTGCCATGTTAACAACAATTTAATATTGCCGTGCAAATAATCGGGAGTGAACTAAATAATTAATCATGGAGTTTCGTCGATATGTAACTCGTTGCATATCGAGCTTCACTTAATGTGTAGAGTTTGCGTGAGGTGAATTGCCATGCCATCCCTTGCATCATTGAACTGATCATGCATCATATTAGGTTGTGCATAATGTTGTGCATCGTGTGGTGAATATTGGTGTTGATGTTTGTTTCCGGTTTGCTCCGTCTCGATAGAGTTCCGCAAGCGTGTCGGAATGTGAGGACCCGTTCGACTACGTTGGTTCGCCGACTTCTCGGAGTTGTTGTTCTTCCAAGCGGGATCTCAGGCAAGATGACCATTTCCCGAGATACCATTACTATCATTGCCATGCTAGTTTTACCGCTTCTATCGTTTATGTCTCGTTGCCTACCACATGTTAAATATCAGCCTCTCAACAATGCCATGATTACCTTCAACCTGTTCGACCTAGCAAACCAATGATTGGCTATGTTACTGCTTGCTTAACCATGTTGTTAGCGTTGCTAGTTGCACGTGTAGTTGCTTCCATGTGATAACATGGGTTCTTTGTCATATCACCATATTTATATGCTATTTAATTTAATGCACCTATATACTTGGTAAAAGGTGGAAGGCTCGGCCTTTCTAGCCTGGTGTTTTGTTCCACCTTTGCCCCCCTTAGTTTCGGCTACCGGCGTTATGTTCCATAATTGAGCGCTCCTAACATGATCGGGGTTGTTATGGGGACCCCCTTAATAATTTGTTTTAGATTAAAGCTGGTCTGGCAAGGCCCAACTTTGGTACTACATTTGCCTAATAACTAATGAACCGCATAGGGAGTAATTAACCCGAGGATAATTTAATCAACCCCCGGGCCAGTGCTCCTCATGAGTGTTGGTCCCACCTGAGCGATGTCCGGCGCCCCTCTGGTCACCCGGAGGTTTAGCGATCCCGACGTCTAGCTCATCCGGCGTGTCCTGAGAACGAGATACGCGGCTCCTATCAGGATCGTCGACACGTCGGGCGGCCTTGTTGGATTAGTTTTACCTTTGACGAAATATCTTGTGCATCGGGATTCCGGTGATGCTTTGGGTAATCTCAGAGTTGAGGTTTTCCACTAGGGAATCCGACGAGATCGCGAGTTTCGTGATTGACGATTTCTATGCGGCTTGTGGTAATTTGTGATGGACTAGTTGGAGCACCCCTGCATGATTAAATCTTTTCGGAAAGCCGTGCCCGCGGTTATGTGGCAACGTGGAAACTTTGTTTAACACTGGTTCTAGATAACTTGAAGTTAATTTAATTAAAATATGCCAACTGTGTGCGTAACCGTGACTGTCTCTTTCGTGAGTTCCTTCTCCGATCGAGGACACGGTGGGGTTATGACTGACGTAGGTAGGTGTTCAGGATCATTCATTTGATCATTCTTAGTTCACGTCCGCTATGCGTAGATCTTCCCCCTCTTATTTCTTGTACTCGTAAGTTAGCCACATCATATTATGCTTAGCCGCTGCTGCAACCTCACCACTTAACCTTACCTCACCCATTAAGCTTTGCTAGTCTTGATACCTTTGGAAATGAGATTGCTGAGTCCCCTGTGGCTCACAGATTACTACAACACCAGTTGCAAGTACAGGTAAAGGTTACTTGACGCGAGCCCGTTGATTGTTCATTTGGAGTTGCTTCTTCTTCTTCTTCTTCATCGATCTAGGATGGGTTCCAGGCCGGCAGCCTGGGATAACAAGGATGGACGTCGTTCTTCTTTTCTCGTTTGTTTTCGTCCATAGTCGGACCCTGCTCTTACTCTTGATGAATATGTAATGTACTGATGTGACTCTGATGTAGCTTGTGGCGAGTGTAAGCCAATTCTATTATATATCTCTTCTTTTCAGTAAATGTACTTGTAACGATATCCATTCTTGCGACACGACGAGATGCGCTTCTATCCCTGACGAGGCCCTCGTGCCAAATTGAGGATAGGGTCGCATCTTGGGCGTGACCGCACGTTCCCGTGTTCCCCTTTAAAATTGGATGTTGTGGAATCTCTTCTCGCTATTCATTCGTCCACTGACAACACGCAGAGGCCACCCAACCTCCAGAGGCCCTCAAACACCGTACTAGTTCATCCACCAACCTCCACGAGAGGTAATCCACCAAAGCAGGAGTAGGGTATTACGCTTCTCAGCGGTCCGAACCTGGGTAAACTGTCGTGTTCCATGTCTTCCTCACCATCAAGTGAGTTCTTTGTCATCCCCTGCGAGTAGTGATCTAGGCGAGGCGAGCCCACGAGAGATCTTCGTACACGCCCCTGAGTTTGAATCTTTAGCGTTTTGCGGAGCCCGAAATCCGACATTTAGCGCGCCAGGTAGGGGTCGTGTCAAGGTCTTCTCCGAGCTTCATCTTCCCTAAGCCACGCTGCTCCGATGGTCGGCGCCCAACGAGCCTCTTCGAGGCTCGTCGAGCTGGCTTCCAACCCTCATACCACAGCGGCCGGAAGCACGTGTACCGGCGTTATGATAACAGACGGCTCTTACCAGATCGTCAACATCGTCTCCACCGTCGCAACCACCAGCGCCACCTAGGCGCACGGCGGCTGGGAGGCGCCCCCGGCATCCACGACGTGCATCATCAACTTGGGGGACCTCAATGCGCACGACACATTGCAGATGGTGAGCGAGATGCTCTGCCAACGACCAACGCAAGGAGGCTTCAACGCATGGGCGGACCACATCACAGAGCTGATCGCCATCGCCTAGAAGGCCATCGGACCCTATTCTTCTTCAGGGCCACAAACGCCAGGCGCCAGGAGCTCGCACCTCCTGTCGGCCCTCGAGCGTGCAAGCGAGAGGGCCCCTCCGGTGTTGGATGGGCCCGAGAGAGACGTGTCATGTGCTGCCCTCCTCCACCTCCAGATTCCGGTGGTCGGCCTCGAGGCGCAGCATGCCGGCAACCACCAGGGGGCGATGAGAATGGCAGGACGCTCGATGCACACACCGGCGCACATCACCAAGACCAGGTCGGCCCCCGACAGCCCGAGACGACCAGGCAGGAGCACTCCCTCAGGCGCAGCCAGCTGCGGGCGGTGAAGGCGCCGGCGTGGGCGAACCACGGCAATGGAGACACGTCAGGGTACAAAGGGAGGAGTTCACACTGAGCAATGCCAGGACCACCCAACGGCGGCAACAGGAATAAGCAACTTCGTGCGGAGGCCCATCGCAAGAATAACTCCGAGCAACGCGACCGGGGGGACCTCCCCCCGCCGCCGAGAGGGACCGCCACCGTCGCGCTGCTGAACGGCTTTGGAGGTCGATCGAACACCTACGTGGAGCCTTACGTATCGTGTTATGTAACACCACTTGACCCCCCCCCCTCCCCGACGAGGAAGAGCCTCACGCATCCACCCCAGGCGCCAGTCCTCCTCAGGAGTGAGGAACGCACTGGTTGTCCCCCTTGAGCCGCACCCTAGGGCTCCCGATGGCAGAGCACTAGGCCCAAGGGGCGCGGGCAGGGAGGCGCCCCCAAGTCGCGGGGCACGACGCCAGTCGCCGCCCCCGCGCAGGAACTGGGAAGAATCGTATTCCCGGCCTCAAGAGAACTAGTCGGAGAAAGCAACGAGACACAAGTGGCGCGGGTCACCCAAGGCGACTACGATGCTAGTGTGGGCACCGAGGGCCGGGCCTCATGAGGCGCCCCTCGGGAGCGAAGAAGCTATGCAAGGTAATTTTTTGGTTCACTGCTCTAGGGGGTGTTTGCTGGCCGCATGAACTTCAAGTGTTCAGGCACGCCTCTGCCCATCTTATCATTTACGCATGCTTCCATAACTTCTGCACCATCCATTCGGCGATCTGACATCTTACCTTGTTTGCATCTTTGGGCGATCTACCCCCCCCCCCCCGCTCGGCGGCTCCGGCCGGTGCGCGTCGCCCCATCGCAGGACCTGGGGAGGCCCCGCGGCTCCCTAGGGCCACAATCAACAGGATGAAATGGGGGCCTCTTGAGCATCAAAAGGGGGCTCCTGAGCATCGAGCCTCAGGGGCCTTACCGATCATAAGGGCACCTGCCACCCTTAATGTCGTCCATGGACATCCGATCGTTATCAGGGGTGGCAGGGCTTGACCCCGTAGCTGTGTTCATCCATTCGGTCACAGGCAACGATGGTTGGGAAATGTGCGGGATCGGGTCTTGGCAACACAGAGCCGCTCGAACGTCAAAGGGGTCTCCTGAGCATCGCGCCTCATGAGCCTTACCAGCCACAAAGCCACTTGGCCACCTTGGTGCTGTCCATGCACATTCGGTCGGTATCAGGGGTGTCAGGGCCTTGTCCCGTGAGGCACCTCACGACGGGAGGAAAATGTGCAGGACTAGGACCTGCCGATGAAGAGCAGTAGAAAAACCCTCAACCAGTCTCAGGAGAAGGAGGAAACATCGCCGAGCCGGAGTGCCCTCGAGTTCGCCCTATGGTCCTCACGGGACCTGCATCAACCCATGGCACCTCTACATCGTCCTTCAATCCTTCCAGAACCTACTTCATCCGGTGACACTCTCACGTAATAACGAGCCGAGGATGTATACGCCCAGGGCCCCCCGAGGATGCGGAAGGGGTCCATCCCATACCGAGTGGATGACCTATGCTCTGCACTAGGTGAAGACGGAGGCAATCAACATGGTCCACCAATGACCCAAAGGAATTAGGCGCCTATGCCTCGGGGGTAGGCACACTCGCGAGGCCAAAGCGTCCTTGTGACCTCCCAGATACACCCCCACCGTGACACTCTCATGTAATAACGAGCCGAGGTTGTATACGCCCAGGGCCCCCCGAGGACGCGGAAGGGGTCCATTCGAAGCCTAGTGGCAGCCGTACGCTCCGCGTTGGGAAACGGCGGAGGCAATCAACTTAGTCCGCCAATGACTATGCTCACAACTAGGAGGAGATGGTGGCGGAGATTAGCCTAGGTGGAGGACGCGGCGTTTGCTTGCTTCTTCCTAGAGTTTGAATTATCCTCTGCTGAACTTAAATTTGCCGATTTCAGAGTCGATGTTTGGAAAACAAGATGGGGGGATTTTCTCTTGCGCTTTCTCGTTTCGCCGGCTTTGGAGCCTCCTTTTCTGGATGACATTTTATGAGGAGCTGAACACTCCACACCGCCCCTAGGAGCCAAGGAGCGTAAGCAAGGAATTGTCATTCCAGGGGCTAACATCATCAGCGTTCGACCCCCGCTCGGGGGACCCGGATCGAAGCACGATACCACCACAAAGAGTCTCGGGAGGCCTCAGGGCACCCTAGGGAGATGACCAAAGGGACGGAATGGGGAATCGTTTGAGTGTCAAGGGGGGTTCCTGAGCAACATGCCTCAAGGACCTCACTGGTCACAAAGCCACTAGGCTGCCCAGGTGTCACCCATGTCGTCACCCAGGGCGTCAAGGCTTTGCCTCGTGAGGAACAACGTTGGTAACGGGTTGCGCCTCACAGCGGCGGGGAAATGTGCGGGACCGGGACCTACAGACATAGAGTGCCGAAAAGGTCCTCCACCCCGCCCCACCGACAAAGCAGGAGCTACTCAGGAGGAGCTATAGAAGGGACCGGCGCAAACCCACGAGCTAAGTACCCTGCTATATCAGACTCGGACCATGTGGTTTCTCGTCGAACCAAGAACGAATTAAGAGCACGCGTATTAACGGGAGAATGCAGGGCCTAAGGACAAAGCTGCGGCAAAGAACGAGTCCATCGACCAAGCATGCAGCAGCACAAACGATGCCTCGGGAGGATGGGACCTCCTGAGGGCCCTGGCTGCCGTTCCCTGGAGCAAGGGTTGGGTCATCGATGGGTCCTATGCAAGGAAGCCAAGCTACAACGACTACCAGCGAGCAAGCCGTCGATTAATGAGTGAAAGGAAAAAGGGAGAGCGGCGAATGTAACATGAAAAAGGTTAACACCCAACAGAGCAGAGTTCATGGTCCACTATTACACGAACAGGAAAATAGAAGCTGGGGGACACCTAGGGGGAGAGGTCGCCGGCACCGCCCTTGGCGCCGGCAGGCTTGGCGTCGGAGCCCTCCTCCTCACTGGAGACGGGTACCCGGACGTATCGCTCCACCAAGCATCCACACGCGGGCGCACTTCGTCCCAGAGAAGACGCCGGGACTCAGCAAGCACCGGCTCAACAACGCACTGGAGATCAAGCTCCAGGACGAGGTGGCGCAGGTTGGAGAAGACGAGCGTCGAGGCAAGGCCTAAAAGCTCGCGTGCATCGTACGCATTGTCCTCCTCCACGCAGGAGACGCCGACCTCCAGCGTCTCCACCACCTTATGGAAGAAGGCGAGGTAGCCCCATCGCTGCTCACCCTTGGCAGCGTTGGGGCATCCCCCACGAATGGGTGCATCGCGCGCGCCGCCCAGATAGCGATGCCCTCGAACTGCTTGGCTCGCTAGGACTCCAGCATTCGGGCGTACGCTTCCTTGTCCTGGGCGGCCTGAGCAGCATCGGCCGCCTCCTGGACGTTCCTCTGCAGCAACGCCAACTCCGCCTTGGCATCCACTTCGCCCTGGCGGGGCGGCCTGGAGGGCATCCTCGGTGCTCTCAAGTTGAGCCCGCAACCCCTCCACCTCCTCCTAAAGCTTGCCGAGCTTGAGCTTCTTGGCTGCGGGCGCTGTGGAGAAAAGGGAAGATCAACAACCAAGAAGCATATGGGACAACAAGAAAAGGGGGCGCAAACGAGAAACTTACTCATCGGTCAGGGCCCAGCAAAGGCGGACGCGTGGCGACCCTGAGGGCCCTCCGCCACTGCTCCCGGGGGCGGACGGAGCCGTGCGTTTCCCCCTGCCAGGATCGCCTCCTCGAGACGCCATGGAAGACAAAGAAACGAAGGGGAGAAGAGGTTTTTCACGGCGGAGCAAAGGAGGCAAACAGGGAGCTCAAGATTGTAGTACCTCCCCCTTTGCCAGGGGCGGGGCACATTTATAGGTGCACCGCGGCCACCAACCATCTTGGGAGCATGAGCGTCGCGCGCCCCTTGGGGGCCGCGAGGTGGGCCGGCGGGTGCATTGACGCCCACAACGCCTCACCTGACAGTCGAGCGGTCATGTCCGTGAGGGCCGTTGGGCGTGGGCAGGTCGCACCAATGCCATTCAATGGTAGAAATGATGGCCAGCGTAGTTCTTGGAGATCGTGCCATCATGGTCTGGTGCACCCCGAATGCCTCGAGGAGAGAGAGCGTCGTCGCATGCTGGTTGGACACATGTGTCGCTTGGCCCGCTGGCATTTGGGGCCCGCGAAGCTTCAGGCCGCCCTCAAGGCTTCGCCGAGAAGCCAGCCCATGCGCGCCTTGGGCCCGGGGGCTACTGTCCGCGTTCTAGGAATCGGGGTACCCAGACCTTCCTGCGTGCAGCCTAGGGTTAACTCAAAAGCTCTTTCTGGATAGGAATTAAAAATAATTTCATGAGCGCAAAGTTTATGTCTTTTTTAGCAAGATCAAACAACCATCACCAAAACTAGTCATAAAGGTTTTGATTGGCTCAAACACAAAATGAAACACAAAAAACGCATTCATAACAGAATTATGATGGTGCGGAGACAACAAAACAGAAAGAAAAAAGCAAAGATAAATTCATTGGGTTGCCTCCCAACAAGCGCTATTGTTTAATGCCCTTAGCTAGGCATAAGGCGATAGAATCAAGTATTGTCGTGTTTGGTGCTCAAACCATAAGTAGCCCTCATCATGGATTCATAAGGCAATCTTATTTTCTTTCTAGGAAAGTGTTGCATGCCCTTCTTTAATGGAAATTGAAATCAAATATTCCCTTCCTTCATATCGATGATAGCACCAATAGTCCTAAGGAAAGGTCTACCAAGAATGATGGGACATGTCGGATTGCAATCAATATCAAGCACAATGAAATCTACGGGTACATAGTTCCTATTTGCAATAATAAGAACATCATTGATCCTTCCCATAGGTTTCTTAACAGTAGAATCCGCAAGATGCAAATTAAGAGAGCACTCATCAATCCTGTTGAAGCCTAGAACATCACATAAAGACTTTGGAATAGCGAAAATACTAGCACCCAAATCACACAAAGCATTGCATTCATAGTTTTTAATCTTGATTTTAATAGTAGGTTCCCACTCATCATGAAGTTTTCTAGGAATAGAGATCTCCAACTCAAGTTTCTCTTCAAGAGATTTCATCATAGCATCAACGATATGATCGGTAAAGGCCTTATTTTGGCTATAAGCGTGTGGAGAGTTTAGCATGGATTGCATCAAGGAAATACATTCAATCAAAGAGCAACTATCATAATTGAATTCCTTGAAATCCAAAGTAGTAATTTTATTACTACTCAAAGTTTTCATATCCTCTACTCGACTTTTAGTGCTTTTAGCATCAAGATAGATATACTCCGAATCATTGGGGCGTTTCTCAACCAAAGGGGATTCATATCAAGCCCCGTCATCATTAGGTTTGACACTAGAAAACAAGGATTCAATAGGAGTCACACCAAGCACTTTAAGATCTTCGTGATTATCATCACAAGAACACGCCTTTTTTAAGCCATTCATGTCTTGCACGAATTTGGGTGGTTCATTCTTTACTCTCATTCATGGAAACACGCATAGCTTTCAAAGTTTCATCCATATTAATCTTGGGAGGAGCACATCTCAATTTCAAAGCATCAATATCAAGAGACATTCTATCAATGGTCCTAGCCAAGTCATCAATTTTGAGTAGTTTTTCTTCTATGGACGCATTAAAAATCTTTTGCGAGTTGATAAACTCTTTAATATTACTCTCAAGATCATAGGGTAATTTATGTTAATTTCCATGAGCATTGTTGTAGGAATTGCCAAAGTTATTAGAGGGATTACTAGGAAAAGGCCTAGGAATAAAGTTACCTCTAAAAGCATTGTTGTTGCCAAAATTATTCCTACCAACAAAATTAACATCCAAGCTCTCATTGCTATTCTCAATCAAGGAATACAAGGGCATATCATTTGGATCTAAAGGAGCACCTTTACTAGCAAACAATTTCATTAACTCATCCATCTTAGCACTCAAAGAGTTAATTTCTTCTATAGCATGCACTTTTTTACTAGTAGGGGACCTTTCAGTGTGCCATTGAGAATAGTTTGTCATGATATTGTCTAGGAGTTTTGCGGATTCTCCTAATGTGATTTCCATGAAAGTTCCACCGGAGGCGGAATCCAAGACATTTCTAGAAGCAAAATTCAAACCAGCATAGAAGATTTGTATAATCATCCAAAGACTCAAGCCATGAGTTGGACAATTTCTAATCATCAATTTCATTCTCTCCCAAGATTGTGCAACATGTTCATGATCTAGTTGCTTAAAATTCATGATATCATTATGGAGAGAGATAATCTTAGCCGGTGGAAAATACTTGGATACATAAGCATCTTTACACTTGTTCCAAGAATCAATGCAATTTTTGGGTAAAGATGAAAACCAAGTTTTTGCTCGATCTCGTAATGAGAATGGAAATAGCTTCAATTTAATCACATCATTATCCACATCTTTCTTCTTTTCCATATCGCATAACTCAATGAAGGTATTAAGATGGGATGCGGCATCTTCACTAGGAAGGCCGGAAAATTGCTCTTTCATAACAAGATTCAGCAAAGCAGCATTGATTTCATATGATTCTGCACTAGTGCCGGGAGCAATGGGAGTACTAATAAAATCATTATTATTAGTATTCGAAAAGTCACACAATTTGGTGTTTTCAGTCATGGTGACTCAGCAAGCACACAAGCACACAAGCGAACAGAAAGCAAGCGAAAGAAAAGGGCGAACGGAAAAGGCAAATATTTTTGTAAATTTTTGTTTTTCAGAAGTGGGGGAGAGGAAAACGAGAGGCAAAAGGCAAAAAAGTAAATGCAAGAGATGAGTTTGCTACAGTTACTTGGATAAGCTTCACTTAAAATAGAAGGGAGACTATTCTTGACTTGATACTCCCCGGCAACGGCACCAAAAATTCTTCTTGCTACCTCTTTAGCTTGCATTGGTTTTTCCCTTGAAGAGGAAAGGGTGATGCAGCACAGTAGCAGTAAGTATTTCCCTAAGTTTGAGAACCAAGGTATCAATCCAGTAGGAGTATCAAGACAAGTTTCCAAAGTAGCTGCGCAAAAACAAGCAAACTTGCACCCAACGCTATAAAGGGGTTGTCAATCCCTTCACGATTAATTGCAAGGTGAGATCTGAAGGTGGAAAGTGCAACAAAGTAAAACTGTAGAGCTGAATATATGATGTGAAGTAGACCCGGGGGCCATAGTGTTCACTAGAGGCTTCTCTCATGATAGCAAGTATTACGGTGGTTGAACGAATTACTATCAAGCAATTGATAGAACCGCACAAAGTCATGATGATATCTAAGGCAATGATCATACATATAGGCATCACGTTCGAGACAACTAGACCGATACTTTCTGCATCTACTACTATTACTCCACACATCAACCGCTATCCAGCATGTATCTAGTGTATTAAGTTCATAACAAACGGAGTAACGCCTTAAGCAAGATGACATGATGTAGAGGGATAAATTCATGCAATAGATATAAACCCCATCTTTTTACCCTTGATGGAAACAACACGATGCGTGCCTCGCTACCCCTTCTGTCACTAGGTGAGGACACCGCAGGGTATGAACCCAAAACCAAGCACTTCTCCCATTGCAAGAATTATAGATCAAGTTGGCCAAACGAAACCCACAACTCGAAGAGAATTACAAGGATACGAAATCATGCATATAAGAGATCATAGGAAACTCAAATAATATTCATAGATAATCTGATCATAAATCCACAATTCATCAGATCTCGACAAACACACCGCAAAAGAAGATTACATCAGATAAATTTCCAAGAATATGATGGAGAACTTTGTATTGAAGATCCAAGAGAGAGAAGAAGCCATCTAGCTACTAGCTATGAACCCGAAGGTCTGTGGTGAACTACTCACGCATCATCGGAGAGGCAATGGTGTTGATGAAGAAGCCCTCCATGTCCGAATCCCCCTCCGGCAAGGCACCAGAACGGTCCCCAGATGGGATCTTGCGGAGACACAAGCTTGCGGCGGCGGAAAAGTATTTTCGTGGCTCTCTCTGGCAGTTTCAAATTTTTGGAGAATTTATAGGCGGAAGAAGTAGGGCAAAGGAGCCATGGGGGGCCCACAAGCCTGCTAGGAGCCCCCCAGGCCGTGCCTAGGGGGCTTGTGACCTCCCCCGGGGTCCTTTGCCTTGGTTCTCAAGTTCCTTGCGTATCTTCTGTTATGGAAAAAAATCATTCCGCGGGTTTTATTCCGTTTGGACTCCGTTTAATATTCTCCTGTAAAAAAGGTCAAAAACACGGAAAAAAACAGAAACTGGCACTTGGCACTGAGTTAATAGGTTAGTCCCAAAAAATATATAAAATAGCATATTCATGCATACAAAACATCCAAAGTTGACAAGATAATAGCATGGAACCATCAAAAATTATAGATACGTTGGAGACGTATCAGCGAGCAGCGGATCGCAGGACGGTGTTGTTTCCCCTTTCGTGCAAAGGAGGGAAGGACGTACGGGGTTCCCAAGGCATCTTCCAAAGGTTTCCATTCTAGTGCAACAAGGCCATCGCCGCCCGCCGACAGGACGGACGTCATGCCTAGACCCGTCCCTGCAGCGCTCGCAGCCACTTTTGCATGCGGAGACTACTGTTGGACAGGGAAGCATGTTCCCCTGTTCCCCTTTAAAATTGGTTGTTGTGGAATCCCTTCCCGCCGAAACGATAAGGAAAGAGGATCCAGGCTGCCACTATATAGAGAGGATAGGTTACTTCCTAGAGGGGGATCCGATTCATTCATTCGCCCACTGGCACCAAACAGAGGCCACCCAGCCTCCGGAGGCCCTCAAACATTGTACTAGTTCATCCACCAACCTCCACGAGAGGTAATCCACCTAGAGGTAATCCACCAAAGCAGGAGTAGGGTATTACGCTTCTCAGCGGCCCGAACCTGGATAAACTTCCGTGTTCTGTGTCTTCCTCACCATCGAGTGAGTTCTTTGCCATCCCCTGCGAGTAGTGAGCTAGGCGAGGCGAGCCCCTGAGAGATCTTCGTACACGCCCCTGAGTTCGAATCTTTAGGGTTTTGTGGAGCCCGAAATCCGACACATCTCAACAATGAGGTGACAACCAGCCACAATTGGAAAACAATTGATTCATTGGGAGCAACAAGATATGCAAACTTCTTATACCAACAGGAAACATTGAATACTTGGATCAAATATAATCACCGTAATAGCAACAATCCTTAGACAAGGCTTTAGGTGAGATCCAATGCAAGACAAGCTCAATGAAGAAACCTTGGGTTAAAATAACTCATGATCAAGGAATTAGTGGGTTTAATTATCTCATTCTTGAAACAAATTCTCTTCTGGACTCCTCCGCTAACAAGAATGCTATAACACCACCTCAAGGAAAAGGAGGAAGAATTGCACTTGAATATTCAAGACAAAGAATACTTGAGGTTCTCCAACAAGAATCTTCAAGAACTCATTGAGAATGAATGATATCTTGAAGAACCACCATGATGAACCTCCATATACAAAAGAATGATGCAAAGATATGAAGGATCAAAAGAATAGGATTCAGGCCCTGCCATGACTTAGATGAAGCTTCACGAAGATATATTTGAGAAAACTTGGAACCCTGGAAAAAGAAAAGATGAAACACTTGAGAAAAGGATTGATATCATGAGCCACTCCGGAACAAGAATTGAAATTACTATGAAACAAGAATAAGAATTATGTTATGCTTATCCTTCATCAAGTTAAATTGATGACAAGCAACGTATTTAGCATACCACTTATTATTCTTGAAAAGATTGAGAAGAGATATGAGCACAAACTAGAAGAAGTCTTGGAAGAAACACCGGTAAGAAATCACAAATGAATAATGATACCAAGAATGAATGGAGATACAAGATAGCGAGGAGATCATGATCCACCTGAGAGAAAACTTGAACAAGGCACTGGAATAACTGAGATACAAACAAAGAGACAACAATTGAGAAGAATTTGAGAGCGAAAGCTGAAAGCTGAGATTGAAGAAATCTTCCAAAATGATGGCCTTCGGAGGAACGAAAAATGATAATAACACTAAAATGCGCCGGATAGATATGGGAGGAATTTCTCATGATTCACAACAATTGAGAGGACAACACAAAACTGAAATGATAATCTTGAAAGAACAGACAAGATTTGAGAGAAACACTCATTCGATCTTCCAAGCTTATAATGATGATGAGAAACAACCATCACGAATTACTCAGATACTCCAGAATAATGAATAAGGAAAAGATGAGCCAATGATGAAAATAATTCAGATCGATCTTGAAGAAGGAATATGACTAATGAAAATCCATACTTACATCACACTTGAGAAGATTTAGAGATCTCCGGAAAAGATTAGAACAGCGAGGAAAGATCTTGGGAAAAACCTGTGGGTTATGGGCCCACTCAAAAGAAAACACCATTGAAATGATTGATTAGAAAAGAGAGATTGCACCGGTATAAATGAAGAACTTAATGAGGTTGAGAACCTCGAAATAATTGAAAGGATTGGAAACAAGAAACTTCTAAGGTATCTTCAGCACTCCGGATAGAACAGAGATGGAATAAACAAGAGAGGCTTTGATGAGAATTTCCCACACGGAAGCATTGGACAAATGAAAAGGATATGATGAACACCAAAAGCTTGAATTGAATCCACCTGAGAGAAAACAAGAATGAAGCATGATGAACTAGAAACTCCTTAGAATCTTCACAAAGAATCACCAGTTACAACACAGAAGAGAAGATAGCGGAAGCAAGAATGAAAAGAAGACACTTGAATGTTAAATGAATCACTTAAGAAAAGGTCGGGAGGACGTGGAAAACAAGGAAAACTTGGGACACATGAGATAACTCCAAAAAGAAATGAGAGATTGATCTTCCAAATATTGAAAAATATAGAATTGACTTGAAGAGAAGCACATCGGTTGAAATGAATTGATAAGACAACTTGATTGAGAAAAAGAATCAGCATTCCCATAAAAATATGAGAACACCTCTCGGAAATATATAAATTCACCACTTGACGTCGAAGCAACTCGAATTACCATACTCTAACAAAAAAAAGGACGCGACTTACGAAACAAGCCACAACAAATTCATGACAGAGATTTCGTCTGATATTTTCGTGGTAAGGTTCGCACGGGCTCTATCCTATAGTAGACATCATGTACAAGGCAGTGCACATGACATACGAAGCATCCCCGAGTCATAGCAAGCTAAAGGACTCTTTAAGACACAATGAGAACCGTTGTAAGACGACCGTGAACAAACGAATCCACTAAATGTCAAACCCCACCTCACATCATGCATCTCTTGGAAGATTGTCCTATATGTAACTACTTGAATTCCCACCTAAGAACTTATGAAATTTTATGGTCATGCAATCAGGTCCATTGATACAAGGAGTGAAAATCTATCACTCAACTCCTAGCAATAACACTATCTGTCCAGTGTATCACATCTGTCAACACACAACCAGAGATCTCGGGAACTCATCTACCTCAGATCCTCGAAAACACAACGATACTAAGTATGACAATACATCCCAACGCTCTCCGCCACTACCGGGGATGCCAAACTCCTCTCGCCGGTACTAATATTGAAGCAATTTCGAACATCCTACGTCCTGAGATACTAAGAAATCTGAATGATAACGATGTGCACAAGAATCCCCTCGAGCTCAACTTCCGGAATAAATCAATTTAGACAGGAGGCACCAAGACATAATTCTGTCACATCGACATCATATAGATTCCAAAATACCCGTGTGATCCTAAAAAAATTTGAGTGAGAAGAGGAGAAGAATTAAAATTCTTACGTCAAGATTCCTCACCAGAGCATAGAAGAGGAGTAAAAAGAATCCTACTCTCTAATAAATAACTAAACTCAAAGCAATTTTTAATAGACTCAACTCGCCCAAGTTCGATCAATCAAGGGGCTCCTAGGTCGGTACTGCTCTGAAGCCAACTTGTTACGCCCAAGATGCAATCCTATCCTTATTTTGGCACGAGGGCCTCGATAGGGATAAAAGTGCATCTCGTCATTTTGCAAGAATGGATATCGTTACAAGTACATGTACAGAATAGATAAGTATATGGAATAGGCTTAGACTCGCCACAAACTACATCAAGTTCACATCAATACAAGAATATACAGTCATCATGAAGAAGAGCAGGGTCCGACTACGGACGAAAACAAATGATAAAATAATGACGTCCATCCTTTCTATCCCAGGATGCCGCCTGGAAACCATCCTAGATCGATGATGAAGAACAAGAAACTCCAAAAGCACAATCATCGTGCCCACGTCATAATACCACTTTACATGTACCTGCAAATGGTGTTGTAGTAATATGTGAGCCACAGTGAACTCAGCAATCTGATTTCCAAAGGTATAAAGAGTAGCAAAGCTTAATGGGTGAGGTATACTTAAGTGGTGAGGCTGCAGCAAGCGACTAAGCATTTATTTGAGTGGCTAACTTACAATTACAAAAATAAGAGAGGGATGATCTATACATAATTGGATGGGAACTAATGATGATCAAAAGAATGATCCTGAACACCTACTTACGTCATACAAAACCCCACGTGTCCTCGACCGGAGAAGGAGCTCATGAAAAAGACAGTCACGATTACGCACAGTTGGCATATTTTAATTAAGCTTACTTCAAGTTATCTAGAACCGTATGTTAAACAAAGTTTCCAAGTTACCACATAACCGTGGCCACGACTTTCCGAAAGATTTAACCCTGCAGGGGTGTTCCAACTAGTCCATCACAAACTACCACACGCGACATCAGAATAACCTCGATCAGGGAAAATCCATGATCTCCTCGAGTTCCTATTGGAAAACCTCAACCTCGAGATAGCCCAAAGTATCCTAGGAATCCCACGCACAAGACGTTCGAGAAGAGTAAAACAGGTCCAGCAAGACCGCCCGACGTGGCGACGACCCCGATAAGAGCCTCGTATCTCATTCTCAGGACACGCCGGATAAGCTAAGCGTACGGTGGCCTGATAGAAATCTCCCGAGTTTCCCCGTGCTGGCCCCGCACGGTGCTCTAGTTTGGACCAACACTCATGGGGAGCACTAGCCCGGGGGTTAATTAGTTATCCATGGGGTGATCAAACCCTATGCACATTTTATTAGTTGTAATTAAGCAAGTAGTACTAATGTTGGGCCTTGCCAGACGAGTTTTATACCAAAACGAAAACCAAGGGGGTCCCCATAACAACCCCAAGCATGTTAGGAGCACTCAATTATGGAACATAACACCATTAGCCGAAACTAGGGGGCAAATGTCGAATAAAACACCAGGCTAGAAAGGCTGAGCCTTCCACCTTTTACCAAGTATATAGGTGCATTCAATTAAATAGCATTAATATGGTGATATAACAAGGAACCCATGTTTTCACGTGGAAGTAACTGCACCTGCAACTAGCAACGCTATCAAATGGTTAAGCAAGCGGTAACATAGCCAAATAGTGGTTTGCTAGGTTGTGGAAAGGTTACAGGGTTTCATGGCAATGTTGGGAGGCTGACATATAACAGGTGGTAGGCAGCGAGACATAACAAACGAAATGAGAGAACTATCATTGCATTGATAGTAATGGTATCTAGGGAAATGGTCATCTTGCATGCGATCTCACTTGGAAGAAGATCGACTCTGTGAAGCAGATGAACCGACATAGTCGAATGAATCCTCACACTCCGAAGCGGTTCGGAACACTATCGAGAAGAAACAACATGGAACAACAATCAACACACGATAACATCACACATATTCGAGACATGATGCACAACACATATGATGCATGTTCGGTTTAATTATGCAAGGCACGGCACGACAATTCACAACAATCAGAACACTACATATTAAGTGAAGCTCAATATGCAATGAGTTGCATATTGACGAAACTCCACATTGCATTACTTAGTTCACTCCCGTTTAGGTACACGTCAATATTAAATATTGTTAAACATGGAAGGATGTGTAGCATAATTAAACTACCTATCTAGGCATTTTAAATGAGGTCGGAAACAACATATAGCATCTCTGAAATGACCCCATACGTTAATTTAGAAATCTGTACATATCTGAACTAATATCTTTTAATATTTGTTAAACAGCATATTAAAGTGGTTCATGTGATTTTAACCATCATTCTAGCCGATTTACATATAAGGATCATTGCAAACGGAGCTACAGTTCAAAAGATATGGTCACCGCAATATATGATGCCATGAATGCAATATGTATGCAAATGATAGCCACAGGCATTCCAAACCATGAAGGCAACAAGATATAATGAAACTACACGATATTATAAGCAAGTTTCATATATGACACTTTCCAAACAGAGCAACGGATCAACAATTAGAAGCAAAACAAGAAATAGCTACAATCTGCCAAAAACAACAACATGGCATTTTCTACACCCAAAAACAACAAGCTACATAATTCCAAAATGCTCAAACAAGACATGTGGCAGTAGTGGAAAAGATGCACGACAACACCCTACTAAATACAACTAGCATGAAAGCATGGATCACTAGGAAAAGAACTCACAAAATGGCAAGTTGCACATAGTTTCAGACTTGGTGAAAATACAGTTTTGACAGCGCAGTTTTTAACCAGATGGCATATTGGCGGCAGTAAAAGTATAATCTACAGGGAATCAAATGTCATGAATTTAATAGCATGCTAGACAATCTTAATCACTACAACTAACTCCATTGAACCAACCCTAAAGGGGATATAGATCACTAGAAAATCCCATGGCAAGACAACAACAAAATATTACAGATTACCGAATCTGCTGGGCGCTGGATTGCTATGATGCGCCCAGCGCAAGGGATAGGAGCAGTCACCTCACCTCGGGCCCATCTAAACTGGGTCGGCTCGGTGGAGAGGTGGAGCAGGCCGGGGCAGGCGGGCCTGGGCAGGACGGCTCGGGAGGAGGCCGGAGTTGGGCCGACGTTGGATCCAGGTGGCTAGGCTAGAACTGGGCCGGCGGGGCGGCTCGGCAGGTAGGCACCCCATGCGACGGTCAACGGGGTGCTGGCGATCGCGGGATCTGGATTCCTATCGAGATCATGGGGAGACCACGGCGGCAGGCGGGCTTCGGCGGTGGCGGGCTCCAGCGAGGACGGCTGGCGGCGGCTCATGGGGTTGCGCCTGGAGGTGGGATGCGGCTATAGCGGCGCACCCACCGGTGATGGCGGGAAGAGCTACAGCAACTGCGCTCTCGGGAGGAGCAGGGCGACGCTCGGGGAGGAGCTCGGGCAAGGCGATGCGATCGGGCCCGGGCGGGCAGGCTTGTGGCCTGGCGGGCCCCGGTCGGTGGGAGAAGGGAGAGAGGAGGAGAGTCGGCTAGTGTTTGAGGGGGGGCGGTTCCCGAGGCAGGGGGTTGGGTGTCCAAATTAGGCAGGGATGTTGTTTAAATAGGAATGATGTCGGGACCCCGATCCTAAGCCATAGGAATCTAGCCTGTAACACATAGCATCCCTTTGCGGTCTCACGCACGGTTAACTCCTCGGCAGCAGCCTTACCTTAGCCGGGACCGTTTGCGTCTTTTGACTCACGTATGCAATAGTGTCGCTAGCATTCCAATGTCAAAGAACCCGGATCGACATGTCTAGTCATAAACCAAAGCGGCAGTACCGCACAAGGACAGGCATACATGACCCAACAAAGCAGGTGTCGGTCACCAGCGAGTGTAGACGAGTCGTAGCAGGCTACAAGGACTCCATTACATCGCGTGACATTTCCCCAAAGGGGATAGACACAGCAGCTAAGAAGGACACATGCCGGTCAACCAATGTGTCCGGAGCAGTAGCGAACTACCAAGGCTCGTTGGATCACAAAGGGGCATTTCCTTGTAAGGAATGCTACTAAAGCTCACGACTAGGTAATCGAACCCCATACATATCAAGTACGACACACGTACGCATGGCATACCGATATGTATAGATACATCGATGGCATCACAACATAACCATAAACATACAAGCTTTATTTAAGAGGCTCGGAAGAGCCACACACATAATATTACACATTAAGGGTCTCACGACCCATAATAGCAGTCATTTAGTTACAAGCCAGCGGAAGAGTTATAAACTGTCTGAGTACAGACAGGGCAACTAGAAGGCACATGGCCTGACTATACTACAGATTCAACGTAGGGCCAGATCGTAGCTGGGACACCAGCTACTCGTCGTCGTCGATGTCTACGAAGAACCCTCCATTAGGGTCATTAGCAACCTCTGCAACATGTATTAAGCAAACATGAGTACGAAGGTACTCAGCAAGACTTTAGGATATCTAACTACTCATGCAAGGTATCAAAAAGGTATTGTGGGGTTTCATGCGGAAAGCCAGCATTTGACTCGTGGCTAGACAACTTGCATTTTTAAAATAATTTTGACAACTTGATTTCTCGCAGTGAGTCCACTAACACCACAACAATACACTATCGTGGAATCATTCTCTCCGTACGGAAATGCCGTCCACGACACTCACGCTTATCTTGGCAATTTTATGAGTAGCCATTGAAGTTATCTATGAACAACATATGTCTCCAAGTAGTCCATATCCGCGGACGCGGCTATTCGAATAGATCATAACCCTGCAGGGGTGTACTTCGTCACACACGCTCTCGCCACTTATCGCCATGTGCACGTCATGCACCTCGGCAACCTTCAAGCGGAAGCCCAGCGAGGGAGTCGGCCACGACCGTTAACCACACTAGTACCTAGTCCAGGTTTATCGCCTATCTGAGAGTAACCCGTACGGAAGTCCGGCCGAGGTTTCCGCCATGGCCTCAAACGATGTGCGCAGGGTTCCCAAGCCCACCATACGGGTGCCTCTTGGTACACCATGCCACTGCCTACAGCATCACGGTCCACCTCTCAGGTCAGCACCATGCACGGCCTCCAGCATTACTATAAACACCAGAAACTACTTGCAACTCCTGGACCGAGTACTACGCGATTAATAGGCCGAGCGGGGTCATATTTCAGGGCCCAGCATGTGGTAGTATCTAGTCTTGGATTACATACACGGAACTCAGTTCCTAAGGACGGTTCCAATGAAACAACCCCCATGTACTCCTACACAGCCTTTCACCGGTAACTTTACCAAATCAAGTTCAACACACAACCTTTGCTCACCGAACACATTCCACAATTCTGTTCATCTCCCAGATGACAGACCATACACAACTCTAAGCATAGCATGCATAGCAGGATAAGGCATATCATAGCTCAGACAACTACCAGGTATGCTAGGTTGCAAGGTTCGGCTATTTACTGTGACAAGGTTAGGTCATGCAAAGGAAGTGGGTTCAACTATCGTGGCAAAAGTTGTTGAAGCATTTGATCTTAATGCAATAAATAGGTGCAGGAGCAAGAACATGGGATTTATCGGGATGATCAAAAGGGTTGCTTGCCTTGTTGCTCAGAGGAGGAACGATATCCGTCAGACAGATATTCGGTGGAATCTGGGGGTGCGGAGCCTACCGAAATAAATGGCAACATTCAATAACAATCATATGCAATCAAAATTATGCATGAGCATGGCATGAGAATGCAAGGTGATAAGTTATTATAATCAACATGTATTAGGTTTAGAGTTGATTTGAATCACATTCGAATATCAATTCAAACGGGGGTATTCTCGGATACCGTTTTAATTGATTCGACATGATGCTCAGATCAACTTGATATTAGCATGCATGAAATGTCATGTTATGGTACTGATTTGTAATTAGGACAGTGTGTGATCATGGCATTCATAATGAAATTTTAATATTTTCCAAATTCCATTTATAAAGTAATTATAAGAGTTGAATTATTCCTTATTCTACATGTTAGGGTTCTGTAACTTTTTCAAACATAGTTCAAAATAGCATAATCAGAATCCTTGAATTTTTCTGATACTTTTTCATATATAAATTATTTTCATTGGAGTTACAGATTAATTTCTATGAATTTCGGAAGTTTTAAACATTTTTGGAATTATTTTTATACTGGAAAATACTTTTATTGCATCACCATGACATCAGCAAGTCCATCTGGCCATTGAAAGTCAAACCTGACCAGTGGGACCCACTGGTTAGTCTCTCTGGTCAATTTTAGATTAAGTTTAAACTTAATTAACTGATTAACCTTGCTGGACCCACATGTCAGTGACTGATTAACTTATTTGATTTATTTTTATTAACTTTAAACTTGCCAGAGGCTGGCCCCACCAGTCAGTGGCTCAGGCCAACCAAGATCCACCGACGGCGAGGTCGCCCTCGCCGGCGGGGAGCCTCCGGCGACCACCAGCACGGCGGAGGGGCTCGGAAACGGCGCACAGGGGGCCAAATGCTGCGCGGAGAGCACCAGAAGAACTGCACATCTCCCGCAGCTCCATTTCTGCACTTAGCCGGGGCTGATCTGGCCGGAGATGACGCCGGTGACGAGCTTGGCGGCGGCCAAGGCTCGGGCGTCATCGGGGTCTTTGATTCAGAGGGAACTACGCTCGGTTCTTAGCTCCTATAGCATCTACGCGTCGACCTGAAGCTGCTGGTGCCCTCGGAAGGACGAGCTGATCACCGGAGGGCTACCGGCGACGAGCTGTAGCGGCGGATCTTGTCGGGCTCCGGTGAAACTAGAGCTAGAGGAGGGGATCGACGGGAAAAACATAGGGGAAATGACCGCATGCTCACGGGGAGTGCAGTGGTGGCGTTAGACTGCTCGGGGACGGCCTGGAGAGGGAGAATGTCGGCGGCGATCTTCGGTGACCCGAGGAAGAAGACGACGGCTGCGCGTTGATTCACTGCATCTGGGCGTCGGGCTCGTGGCTAGGAAGCTTCAGGGGGTTGCGGCGGAGCTAACGCGCGGCTCAGAAGGAAGGGAGGTCGTCTAGAACGACGACGAGCTCGAGCTCTGCTCGGGCTCCAATGGCGGCAGAAGGGGGAGGAGAGATCCGAGAGGACGGAGAGAGCTGACGCTGGGAATGGATAGAGGAGGCCTCGGGGAGCTTATCCCCGGCCTTGCCAGCGCGAGGCGGCAACCAGGCAGGCGCACAGGTGCGTGGCCGCGCCGGGGAACGCGGCGGCCACCTCCTGCTGCCTACTGGCGGGAGGAAGACGACAGGGCTTAGATGGGCTGGGCCAGGCTATAGGCGACAGGTAACTCTTTTCCCTTTTTTCAGTTTTTGTTTCTGTTTTAATTTCTGACATTGATTTGCTATTTATTTCAGCTCCAAAAAAAAGTTGTAAAAACTATTTTAAACACACCTGAATATTTGTTATAATATTCCCAACCATTTCCAAAGTTTTCAACATTTTTTGAAATTTTATAGTTTCTGATTTCAAATTTAAAACTTGAAACCAGTAGCTTTTTGCATTTATTTAAAATGCTTAAAGTGTCAAGAAAATAGTTTTCTCCAATGCTCATTTACTTTCATTTATTTAAAGTAGTGGCTAGGGTTTTAAGTTTTTCCTTTGCCACTTTCTTGTTCTTGTTGAAACTTCTTAGATGCAAAATGCAAAGAAGACATGAGCACAAGACTAACTTGCTTAAGGTGTCAGGGATGTGACAAATGAGGGCTAGGGTTAGGGGATTTTCATCCGATTTCGACCGCACAATCGCGATCGGACGGCTCCGGTCGCGAGCTTAGGCTAGATGGGCTTAGTGCCTGTGTAGAGGGGGTGTTGGGATGAGATGAGACGGATATTTACGGCCCGGCTACGAGATTTTCAAACACCGCAAAATATGCCCTAAAGGCAATAATAAATTGGTTATTATTATATTTCCTTGTTCATAATAATCGTTTATTATCCATGCTAGAATTGTATTGATTGGAAACTCAAATACATGTGCAGATACATAGACAACACACTGTCCCTAGTGAGCCTCTAGTTGACTAGCTCGTTGATCAAAGATGGTCAAGGTTTCCTGGCCATAGACAAGTGTTGTCACTTGATAATGGGATCACATCATTAGGAGAATGATGTGATGGACAAGACCCAAACTATAAACGTAGCATATGATTGTGTCAGTTTATTGCTACTATTTTCTGCATGTCAATGTATATGTTCCTATGACCATGAGATCATGCAACTCCCGGACATCGGAGGAATACCTTGTGTGTATCAAATGTCGCAACGTTACTGGGTGACTATAAAGGTGCTCTACATGTATCTCCAAAGGTGTTTGTTGGGTTGGCATGGATCAAGACTGGGAAAGCGAGAAGGAGGCCATCGAGGTGAAGGCAAGTCATGAGAGCGTGCTCGCTGAGGCGGGGGAGGCCGCCAAGCGCTGTGAAGAAGTGGAAGCCAGCTTGAAGGCACTTCAGGATAAATGGGCCCCGCAGGCACATCAACTCAGTTGTAGGAAGATGACCACAAGGCCCACGAGGTGAAGCTCGTGGCTCGCGACTCCGAGTTGGCGAAGGTGGCGGCCGAACAGGCTACGGAGCGCAGGCATCTGGGGATGATGCAGCGTGGGGTGACTGAGGCACAAGAATCTTACGCCAAGCATGTCTCCAAATCTAGTGCTAAGCTCGACGCGAGGGAGAAGAAGATTCAGGCCAATACCGACGCGAAGGTGGCGACGGACACCACCGTGTTATCTTCTCTCGAGCTCAGGGACTGCAAGGTCGTCAGTTCTATATGTAGGGAGAGCTTCGAGGCTCCTCTTGAATCCACGACGCCGGCTATGCTGAGCTTTCCTCCAAGCTCGTGGAGGGGCTCGAGGACACGGCCCGGAAGGTGGATGGCATCCTGGAGGAAGAATGTCATGACCTCTTCTCCCTGGCAGCGACTCGCGTCTTCATCCACCTGCTTCATCGTGATCCTGGATTCAGCTTCGGCGAGGTGATAGGCCTCGTCCCCGAAGAATCTCGCAACGACCTGCCGAAAGCTGTGGAAATCCACGTAAGCGCGCTACATGGGAAGTTCTCTAGCAATGGTGGCGAGGATCCTGGTGATACCGCGGTGGGCAACGACAATGGCAATGGTGACCATTTTTCTGGAAGCTTCCTTTTATCATCCTCCAGTAGATTGGTTCTGCCTCGTGAACGCGTAAGACGACGGTTCAATTTGTGGAAAACTCAAAGTTTGTAATAACTGTTTGTGGTCCGCGGGTTTCCTTTCCATGCTTGGTTTCTCTCTTTCTTGCCTTCATGCTCTATGTCGGTAGGGCCCAGCCCCATGCATACCTCAGCCGTTGTTGTAATGCCAGGTCGCGGTGCCTGGACAAAGCAAGGACGTGAGGGCTCCGAGAACTAGTGAAGTCTCGTGAGGCGCGATGCTGAGGACTCCCCTCTTGACATGCAAGTTGTCCGTGTGAGGGAAAACGTTGGCAATGGTGAGGCTGCCCCCTCCCCCTCCCCCGAGGGGGGGTCTCATACTTAGTCTGCAACACCAATAGTTTGTCACTTGCGGGGCACACCTTGGGAGACCCCTCGAGTGACCCATCCCGAGGAAAAATCCTGCCCACAAAAGCTTCATTTCGAACGACACACGCTCGCTAGCTTGCACTTGTGTGTCACGTGAGGAGACCAGACACCAAGGGCCTTGGTGGGGTGACATGCGCGGGAGAAGGCCCACGAGCCAGAGCCTAGTCCCTTGTGTTTTTCAGCACTGCTTGAACTAACCCAAGCACATGCACCGTTTCGAGCCCCCGAGGCTCAAGGGGAAGCTGGCGAGCGCGTGTTGTAGAAGAAGGCCATCGGTTGCCGTCTCACACACGATTTACCTTGTGGTCGGTGTGGCTCGTGGGCGCTCTCAGTTGACTATACACTAGCATGGAGCATGGGGCTTCCACTTGGGCATGGGCATGATCATAGTTTGATCGTTCTGCTAGTGCATGGTATGGGGCTTCCATTGGGGCATGGGCATGGTCGTAGTTCGATCATTCTGCCAGCACTGAGCATGGGGCTTCCATTGGGGCGTGGGCAGGAGCTCTGTTCCAGAGTCTTTGGGCCGTGTATAGCACCATTTAGTTTGTACACATGGCAGGCATGGCAGAACTAGTGGAGGTATCGGATACTCCATGCACAGGGCTCGGGAGCGCCTTCCTCGGTCCTCAGGCGGTATGCACCTAGCTCTTGAAGCAACTGTGTGCTCATGTAACCTGTGAAATGGGGGTGACGCGCATCGGACGGCCGTCCCGAGGCCACTTCATCAAGAGGTCGAACACCAAGGACCCAAACAAGGTGACGTGTGTGGGTATGTCCCACCAAACGGAGGTCAGTCACTCGGGTTAAGCAACCCTGCACGGACAGAACCGAGCATAGACGATGTGGCGAGTTCCTCCATGAAATGATCAAGGGAAAGTAGTCGGACGCATGGCTCCGGAGGTGGCGAAACACCAAACTAGCAGTCATAGAAATTGGGTCGTACGCTTACTCACTTACTCGTGATGGTTCCATGAGAGGATGAGACACCAAGGACCTATATGAGGTGAGGTGCGCACGAGCAGGCCCGCGAGCGAGATCTCGATCGCTTGGATATATGAACGATGCAGGGAC
This sequence comes from Hordeum vulgare subsp. vulgare, assembly GCF_904849725.1. NCBI lineage: Eukaryota > Viridiplantae > Streptophyta > Magnoliopsida > Poales > Poaceae > Hordeum > Hordeum vulgare. The sequence goes on along the minus strand of NC_058518.1, from coordinate 301,363,314 downwards.
AAACCCAAGCACAGACGCCACCTGGACTATTGTTGTTTTCAGCAGAATTACCTTGTTGTTATTTTTGTGCACAAATAAAAGTTCTTGAAATTGTATGTAACTTTATGTGAATTATGTCTGGAATTTTTAATGATTTATGGAGCAAAGACCTACCGGAGAAACGCTGCCACGGGGCCACAAGCCAACAGGGCTTGCCCCCCTCGCTGCGCCCTGATGGCTTGTGGGGCCCACATGGCTCCTTTGACCCTAATTCTAGTCCTATAAAAGCACATCTTCGGAGAAAAAAATCAGAGAGAAGTGTTCATCGCGTTTCACTAGACGGAGCCGCCACCACCTCCTCTTCTTCCTCTGGAGGGCGGATCTCAGGTCTGTTTGGGGCTCCGGAGTGGGTGATTCGTCGCCGTCGTCATCACCAACCCTTTTACATCAACACCGCCATGATGCTCACCATCAGGAGTGAGTAATTCCTTTGTAGGATTGCTTGATGGTGGTGGAATTCGATGATATTGATCATGTAATCGAGTTAAATTCGATAGGGCTTGATCCCTAGCATCCATTATGTTCTGAGATTGATGTTCTTATGACTTTGCTATGCTTAATGCTTGTCACTAGGGTCCGAGTGCCATGATTTTAGATCTGAACCTATTATGTTTTCATGAATATGAGAGTGATTTGGATCCTATCTTGCAACTTGTAGTTACCAATTACGTTCTTCATCCCCATACCCCAAGGTTACAATAATTGGGATTCTTTCTGGTGATTGTCGTAGTTTGAGGAGTTTATGTATTCACCATGTGTTAATGATTTGTTTCGGTTCTCTGTTAAAAGGAGGCCTTAATATTCCTTGGTATACAAAAGGACCCCGCTACCACGGGAGAGTAGGACAAAAGATGCCATGCAAGTTCTCATCGCAAGCACGTATGACTATATACGAATTACATGCCCACGTTATATTGATGAATTGGAGCTAGTTCTACGTTGCCCTAGTGTGTAACTATGACATGATCAATGTCAGCTAAATCATTATCCATCACCGATCCATGTGCCAACAATTTACATATACTGAATCATGCTAAGTTACTACTGTTGATGCTGATGTCACACCTGCCACTCAATTGCTACTCTTACTAATGTTACCAAAATTGCTGCTATCACTGTTACTGTTACTACTATCATTTGTTGTGCTACTAAATCCTTGTTGCAGAGAGATATCCCAGGTGTGGTTGAACTGACAACTCAACTGTTACGGCTAATAAATATTCTTTGGCTCCCCTTGTGTCGAATAAATAAATTAGAGTGAAATACTACTCGTGAAGACCCGATGGTTACTACCAGTGGTGATTACCAAGCTAGGCAAAATCCTAAGCTTGGGGTAGTACATATGTCTCACCGACATTACATTCATGTTCACACACTTCATATAAATTGTCGTTGTTCATCCTCTTTCATTGTATATCGATTTTAAATTTATTTTTTTGCTTTCTTATTGTGTGGTTGAAAAAACTTTGGAAAATACAAAAATATTTCTCTCTTCTTATCGGTTTTTCTTTCTCATTGTAGCATTGAAAGAAAACCCAAAAAGATTTCCTACTTCTCACGAGCTTTCCCATGTAAATAGTTCTTCTCATTCTTGTTTTCCCTTAGTTTATTTTGCTTGCTTAAGAAAAACGAAAACTCTAAAAATATTTCAGTGTATTTCTCTGAACTTATTTTCCTTTTGTTTAGTTATGAAAAGGGAAGACCACGATAAAATGATGAGTGGCTCTCATATGCTTTGTTATTTATCTAACAAAGAGTGAATATTGCCATCTCTTCTCTTTTGTTTAAAACTACCCTGCATATTCCAGCTTATTCTGCAGCACCACTTCACTTTTATTATTATCACGTCATTTGGTCATGCAAGTGAAAGGAAATAATGAAGATAATTGATGAAGTGATCCTGTCAAAGGAAACGGGTATGAACTCTTCTTGTTTTTCGTTTTTGTAAATATGTTGGCTCATTCGATCTTGATTTAGTATATCATGAGTGAATGTGTTTGTGATGACAATTATAGATCATAGATTTTCATGTCATGCTTAAATAGCTAGGAGTTGATAATTATTTTCCTTGTGTGTCAACATGCATCAAAATGGTTATGATGCGATATGGTAGTATGGTATTTTTCTCCGAGTGACTCGAGTGGTTTGACTTGGCGCATGTGCAAACATGTAGTTGATTCAAAACCAATGCAGCCTTCATGATATTTAAATTCAGAGTGTTTATGTCCTACTTATGCTTTGTCCAAAGTTGATTATTTTCAGTTCGCTTCCCAAGCTTTTGCTAGCATCTACATGTACTAAGCGGGTATGCTGCTTGTGCATCCAATATTCTTAAAACCAAGTTATTCGACAAGAGTACACCATACCTATCTATATGGGGTATTACCCTGCCGATCCAAGTAAATTTGCATGTGCCACCTCTAAATATTCAAACAAACATCTGTTGTGTGCACTCGTACCACTCATGGAGTGATGGGGCAATCGGTATCTTCAATGCTAAGTAAGTTACTCTCACGATGGGTGTTCATTCGTCATCATTGCACGAGAGAGGTTGGTAACAAGGATGCCAAGTCCTTCTTAATCAAAATTAAATTAAAACAAAACTCCTTGGGGAAGTTGATATGTTGGAGGGCACCCCTGAAATCGGCTAGCCATGGTTGTGTATGGATGGTGGATAGGAGTAAAAACCTTACAATTCTGCTTGGGAACCACCAATAATGAGTTAAGCATGGAAGATACTGAAATTTTTTGTCGTAACGTTGATAGTGAAGAACACCACTCAAATTTATTTTTTTGAATCTTGCTTTAAAAACTTGAGCTCTCGCACCTCTACAAACTAATGCTTCCCTCTGCGAAGGTCCTATCTATTTACTTTTATGTTGAGTCCTCACCCTCTTACTTACATCACCAAACTGGAAAGAACTATTGTCATTTTTATACATTGAGTCTAGCCAATGTTGGATATGAGTATGACTAGGATATTTTCTATTCTGAATTATAATATTTACTTAGTGCTTGAATTTGATAGGCACTCTGCATTTATGTTTTGTTGTCTCAGAAAGGGCTAGCGAGATACCATGTCACCATATTATATTGTGATTGTTTTGACAAATTGTTGGCATGTAAGATATCTTATTATTGCTTGCTAGTTGGTTATGTATTGCCGTGATTGGATATGATGCTTAAATTATTATCATGGATGTGTTTATTTACGATTTATGCTGAAAACTTGAATACTAGCTAAGCATATGTATAACGACAAGAAAAAAAGAGTTTGTAAAAGTTTTCTTTATCACTTTCAGTTTATCAAATGAACTGCGTGAGGACAAGCAATAACTTAAGCTTGGGGGAGTTGATACGTCCCCAACGTATCTACTTTTCCAAACACTTTTTCTCTGGTTTTGACCTCTTATTTGCATGAATTGAATGAAAGTAACCCGGACTACCATTGTTTTCAGCAGAATTACATTGGTGTTATTTTTCTGCAGAAATATAAGTTCTCAGAATAGGACGAAACTTTTTGTGAATTATTTTTGGAATTTTTAAGGATTTATGGAGCAAAGACCTGTCAGAGAAACGCTGCCAGGGGCCACAAGCCAACACAGGTGTCCCCGTGGCCGCACCCTGATGGCTTGTGGGGCCCACATGACTCCTCTCATCCTAATTCCAGTCCTATAAAATCACATCTTCGGAGAAAAAATTAGAGTGAGGTTTTCATCGCGTTTCACTAGATGAAGCCGCCTCCACCTCCTGTTCTTCCTCCGGAGGGCTGATCTGGAGTCCGTTTGGTGCTCCAGAGGGGGGGTTCATCGTCGTCGTCATTACCAACCCTTCTCCGTCAACACCACCATGATGCTAACCACCGGGAGTGAGTAATTCCTTTGTAGGCTTGTTGGACGGTGGTGGTATTGGATGAGATTGCTCATGTAATCGAGTTAACTTTGATAGGGCTTGATCCCTAGTATCCACTATGTTCTCATATTAATGTTTCTATGACTCTGTTATGCTTAATGCTTGTCACTAGGGCCCAAGTGCCATGATTTCAGATCTGAACCTATTACGTTTTCATGAATATGAGAGTGATTTGGAGCCTATCTTGCAAGTTGTAGTTACCTATTACGTGTCTTGATCTGCATTCCCCAAGTTGACAATAATTGGGATTCTTTCCGGTGATTGTCGTAGTTTGAGGACTTCATGTGTTCGCCTCGTGTTAATGCTTTGTTCTAGTTCTCTATTAAAAGTAGGCCTTAATATCCCTTATTTTCCAATAGTACTCCGCTGCCACAGGAGGGTAGGACAAAAGATTTCACGCAAGATCTTATGGCAAGCACGTATGACTATATACGGAAATATGGAATACATGCCTACATTATATTGATGAATTGGAACTAGTTATGTGTCGCCCTAGTGTGTAACTATTATATGATCATTGTCATCTAAATTAGTATCCATCACCGATCCACGTGCCTATATATACTGAATCTTGCTAAGTTACTATTGTTGCTGCTGCTGTTACACCAGCACTCAATTGCTACTATTACTACCATTATCAAAATTGCTGCTATCACTATTACAGTTACTACTATCATTTGTTGTGCTACTAAATCCTTGTTGGAGAGAGATATCCCAGGTGAAGTTGACTAACAACTCAACTGTTACGGCCAATAATTATTCTTTGGCTCCCCTTATGTCAAGTCAATAAATTAGGGTGAAATACTACCCGTGAAGCCTCTCACGGTCCCCTATACTTGTGGGTTATCACTACACAACCAAAAACTGAGGATGTTGCAGGGACGGACCCTTACTAGCTTGAGCATAATGCAGCCCGATGGGCGCCCTCAATTTGAACAAACCAAAAAGTCACATCCCAATCATACTGTTGCGAAAGCATCGGGGTGCTTGGCAAAATGTGTTGTGGAGGTTCACTTCTCAGGGATAGGTTGGTCCCTGAGGTCGTGAGGGACCCTGAGGTCCCACGTCTTGCGAGGCGCCATCCCAAGTTGCCCTTGCCTTTGGAAAGTGGCGCCGATGTTCTCCAATCCAAAGGGCATGCAAACGTAGTTGGTGGTGACGCGCTGCTACTTCTCAAACAACAGTGCCAGAATTGACACGTCGACGGAGACTGGGCATGTGTTAGTTTTTTTCCTTGAAGAGGAAAGGGTGATGCAGCACAGGAGCAGTAAGTATTTCCCTTAGTTTTAGAACCAAGGTATCGATCCACAAGTAGGGTCTCGTCAAGTCCAGAGTACCTGCGCAAACACAAACAAGCTTGCACCCAACGCTTCAAAGGGGTTGTCAATCCCTTCAAGATTGTTTGCAAAGTGAGATCTGAAGGCGGAAAGTGCAATGAAGTAAAAAGTGTACGGCTGAAAATATGGTGTGGAGTAGACCCTGGGGCCATAGTGTTCACTAGAGGCTTCTCTCAAAATAGCAAATATCACGGTGGGTGAACAAATTACTGTCGAGCAATTGATAGAACCGCGCAAAGTCATGACGATATCTAAGGCAATAGCAAATATAGGCATCACGTCCGAGACAAGTAGACCGATACTTTCTGCATCTACTACTATTACTCCACACATCGACCGCTATCCAGCATGCATCTAGTGTATTGAGTTCATGACGAATAGAGTAACGCTTTAAGCAAGGTGACATGATGTAGAGGGATAATCTCAAACCAATCATGAAAACCCCATCTTTTTACCCTTGATGGCAACAACACGATACGTGCCTCGCTACCCCTTCTGTCACTGGGTGAGTTCACCGCACGGTATGAACCCAAATCCAAGCACTTCTCCCATTGCAAGAATCATAGATCTAGTTGGACAAACAAAACCCACAACTCGAAGAGAATTACAAGGATATGAAACCATGCATAAGAGAGATCAGAAGAAACTCAAATAAGATTCATAGATAATCTGATCATAAATCCACAATTCATCGGATCTCGACAAACACACCGCAAAAGAAGATTACAACGGATAGATCTCCATGAAGATCATGGAGAACTTTGTATTGAAGATCCAAGAGAGAGAAGAATCCATCTAGTTACTAGCTATGGACCCGTAGGTCTATGGTGAACTACTCACGCATCATGGGAGAGGTCATGGTGTTGATGAAGAAGCCCTCCATGTCCGAATCTCCCCTCCGGCAGGGCACCAGGACGTGCCCCAGATGGGATCTCGCGGAGACAGAAGCTTGCGGCGGCGGAAAAGTAATTACGATCGTCTCTTGATTTTTTTGGGAATATTTGGGAATTTATAGGCGCAAGATCTAGGTCAGGGGACCTCCAGGGGGGGGGCACAAGCCTGGATGGCGCGGCCCCCCTGGCCGCGGGGTGGGGGCTTGTGGGGCCCTGGTGCTCCTCTGGCTTGGCCCCCAAGTCTTCCGATCTTCTTCCGTTCCAAAAAAAATCTTTTCGGGGATTTTCTTCCGTTTGGACTCCGTTTCAAAATCTCCTCTGAAAGGGGTCAAAAACATGGAAAAAACAGGAACTGGCACTTGGCACTGAGTTAATAAGTTAGTCATAGAAAATAAATAAAAAACATGCAAAACATCCAAAGTTTGACAAGATAATAGCATGAAACCATCAAAAATTATAGATACGTTGGAGACGTATCACGCGCCTAGTTAGGCTAACGCGCGATGGCCAAAAGGGTCCTTGGAGCCGGCCCTGTTTAGGCCTGGGATGTCAACGCGCACGCGCACCTTGCTATTTTGCTCAGGGGTGGCAGCCGAGTTGATGGGACGTCCCGAGCGACGCTCGCACGCATGGCCCGAGCCTCTTGATACGTCTCCAATGTATCTATAATTGTTGATTGTTCGATGTTGTTATATTATCATTCTTGGATGTTTTATGATCATTTTATAGCAATGTTATATCATTTTTCGTGACTAACCTATTGACACAGTGCCCAATGTCAGTTGTTGTTTTTTGCTATTTTTTTCCTCGCAGAAAATCAATAGCAGATGAAGTCCAACTGCCATGAAACTTCTTGGAGATTTTTTTGGACTAGAAGGAAAGTTGACGACCAATGATGACCACTAGAGGAGGCCTAGACGACCCACTAGGCACCAGGGCGCACCGAGGGCCCCCGGCTAGGCCTGGTAGGTAGTGGGGGCCTCAGACACCTCCTCCATCGCCGTTGATCTCTATAAATACTCCAATATTCTAGAAGCCCTAAAGGAGTCGACGAAAAATCATTTCAGCCGCCGCAAGTTCCAGAAGCAACGGAATCCAATCTAGAGCCCGTTTCGGAGAGGAGCAGGATCATGGAGGGGTTCATCATCCTCATTGGTGCTCCTCCGATGATGCGTGAATAGTTCATATCACACCTACGGGTCCGTGGCAGTAGCTAGCTGGCTCTCTCTCTCTCTCTCTCTCTCTCATTTTTCTTCCCAATACAATGGTCTCTTGGAGATCTATTTGATGTAACTCATTCTTTTGCGGTGTGTTTGTTGGGATCCGATGAATTGTGAGTTTATGATCAGATCTATGAAATTATATCCATTCTTGATTATTATAGCCTAGTATTTCTTCTCCGATATTTTGGTTTTATTTGCAATCGGAAGAGGTGCTTTTTGATGTGTTCGATCTTGCGGTGCGCAATCTCAATGACAGAAAGAGACATGACACGCATGTATCGTTTCTATTAAGGATAAAACGATGGTGTCTATTCCTACATGAATAGTTCTTGTCTATATCATGTCATCGTTCTTAAAGCATTACTTCATTTCTCAATGAACTTAATACACTAGATGCATGCTGGATAGCGGTCGATGTGTAGAGTAATAGAAGTAGATGCAGGCAGAAGTCGGTCTACTTGTCTTGGACATGATGCCTATATACATGATCATTGTCTTGGACATCGTTATAATTATTGTCTCTTCTATCAATTGCCCAACAGTAATTTGTCTACCCACCATTTGCTATTTTCTCGAGAGAAGCCACTAGTGAAACCTACGACCCCCGGATCTATTTCACATCATCTATTTGCAATATCTATTTTGCTATTCGCGTTTCCATTTTATTTGCTCTTTTATTTTTAGATCTATATTATCAAAAGCCAAAATACCCTGCTGCGTTTTATTTTCTATCACTTTATTTGCATCTATCAATCTATACATTTACTTTACCCACAAGGGATTGACAACCCCTACACACGCTGGGTTGCGGGGATTTGTTATTTGTGTGCACGTACCACTTACATAGTCTTGTGGATCTTCCTACTAGATTGATACCTTGGTTTCATAACTGAGGGAAATACTTGTCGTCGCTATACTACATCACCCTTTAAGCTTGGAGGGAAACCAACGCAAATCAGCGGGGAGTCACCTCTCACAGCTTGTCAATCTCTTGGGTGATGAACTCTTGTGCCCCTAGCGCGTGGCGCCGTATTCCTTGCTTGTGGGGGCGCGCGTCGAAGCACGCCTCCAAGTGGTGCCCGAGCACCTCCCTCACCACACTGGTCAGGTCAGACGCTTTCTAGGTGAGAGCCCCCGAGCCTGGCCTGAGGGAGATGCTGGGGGAGACATGCACCGGCAGTGGGCACGAGGCTCACGACGCTCGCGTCGGGTGCTGCATTCTTTGCCTTGGCGGATCCTTGGACACGCAACAACTGCTTCTTTCTCAGGGGCGCGGCCTCGCAAGGCCGAGAACCTCCCTCGTCATCTGAGTGCTCAGCCGCGACAACTTTGTAGGCACGCTCGAGGGAACAAACTGCATCCTTCTTGTCGAACGCGATGATGATGACGCTGATGTAGCCAAACATCTCGGGGATGCAGGGGCATGGGCTCCGCCAAGGGTTGATGACCCACAAGTATAGGGGATCAGTCGTAGTACTTTTGATAAGTAAGAGTGTCGAACCCAACGAGGAGCAGAAGGCTCTGATAAACGGATTTCAGCAAGGTAATTACTGCAAGCACTGAAAGTAGCGGTAACAAGTGATTGTGTAGCGAGGTGAAACGTAGCAAGCAAAGAGTAACAAGTAACAAGTAGTAGCAACGGTGCAGCAAGTGGCCCAATCCCTTTTGTAGCAAGGGACAAGCCTTAACAAAGTCTTATAGGAGGAAAAACGCTCCCGAGGATACACGGGAATTTCTGTCATGCTAGTTTCATCATGTTCATATGATTCGCGTTCGTTACTTTGATAGTTTGATATGTGGGTGGACCGGCGCTTGGGTACTGCCCTTACTTGGACAAGCATCCCACTTATGATTAACCTCTCTCGCAAGCATCCGCAACTACAAAAGAAGAATTAGTACAAAGTCTAACCATAGCATTAAACTAGTGGATCCAAATAAGCCCCTCACGAAGCAACGCATAGACTGGGGTTTAAGCTTCTGTCACTCCAGCAACCCATCATCTACTTACTACTTCCCAATGCCTTTCTCTAGGCCCAAATATGGTGAAGTGTTATGTAGTCGACGTTCACATAACACCACTAGAGGAAAAACAACATACATCATATCAAAATACCGAACGAATATCAAATTCACATGACTATTATTAACATGACTTATCCCATGTCCTCAGGAACAAAAGTAACTACTCACAAGACATGATCATAATCATGACCAGAGGTGTAATGAATAGCATCAAGGATCTGAACATAAACTCTTCCACCAAATAATCCAACTAGCATCAACTACAAAGAGTAATCAACACTACTAGCAACCTTACAAGTACCAATCGGAGTTGCGAGACGAAGATTGGTTACAAGAGATGAACTAGGGATTGGAGAGGAGATGGTGCTGATGAAGATGTTGATGAAGATGCCTCCCCTCCGACGACAGGAGTGTTGGTGATGACGATGGCGACGATTTCCCCCTCCGGGAGGGAAATTTTCCCAGCAGGATCCTCCTGCCGGAGTCCTAGATTGGATCTGCTCAAGTTTCGCCTCGTGGCAGCGGCGAAACCACGAAAAAGCTCCCGATTGATTTTTTCCAGACCAGGACGCTTCATATAGCAAAAGAGGGGGGCTAGTGGGCCTTCAGGCAGCCCACAAGCCTGCCCTGCGCCACCAGGGGGGTGGTAGCGGTGGGCAAGCTTGTGGGGCTCTGGTGGCCCCCTCCGGTAGTTCTTTCGCCCAGTATTTTTAATATATTCCAGGAAAAATCCACGTAAATTTTCAGGACATTTGGAGATGTGCAGAATAGTGGACTAGGATTTGCTCCTTTTCTAGTCCAGAATTCCAGCTGCCTGAATTCTCCCTCTTCAAATAATCCTTGCAAAATAAGAGAGAAAAGGCATAAATATGGTACCACAAGTAATATAACAACCCAAAAAGCAATAAATATCAACATCAAAGCATGATGCAAAATGGACGTATCAACTCCCCCAAGCTTAGATCTCGCTTGTCCTCAAGCAAAAAACCAAGTTCCATAAACATGTCCACATGTTGAGGGACGAAGGTGTCGATAAAACATAATACGGACATGAGGTCATCATGTTGACACATAGAACAGCAATACATCATAAAGATTCTTATGGGAAAGTAACAATTCCTTCAAAAAGCAAAGCATGAAGCAAAAACCTTACCGAGAAGTAACCAACAATAGTCCATAGTCATTGAAGCAGTTGCAATTTATCACAGCATCAGAAAGAGTCAAATAAGAGCTTGTAAGGCAAACCCACATACTCAATCATCTCTTTTGTTTTCCACAATTGTTACAACTCATGTGGTACTCATGGTGTCAAAGATTCAGCTGGACACAAAGGAAGATAGGGGCTTATAGTTTTCCTCCCAACCATTTACCTCAAGGGTAAAGTCAACAACAATAAAGCATAAGTACTCAACTCCAAGTTGATATATGAATATAGATCTTTCCCAAGCATGTGACGGTAGCCAAGACAAAGGCAAAAAGGGAATTGGTGATGATCACCATGACTCTTACAAGGGTAAAAAGTAAAGGTACAAGATAGACCCTTCGCAGAGGGAAGCAGAGGTTGTTATGCGCTTTTGAGGTTTGAATGTGTGTCCTCTTAGTGCGGAGGAACGTCACTTTATATTGCCTCCTGTGACAAAGAACTTTATTATGCAGTCTGTCGCTTTTATGTCTTCCTCATCACAGGTTCGTACAAAGCTTATTTTCCACACACTAATAGATCATACATATTAGAGAGCAATTTTTATTGCTTGCACCGATGACAACTTACTTGAAGGATCTTATTCAATCCATAGGTAGGTATGGTGGACTCTCATGGCAAAACTGGGTTGAAGGTTTATGGATGCACAAGTAGTATCTCTACTTGGTGCGGGAGTTTTGGCTAATATGAGGTGGAAGCAATCATCACATGCTAAGGGATCTCTAATCATATAACATTGTTTGGAACCAAGCAAGCACAATTCATTATGTTGTCTTCCTTGTCCAACATCTACTCCTAGGCATGTAATAGTTTGGTGAGTACTCACAATTGTAAAAAGTGTCGAAGATGATATATTTATATGTGAACCTCTCTTTCCTTATTACTTCTTATTAATTGCAACAATGACTGAGGTCTATGTTGATTTATTCTCAACAAGTTTCAATCGTCATACTTGTCATAAGTGAAGTTATCACTTTCCATAAGATCGTCTCATGATCTTTCATGCTATCGTTCTTTTCATACTTTTGATCATGGCACAAAGCAAAGCCCTTAACTAAGAAACTCTTTATTATATAGCTCGTAAGCTCGAATACATCGGGGGAGAGACAAAAGCAAAAGACTCAAACTAAAAAACAAAGACTTATTCCCCTAAAAGAAGAAATAAAAACTGAAAAGGAAAGAACTAAAACAAAGGTAAAAGCAAAAGATATAAAGGTGATATGATACCAGGGCAACTCCCCCAACCTTGGCAGAAGCCAAGGGGATTTCCCATACCAATGCTTAGTTGTCTTCCTTTGGTGGTGATGGTGGTGTTGTTGTCGCCTTTGATTCCAAGAGAGCTATCAATCTTTGATTTATACCTTTGAGATCTGTGACATGGTTTTCCAGCAAAACAACTTCACGAGAAGAGAAATATTGCGAGCATGAGTTGTTCCGCAAAACCTCAAGAGTTCAATCAAGGATGGAGACAGCACGTGGAGGAAGGGTTGTAGAAAATCTACTCCTTCAACGTCTTCAATGTTGAACATAGGTTGTGTTGGGGAACATCGCATGGGAAACAAAAAATTTCCTACGCGCACGAAGACCTATCATGGTGATGTCCATCTACGAGAGGGGATGAGTGATCTACGTACCCTTGTAGATCGTACAGCAGAAGCGTTAGAGAACGCGGTTGATGTAGTGGAACGTCCTCACGTCCCTCGATCCGCCCCGCGAACAATCCCGCGATCAGTCCTACGATCTAGTACCGAACAAACGGCACCTACGCGTTCAGCACACGTACAGCTCGACGATGATCTCGGCCTTCTTGATCCAGCAAGAGAGACGGAGAGGTAGAAGAGTTCTCCGGCAGCGTGACGGTGCTCCGGAGGTTGGTGATGATCTCGTCTCAGCAGGGCTCCGCCCGAGCTCCGCAGAAACGCGATCTAGAGGAAAAACTATGCAGGTATGTGGTCGGGCAGCCGTGAGAAAGTCGTCTCAAATCTGCCCTAAAATCCCCATATATATAGGAGGAGGGAGGGGGACCTTGCCTTGGGGTCCAAGGGACTCCCCCCCCCCAAACCGAGTTGGACTTGGTTTGGTGGGAGGAGTCCCCCTCCCTTCCCACTTGTTCCCTCTTTTTTTTCTTTTCCTTTGATTTCCTTCTCTTGGCGCATAGGCCCCCTTGGGGCTGTCCCACCAGCCCACTAAGGGCTGGTGTGTCTCCCCAAAGCCTATGGGCTTCCCCGGGGTGGGTTGCCCCCCCCCCCCCCGGTGAACTCCCGGAACCCATTCGTCATTCCCGGTACATTCCCGGTAACTCCGAAAACCTTCCGGTAATCAAATGAGGTCATCCTATATATCAATCTTCGTTTCCAGACCATTCCGGAAAACCTCGTGACGTCTGTGATCTCATCCGGGACTCCGAACAACATTCGGTAACCAACCATATAACTCAAATACGCATAAAACAATGTCGAACCTTAAGTGTGCAGACCCTGCGGGTTCGAGAACTATGTAGACATGACCCGAGAGACTCCTCGGTCAATATCCAATAGCGGGACCTGGATGCCCATATTGGATCCTACATATTCTACGAAGATCTTATCGTTTGAACCTCAGTGCCAAGGATTCGTATAATCCCGTATGTCATTCCCTTTGTCCTTCGGTATGTTACTTGCCCGAGATTCGATCGTCAGTATCCGCATACCTATTTCAATCTCGTTTACCGGCAAGTCTCTTTACTCGTTCCGTAACACAAGATCCCGCAACTTACACTAAGTTACATTGCTTGCAAGGCTTGTGTGTGATGTTGTATTACCGAGTGGGCCCCGAGATACCTCTCCGTCACACGGAGTGACAAATCCCAGTCTTGATCCATACTAACTCAACTAACACCTTCGGAGATACCTGTAGAGCATCTTTATAGTCACCCAGTTACGTTGCGACGTTTGATACACACAAAGCATTCCTCCGGTGTCAGTGAGTTATATGATCTCATGGTCATAGGAATAAATACTTGACACGCAGAAAACAGTAGCAACAAAATGACACGATCAACATGCTACGTCTATTAGTTTGGGTCTAGTCCATCACGTGATTCTCCCAATGACGTGATCAAGTTATCAAGCAACAACACCTTGTTCATAATCAGAAGACACTGACTATCATCGATCAACTGGCTAGCCAACTAGAGGCATGCTAGGGACGGTGTTTTGTCTATGTATCCACACATGTAAATGAGTCTTCATTCAATACAATTATAGCATGGATAATAAACTATTATCTTGATACAGGAATTATAATAATAACTATACATTTATCATTGCCTCTAGGGCATAATTCCAACAGGTTGAACTTCCTCCCTAGCTTGGGTTTTCTCCTTAGCTTGGTCCCGGGCTTCTGTAACTTCTACTCTTTTCAGATCAGCATCTACTTCCTCATGAACTTGATGAAGATCATTCTCCCCAACAGATTCCTGAGACACTTTGCTCTAAATCTGCGGCAGACAACAAGCTCGAAACGACAACAGAGGAAAACTACGCGATACGGAGATCAAAACCTTCGGGCGACTATATATTGATTTTTTTCTGGGCTAGAAGGAGTCCTCCGGAAGAAAACGGAGTCCGGGAGGCACACGAGGTGCCCACAAGCTTGCCCACCACCACCAGGGGGGTGGTGGCGGGGTGGGCCCTTGTGGCTTCCTCGTTTGCTCTCCGGACTGCTTTTTATTTTTCTAATTTTCCAAAAAATCCAAAACTGAGGAAATTTCCTATTGGAAAAGTATCGGAGTCCAATTTCTTACCGAAACAGATACATCTTCGTTTTCAAGGTGTGAAACAGGCTGATAAACATCCCTTATGTACTCCTCTGGAGTTATGACATTGATGATATCGGTCTCAACATTTATGGGAGTACAAGAGATGTAATGCTTGATTCTTTGCCCATTTACCACTCTAGGAAAATTTCCTTCTGTGTTATTGATTTTGATGGCACCGGAACGATATACTTCCTCGACAACATAGGGACCTTCCCATTTAGAGAGAAGCTTGCATGCAAAGAATCTCAAACGATAATTGTATAGCAAGACATAATCACCTACATTGAACTCTTGTTTCTATATTCGTTTGTCGTGCCATCTCTTAACCTTTTCCTTGAACAATCTGGCATTCTCTTATGCCTGGGCTCTCCATTCATCTAACGAGCTGATATCAAACAATCGCTTCTCACCGGCAAGTTTGAAATCAAAGTTGAGCTATTTGATTGCCCAATAAGCTTTGTGTTCCAGCTCAAGAGGTAAATGACAGGCCTTACCGTAAACCATTTTATACGGTGACATGCCCATGGGATTCTTATAAGCAGTCCTATAAGCCCATAGTGCATCGTCAAGTTTGCTAGACCAGTTCTTTCGAGATCTATTGACGGTCTTTTGTAGGATCAACTTGATCTCCCTATTACTCAACTCCACTTGACCACTAGACTGAGGATGATAAGGAGATGCAACTCTATGGTTGACATCATACTTAGCTAGCATCTTGCGGAAAACACCATGAATGAAGTGTGAACCGCCATCAGTCATCAAGTATCTAGGGACTCCAAATCTTGGGAATATAACTTCTTTAAGCATCTTAATAGAGGTGTGGTGATCAACATTTTTAGTGGGGATAGCTTCTACCCACTTAGTAACATAACCCACAGCAACTAAGATGTGAGTGTACCCATTGGAACTCGGGAAGGATCCCATATAATCAAAGCCCCAGACATCAAATGGTTCAATGACAAGTGAATTGTTCATAGGCATCTCTTGACGCTTACTGATGTTCCCTATCCTTTGGCATTCGTCACAAGACAAGACAAACTTACGGACATCCTTGAAGAGAGTGGGCCAATAGAAACCTGATTGCAATACCTTATGGGCAGTTCTATCACCAGCATGGTGTCCTCCGTAGGCTTCGGAATGACACTTCTGCAGGATCTGTCCCTGTTCATGTTCAGGCACACAATGTCTAATAACACCATCTACTCCTTCCTTATAAAGGTGAGGATCATCCCAAAAGTAGTGTCTCAAATCAAAGAAGAATTTCTTCTTTTGTTGATAGGTGAAACTGGGTGGTATGTATTTGGCTACGATATAGTTTGCATAATCTGCATACCACGGTGCACTAAGTGTTGTGCAGATGACATTTAATTGCTCATCAGGAAAGTTGTCATCAATAGGTAGTGGGTCATCAAGGACATTCTCCAGCCTAGACAAGTTATCTGCTGCAGGGTTGTTAGCACCCTTTCGGTCAACGACGCGCAAATCAAATTCCTGTAGCAGGAGAACCCATCTGATCAGCCTAGGCTTAGCGTCCTTCTTCTCCATGAGGTACTTAATAGAAGCATGATCAGAGTGAATAGTGACTTTGGAGTCAACTATGTAAGATCTGAACTTTTCACATGCAAACACGACTGCTAAAAATTCCTTCACCGTAGTGGCATAGTTTCTTTGGGCACTGTCTAGAGTTTTACTAGCGTAGTGAATGACATTCAACTTCTTGTCAACTCTTTGTCCTAGAACAGCACCAACAGCGTAATCACTAGCATCACACATGATTTCAAAGGGCAAGTCCCAGTCAGGTGGTTGAACAATAGGTGCAGTTATCAAAGCCTTCTTAAGTATTTCGAAAGCTTCCTCACAATCCTCATCAAAAACAAAAGGAACATCCTTCTGCAAGAGGTTGGTAAGAGGCCTAGAAATCTTAGAGAAGTCTTTAATGAACCTTCTATAGAAACCAGCATGACCTAAGAAACTTCGTATACCTCTGATATCTGTGGGGCAAGGCATTTTCTCAATTGCATCAACCTTAGCCTTATCAACTTCAATGCCTCTCTCAGAAATTTTGTGTCCTAAGACGATACCTTCATTAACCATAAAGTGGAACTTCTTCCAATTCAAGACGAGGTTGGTTTCTTCGCATCTCTGTAAGACTCGATCAAGGTTGTTGAGGCAATCATCAAAGGAAGACCCGTAAATGGAGAAGTCATCCATGAAAACCTCGACAATCTTTTCACAGAAGTCAGAGAATATAGCCATCATACATCTTTGGAAGGTGGCAGGTGCATTACATAAGCCAAAAGGCATACGTTTATAGG